>NC_091159.1:30809543-30879543 GCF_040958095.1 Procambarus clarkii | reverse complement strand
AAATAGACAAGGTGGACAATGACAACCTTTTCAAGTAAATACTCGTACTCTGTATGGGTGGTTGTGGAAGCCACCTCCATCCACAGCCTTAAGAAAAGATTTGACAAAGAATTCGATCGTCAGAAATGTTTTTAATTATAACACAATAAGTACAGCAAGGCTAGTAGGCGGGGCACCAGGAGCTAGATCTCACTCCCCAGTAGATACTGTTAGGTACGTACTGACAGATAAGCACGCCACACTGCACGCAACTCCTCCACCTCACAACACAACGCCACACCACCACCCACCACCACCCCCACAACACACCCCACACCACCACCCCACACCACCACCCCATCACCACCCCACCACCATCACCATCTAAACTCTACGCCCCATTTGATCCTATCATTTAAACGTCCCATTTCGCGAAAATTTCCCCGCCAAATCTTTTTCGCCAATGTTTTACAATCCTCCTTATCTTGCTCCCTTCTTTCGTAAAAGTCTAAATGAGCTTCTTCTTTTTGTTTCTTCTTCTCCTCCTCCTCTCCCTTCTTCTTCTTCTTCTTCTTCTTCTTTTTCTTCTTCTTCTTCTTCTTCTTCTTCTTCTTCTTCTTCTTCTTCTTCTTCTTCTTCTTCTTCTTCTTCGTATTTTCTTTATTCCTGATCATTAATTTAATCACGTCTATCCATCATACTCTGTGTTCTTTTACTCATGGTATCTGTCTCTTATCATCTCTTCCATACTTACAACTACTATATGTTTGTCTCTCTGTCAATCACATCAACTATGCATCAACTACTCAACAAATACTCAAAGTAACCATAACAGTACTTTCTTTCTCAAATACTGTATTCAGTCCCAGTAAACATACCATGTAACCAAAACATTGCAGCAACGTTTTTGACCACACTGCAGCAATGTTTTGACGTCGTTATTGTTGCAATGTGGTTAAAACGTTGCTGCATTGTGTGTCAAAACGTTGCTGTAACGTGGTCAAAAACGTTGCTGCAATGTTGTGATTACATTGTGTGTGTTTACTGGGATAGTATACAGTATATGAGAAACAAATTACACTCGGAGATTATATATAAAAACCTGCATTCAATTAAATTATTTCCTTAAACTTTATTTTGTTAATTATATTCATAATTTGTTTTAACTCTTCATTCATTTTCTGTCTATGTGGGACATTTATGTAGAAGTTAAAAAAATACATTTTACAAGTATAATTTAAAAAACGGTTCTCTGGGCGCCATTTCATATATAATTAGACGGTGTAATCCCAGAAACAAAAGTTTTAATTAATTCCCAAGGAAAAATTAATAATTTATGTTTTTAAATGTAGCTTTTTTTAAATTTTTAATTTTTAAATGTAGCAAACCTATATGGTTGCAAACCATATAGGTTTGCAACCAGACTAGTACCCGAGCTGAGAGGTATGAGCTACGAGGAGAGACTACGGGAATTAAACCTCACTTCGCTGGAAGACAGAAGAGTTAGGGGGGACATGATCACCGCATTCAAGATTCTGAAGGGAATTGATAGGGTAGATAAAGACAAGCTATTTAACACAAGGGGACACAAGTGGAAACTGAGTGCCCAAATGAGCCACAGAGATATAAGAAAGAACTTTTTTAGTGTCAGAGTGGTTGACAAATGGAATGCATTAGGAAGTGATGTGGTGGAGGCTGACTCCATACACAGTTTCAAGTGTAGATATGATAGAGCCCAAAAGACTCAGGAATCTGTACACCTGTTAATTGACGGTTGAGAGGCGGGACCAAAGAACCAGAGCTCAACCCCCGCAAACACAACTAGGTGAGTACAACTAGGTGAGTACACACACACACACACAAAGGGGGCTTGGTAGCCTGGTGGACAGCGCGCAGGACTCGCAATTCTGTGGCGCGGGTTCGATTCCCGCACCAGGCAGAAATAAATGGGCAAAATTTCTTTCACCCTGAATGCCCCTGTTACCTAGCAGTAAATAGGTACCTGGGAGTTAGTCAGCTGTCACGGGCTGCTTCCTGGGGTGTGTGGTGTGAAAAAAAGTAGTTAGTAAACAGTTGAGAGGCGGTCTGAAGGAGCAAAGCTAAACCCCCTAAACTAAGCTAAACTAAGTGAATACAACTAGGTGAATACACACACACGCACGCACCAATCCTGGAGTATGCAGCTCCAGCCTGGCGTACACACCTAGTAACACAAGATAAAGTTAGAGAAGATTCCAAGGTATGCAACCAGACATACCTTTGAATCAGGTCATACCCTGGAACAGAGAGGTATGAACTACGAGGAAAGGCTAAGGAAGCTGAACCTCACATCCCTGGAAAGCAGAAGAGTAAGGGGAGACATGATAATCACACAAAATTCTCAGGGGAATTGCCCTCACTACCCAGGGGCCCCCCTTTCTCCTCTCTATCCAGGACCCACCATGTTTAACACCTCCAGTGGAATCAACAGAAACTGAGGATGGACAGAAAATCAACAGAAACTGAGGATGGTCAACTTCAAGGTGATGTAATCGAACATAGATGGGATTACAAGCATGGCAAGTGAACTTAGAGTTCAGGAAGTAAACCCGGATATAATAGGACTCATGGAAACCAAACTCTCATAACGAATGCGGTGTTTCCCCTGGACTACACTGTAATAAGGAAAGAGAGGGAGGGTAGGGGAGGAGGCAGATTGGCCTTACTCATATGAAAGGAATGGAATTTCAAGGAGATGGTTGTCCCAGGCTGCGAGGGGCTTAGGGACTACATAACAGGCACCATGACGATCGGAGGACCAAGAGTAGTAGTAGTAGCAGTGATATATATAATATATATATTCCCTTTCTTGTGGGTCAGGGAACCCACAAGTAAAAGGGGAAACGACGAACCAGCGAGACTCGACCTAGTCTTCACTCTGAATGACTCCGACATCAGGGAAATTGACTTTGAGGCCCCCAATAGGAATGAGCGATCACAGTGTACTGACGTTTGAGTATCTGGTCGAAGAAGGGTTAAAGTACTCGAGAAAGGGAACTGAAAGCAAAAGGCTAGCATTCCGTAAGGGAAACTATGAGGAGATGAGAAAATTCCTAACGGATATCGCATGGGAAACAGAGCTCAGAGGAAAGACGCTCCAAGACATGATGGAATACATCACACAGAAGTGTAAGGAGGCAGCAGAAAAGTTTATCTCAGCCCAAAAGAACAAAAAGAAAATGCAGATGAGAAGTTCATGGTTTAATCAGAAGTGTAAGCTAGCTAAGCAATTAAGTAAAAGAGCGTGGAGAAATTATTGAAATAACAGGACACTTGAGAGCAGAAGAGGATACCAGAGAGCCAGGAATGAATTCGTCAGGGGGAAAACATAGGCAGAAGGGCAATATGAAAACGACATAGCAATCAAGGCTAACACTCAACCTAAATTGCTGCACAGCCACATCAGGAGAAAGACAACAGTGAAGGAACAGGTAATGAAACTGAGGATAGGGGCAGACAGATTCACCACAAACGACAAAGAAGTATGCGAGGTACTCAGTAAGAAATTCCAGGAAGTCTTCACATCAGAGCAATGAAAAGTTCCTGAGACATGAGAAGGAATAGTCTACCAGGCACCACTAGAGAAATTTGAGATTACCAGTGGGGATATAAGGAAGCTTTTGCTAGAATTGGATGTGACGAAGGCTATAGACCCGGATGGAATATCGCTATGGATACAAAAAAAGGAGCAGAAGCACTGTGCCTGCCACTCTTCATAGCGTATAACAAATCACTGGTAACAGGTGAACTGACAAAAATTTGGAAGACGGCAAATGTAGTCCTGATATACAAGAAGGGGGATAGACAGGAGGCACTGAACTACAGGCCAGTGTCCCAAACTTGCATACCATGCAAGTTAATGGAAAAGATTGTTCCAAAACAGCTAGTGAAACATCTGGAGCGAAGGAACTTTGTAACACAACACCAACATGGTTTCAGGGATGGCAAGTCATGCCTCATAGGATTAATTGAATTCACGATCAGTCAACTAGAATCAGGCAAGAAAGAGAGGGGTGGGCAGACTTCATATTTCTGGATTACCAGAAAGCCTATGACACAGTACCACACCAGAGACTATGCGAAAGCTGGAGATGCAGGCAGGAGTGAAAGGGAAGGTACTCCATCGGATAAGGGAGAATCTAAGTAACAGAAGACAGCGAGTCACTGTGAGGGATGAGGTCTTAGATTGGCGAGACGTCACCAGTGGATTCCCGCAGTGTTCAGTCCTTGGACCTATACTGTTTCTGATATATTTACATGATCTACCAGAGGGCATGGAATCATTCCTATCATTGTTTGCTGATGTAAAAATTATGAGGAGGATTAAGACGGAGGAAGATAGTATGAGGCTACAAGATGACCTAAACAGACGGAATAAATGGTAAACAAATTGCTACTAAAGTTCAACAAGAGTAAATGTAAGGTAAAGAAATTTGGCAGTGGAAACAGGAGGCCAGACACAGGATACAGAATTGGAGATGAAGTCCTTCATGAAACGGACAGAGAGAAAGTTCTGGGAGTTGATATCACACCAAACCTATCTCTTGAAGCCCTCATCAAAAGAATATCATCTGCGGCGTATGCGAGACAGGCAAATATCAGAACTGCCTTCAGAAACCTGTGTAAGGAATCATTCAGAACCTTGTATATCAAATATATAAGACCACTCCTGGAGTATGCGGCCCCAGCATGGAGCCCGTACCTTGTCAAGCACATTGCGAAGCATCAAAAAGTTCAGAGGTATGCCACTAGGCTTGTCCCTAAACTAAGAGGCATGAGTTACGAGGACAGGCTGTGTGAAATGCACCTCACGACACTGGAAGACAGAAGAGTAAGGGGAAACATGATCAATACCAACAAAATTCTCAGAGGAATTGAGAGGGTAGATAAAGATAAACTGTTTAACACGGGTGGTACGCGAACAAGAGGGACACAGGTGGATACTGAATACCCAAATGAGCCACAGGGACGTTAGAAAGAAGTTTTTCAGTGTCAGAGTAGTTAAAAGATGGAGCGCATTACCCAGTAGTGTGGTGCAGGCTGACTCCATACACAGTTTCAAATGTAGATATGACAGAGCCCAGTAGGCTCAGTAATCTGAACACCAGTTGAGAGCCGGGACCAAAGAGCCAGAGCTCAACCCCAGCAAGCACAACTAGGTGAATACACACACACACACACAATATATATAAAACAATAGTCAAACAGTTACGCCCACGATGTGACTGGGCCTGTCACGCCCAAGTCCAAATTCATTTTGACCTGGACAGAAACGCTAGTAGGATAATAAAGGCAATCCCTAGTGCCTCTGCAATAGAGATGGCTCCACTACCTAGGCAACTGTCTACTTGATGAAGAATAGTCCTACGCTGCAAACGGAGGACTTTTTTCATCTTTTCTAGCATCTGTACAAGAAGCTCCAATTGTTCCTGCATCTGCAGGATTTGAATTTGTAGGCCGTGCAGCTGGTATTGTTCCTCCGTGCAGTTTTCAGCTGAAGGCGTGTCCTTAGCCCGGGGTTCCTAATCAGGAATCGGTTGATCTTCATTGACTGGGAGGCTGTCAGTTTCACGGGGCAAGGGGTCCGTTATATTGTCCAGGGGGTCAGTTACATTGTCCAGGGGGTCAGTTACATTGTCCAGGGGGTCAGTTACATTGTGCAGGAGGTCAGATACATTGGGCATTGGGTCGGTTATACTGGACAGGGGGTCAGTTATATGAGTCTGAGAGTCCGGTTCACTGGTTAAGGATTCCTCCTCCTCCGGGAATACGTTTTCACTATGGGATAGGCGGGAGTATCTTCCCATAAGGAGACACAAACTCCACCATCCCCTGATCTTAGTCAGTATAGAGGGGGGCTTCTCTGGGAGGGGCTTCTCGACATGGGCTATGGAAAAATACCTACCCACCAGGGGCAGGGTACTTAACCATCCCCTGATCATAATTAGTTTGGAGGGAGGCTCCTCTGGGAGGGGCTTCTCGACCTGGGCTATGGAAAAATACCTACCCACCAGGGGCAGGGTACTTAACCATCCCCTGATCATAATCAGATTGGAGGGAGGCTCCTCTGGGATTGTCTTCTCAACATTGGCTCTGGAAAAGTACCTACCTACCAGGGGCAGGGTACTTAACCATCCCCTGATCTTAGTCAGCATAGAGGGGGGATCCACTGGGAGGTCCTTCTCGACATCGGCTCTGGAAAAGTACCTGCCTACCAGGGGCAGAGTACTCAGCCACCCCTTGACCTTACTCAGTATAGAGGGAGGTTCCACTGGGAGGGCCTTCTCGACAGGGGCTATGTCATAGTATCTACCCACAAGGGGCAAGGTGCTCAGGCATCCCCTGACCTTAGCCATCAGGGAAGTGGGCGGCAAGGGCAGAGACTTCCTGTCAGGTGGCTGGGTGTCTAATCCAAAGATATTAACGAAGGTACTCCCCACTATGGGGATGGATTTTATCTTCTCCTTTAGGCCGTGACTTTTCTGGTCTGCTTTGTTACTATCTCCGTAGGCATCAGTTGCGTCCTACATCTTCCCCTCGCTGGGGACAACGCAGATTATTCCCCACCACACCAAGCACACAAGAAATACGTACCTGAAAGATTCCATCTTTAAAACTTTGAAAAAACTATGAAAAACTATTCAAGGTATTAAGTTCTTTAATACCGTGATAGTAGTAAAAGTTTTAATATTATCAGTTGTTAGGCACATGTCGTAATTGTCATATATCAGCGATGTTTATTTATAGGGAGGATGGAATTTTTGTTTGAATTTTCAACTATGTGAAGATGTTGACTGGCGGTAACAATGGTTATAATGCCTTGGTGACTGGCAGTGGAGGTGAAGGAACTGGAATTATCAGGGGAAAACGTCAAGCATAGTGTATATCACTTGGGTGGGGAGGTCGGGATAAGGTTTTGGGATGGAACGGGGAAAGGAATGGTGCCCAATCACATGGACGGTCGGGAATTGAACGCTGACCTGCATTAAGCGAGACCTTTGCTCAACCGTCCAGCCCAAGTTGTGACATGTATTAGAGGTAGTTGATTGTGTGTGGGTACCTGCTTGTAGAAGACTGGCAGTGGAGGTGACTGTCTTAGACTGGCAGTGGAGGTGACTGTTTTAGACTGGCAGTGGAGGTGACTGTCTTAGACTGGCAGTGGAGGTGACTGTTTTAGACTGGCAGGGAGGTGACTGTCTTAGACTGGCAGTGGAGGTGACTGTCTTAGACTGGCAGTGGAGGTGACTGTCTTAGACTGGCAGTGGAGGTGACTGTCTTAAACTGGCAGTGGAGGAGACTGTCTTAGACTGGCAGTGGAGGAGACTGTCTTAGACTGGCAGTGGAGATGACTGTCTTAGACTGGCAGTGGAGGTGACTGTCTTAGACTGGCAGTGGAGGTGACTGTCTTAGACTGGCAGTGGAGGGCCTGGCACTAGCAGGGTAAGGAAATGGTGAAGGGTAGGAAAGTTGCTGAAGGGTAGAGAAGGTGGTGAAAGGTAGGGTAGGGAAGTGGTAATAGGAAGGGAGGGTGGTGAAGGGTAGGGTTGGTGGTGAAAGGTAGGGAAGGTGGTGAATGGCAGGGTAGAAAATATGGGGAATGGTAGGGTTAGGAAGGTGGTGAATTGAAGGGAAGGTGGTGAAAGATTAAGAAGGAGGTGAAGGGTTGGAAAGGTGGTGAAAGTTAGGAAAACTAGTTAGGGATAGGAAGGGTTTTGAAGGATAGGGAAGATTGTGAATGGTAGGGTAGGGAAGGAGGTGAATGGTAGGGAAGGTAGTGGAAGGTAGGGAAGATGGTGAAAGGTAGTGAAGGTGGTGAATTGTTGGGTAGAGATGGTGGTGAATGGTAGGGTAGGGAAGGTGATAAAAGGTAGCATAGAGAAGGTGGTGAAAATTAATGAATGTGGTGAAAGATAGGGAAGGTGGTGAAAGATAGGGAAGGTGGTTAGTGGTAGTGGTAGGGAAGGTGGTGAAGAGTAAGGAAGGTGGTGAAGGGTAATTAAGGTGGTGAAGGGTGGTAAGTTGGTGAGGGGTAGCGTAGAGATAGTGGTGAAGGGTATGGTAGGGAAGGTGGTGAATGGTAGGATAGGGAAGGAGGTGAAGGGTAGGGAAGGTGATGAAAGGCAGCGTAGAGAAGGTGGTGAAGGGTAGTGAAGGTAGCGAAGGGTAGGGTAGGGAAGGTGTTGAAAGGTAGAGAAGTTATCTTGAGAGGTTATCTTGAGATGATTTCGGGACTTTAGTGTCCCCGCGGCCCAGTCCTCGAACAGGCCTCCACCCCCCAGGAATCAGCCCGTGACAGCTGACTAACTCCCAGGTACCTATTTAATGCTAGGTAACAGGTGCATCAGGGTGAAAGAAACTGCCCATTGTTTCTCGCCGGCGCCCAGGATCGAACCCGGGAACACAGGATCACGCGTCCAGTGTTCTGTTCTGTCCACTCAGCCGCCGGCTCCCTAGATGGGAGAAGGGTAGGGTAGGGAAGGTAGTGAAGGGTAGGGTAAAGAAGGTGTTGAAAGGAAGGGAAGTGATGAAGGGTAGGAATGGTGGTGATAGGTAGGGTAGGGAAGGTCGTGAATGGTAGGTTGGGGAAGGTGGTGAAAGGCAGGGAAGGTGGTGAAGGGTAGGGTAGGGAAGGGGGTGGAGGGTACGGTTAGTGGTGAATTATAGGGTAGGGCAGAATGTGAAATGTAGGGAAGGTGGTGAATGGAAGGATGAGAAGGTCGTGAATGGTAGGGCAAAGAAGGTGGTGAGAGGTAGGGGAGGTTGTGAAGGGTAGGGATGATTGTGAATGGTAGCGTAGAGAAGGTGGTGAATGGTAGGTTAAGGAAGGTGGTGAAAGGTAGGGAAGGAGGTTGAAGGTTTAGAAGGTGGTGAATGGTAGGGTAGGGAAGGTGGTGAAAGGTAGATTGGGGAAGGTGATGAAAGGTAGGGAAGGTAGTGAAGAGTAGGGATGGTGGTGAAAGGTAGGGAAAGTAGTGAAGGGTAGCAAATGTGTTGAAGAATAGAGAAGGTTATGAATTGTAGGGTAAGGAAGAAGGTGAATAGTAGGGAAAGTGGTGAAAGGCAGGGCAGGTTGTAAATGGTAGGGTAAGGATGGTAGGGAAGGTGGTTAATGGTACGGTAGGGAAGGCGGTAAATGGTAGGGTAAGGATGGTAGGGAAGGTAGTTAATGGTACGGTAGGGAAGGCCGTAAATGGTAGGGAAGGTGGTAAAGGGTAGGGTATGGAAGGTGTTAAAGGATTGGGTAGTGTAGGTGGAGATTGATAGTGAAGGTGGTGTAGGGTATGGAAGGTGGAGTGTAGGGTAAGGAATGTGGTGAAGGGTAGGGAAGGTGGTGAAGGGGAAGGTAGGGAAGGAAGGGACATTATAAACATATATATATATATATATATATATATATATATATATATATATATATATATATATATATATATATATATATATATATATATATATATATATATATATATATATATATATGCGAACAAGCCTGAATGGTCCCCAGGACAATATGCAACTGAAAACTCACACCCCAGAAGTGACTCGAACCCATACTCCCAGGAGCAACGCAACTGGTATGTACAAGACGCCTTAATCCACTTGACCATCACGACCGGACATAATGAGGTGATAGCCGAGGCTATTTGAACCACCCCACCGCCGGCACTCGGATAGTAATCTTGGGCATAGCATTTTACCAAATCACCTCATTCTTTGGAGCACACGTGAGGAACACAAATGCGAACAAGCCTAAATGGTCCCCAGGAAAATATGCAACTGAAAACTCACACCCCAGAAGTGACTCGAACCCATACTCCCAGGAGCAACGCAACTGGTATGTACAAGACGCCTTAATCCACTTGACCATCACGACCGGACGTAACGAGGTGATAGCCGAGGCTATTTGAACCACCCCACCGCCGGCACTTGGATAGTAATCTTGGGCATAGCATTTTACCAAATCACCTCATTCTTTGGGGCACACGTGAGGAACACAAATGCGAACAAGCCTGAATGGTCCCCAGGACAATATGCAACTGAAAACTCACACCCCAGAAGTGACTCGAACCCATACTCCCAGGAGCAACGCAACTGGTATGTACAAGACGCCTTAATCCACTTGACCATCACGACCGGACATAATGAGGTGATAGCCGAGGCTATTTGAACCACCCCACCGCCGGCACTCGGATAGTAATCTTGGGCATAGCATTTTACCAAATCACCTCATTCTTTGGGGCACACGTGAGACATATATTTACAGATAGACGGAGTAGCAATGGGCTCCCCCTTAGGAGTTTTATTTGCTAATTTTTATATGGGAACCATCGAAGATAGGGTCTTCAGTAGCAGACAAAAACTAACTGTATACTGCCGTTATGTAGATGACATATTCGTAATAGTAAAAGACTCAGATGAACTAATTGACCTAAAAAGACACCTAGAGAGAGAGTCAGTACTCCGATGTACAATACGAAAATGAGTTTTGGAGAACTTCTATTCCAATTAAGCCCTGATGCTAAGAAAATAGTTAGAGGGATAGAAGCCCTAAACCAGAAAATAATAAATACAGCATATGCGGTCATATTCAATGAAACATGTTTGAAAGAAAACCTGCTGCCAGTATACACCAATATAAACCCACGACCCAGCAGTCCGCAATACAGAGTTTACCTATAGGTATAGGCAAGAGCTCATTCGGCATCAACTAAACAAGATGAAGGAAGCCCTCCAAACCTTTATAGAGCAGGCGGAGCATCTGTTAAACAAATGGACCCAGTACGACATCCCTATCCAACTCAAGCAAACCATCAACAGTGAACTATTTAACCTGAAACAACAACATAAAACTCTTGTAGAAACAAAGACACTCCGTAAGTTAACATCCCTAAACGGTGGACAGCTAAAAATCCCTCGTCCTAAAGATGGCTACTTTAACCTGACTTCTTATGATCTTACCCAGGACCAACGAGACCTCTTAAATCTTGGTCTAAATTGTCAATTCTTATCTAAACCAAAGATGCATCAAAAACGCCTGGAAATCGAAATGCTTCTGGACGATATCCATAAGCTAGAAGACAACAAAAAAGTCATCACCACGGACACACTTCAAGCTGAACTACTTGCAGAAGCAGGGAAAAAACGAGGAACATATTCATCTACAATCTTAACCCCACGACTCAAAGAAGCAGCGAAACAACTAAAAAATCTGAAAGACGTAACAATAAGAAAAGCCGACAAAACAGCAGCATATGTATTGATTCCTACCCATGAATACATGAACAAAATTAGCGACATCCTAAGTGACGACTCCAAATTTCAACGAATCACGAGGAACCCCGTAGAAGACCTTAAGCGGAAAGTAAACAAAACAATTACAGCAATCAACGCAAAGAAAGGTAGTGTGCATTTCAATAAACTTCAAGGCGACTATGGCTTAGGATATGCCTACGGCAATGTTAAGACGCATAAACCAGGTAACCCACTACGCCCTATAATCAGCCAAATACCAACCCCAACTTATCACCTGGCAAAAAAAAACTCAATGAACTCCTAACTCCATACACTCCAAGTAAGTTTAGTCTACAATCATCAGCAGATTTCCTAGAATTGATCAAATCTACCCAGCCCGATGGAATCATCGCTTCCCTGGACGTTGAATCCCTTTTTACCAACGTCCCAGTCGACACAACCATAGGAATGATACTGGACAGAGTATACAGAGACGAGAGCACCCCCAAATTAGACATACCTGAGCCACACTTGAAAAGTCTTCTCGAAGCATGTACAAAGGAAGCCCCTTTCATCAGTCCACAAGGAGACATATATTTACAGATAGACGGAGTAGCAATGGGCTCCCCCTTAGGAGTTTTATTTGCTAATTTTTATATGGGAACCATCGAAGATAGGGTCTTCAGTAGCAGACAAAAACCAACTGTATACTGCCGTTATGTAGATGACATATTCGTAATAGTAAAAGACTCAGATGAACTAATTGACCTAAAAAGACACCTAGAGAGAGAGTCAGTACTCCGATTTACACATGAAAATAGTGAAAATAACAGTCTGCCATTCTTGGATGTACTAATAACAAAAACAGGAACCTCTTTAAGCACCAACGTATATACCAAGCCCACCAACATAGGATTATGCCTGAACGGTAGAAGTGAGTGCCCCCAAAGATACAAAGCCAGTGTTCTCAATGCTTATATTCGTCGAGCGCTTACCCCCTGCTCTGAATGGAGCAACGTGAGTAGAGAGTTTGAAAGAGTAACTCAGGTATTGGTGAACAACGGATATAGCAACGCGGAAATAAACGCTGCTATAAGAAGACACTTGGACCGTTGGTATAATTCAGAACCTAGAACAGAAACCACAACACCCCCAATAAAATTATATTACAAATCAACCATGCACAGTGAACATATAAAAGAGGAAAGAATAATGAAAGAAATAATCCGTAAAGGAGTAAAAAGCACTACTCCTAACCAAAACATAAACCTGATAATATTCTACAAAACCAAGAAGACTTCCGAACTCCTTATCAAAAACAGCCCGAAGCCGACGGAGAACCCTCTACAGCAGTCAAGCGTTGTATACATGTACACTTGCCCCTACGAAGGATGTAACCTTCAATGTAAGTACATAGGTATGACGTCGACCAAGCTGACGAGGCGTTTGACATGCCATCTTCAATCTGGTGCCCCTAGGAATCACATGAGACAAGCCCATGACATTACTCTAACAAGAGAAATGTTGAACAAGAATACTTGCATAATAGATAAAACCCAAGATTCAAGAAGATTACAAATTCTTGAGGCAATTCACATAAGAATAGAGCGACCTACCATGAACACCGAAATCACGGAACTATTTACTCTACCCACCATGAGAGTAAGGACAAGACAAGAACATATCGATGCCAACACAGAAGACAATGTCCAACATAACAGGCCAATTACACTGGATTAATCTTTGTGTTTGGATAGGAGATGCCTCGTATGGGCCAATAAGCCTTCTGCAGCCCCTATGTTTATCCCTTATGTATCCCCCCATGTTTTTCACCTTCATTGTATTATCACCTGACCTAATGCGGGTATAAAATCAACTAGTATTGTAAGATTGTTCACTTGAGAATGAACCATGGAGGTTCGAAACGTCGTGCAAATTATACAAATAAGTGTAATACACTCTATAGTAAATCACTTCTTTTCTTCACCTTAAAAGTACGAAAATGAGTTTTGGAGAACTCCTATTCCAATTAAGCCCTGATGCTAAGAAAATAGTTAGAGGGATAGAAGCCCTAAACCAGAAAATAATAAATACAGAATATGCGGTCATATTCAATGAAACATATATATATATATATAATATATATATATATAATATATATATATATATATATATATATATATATATATATATATATATATATATATATATTTTATACCCGCATTAGGTCAGGTGATAATACAATGAAGGTGAAAACATGGGGGGATACATAAGGGATAAACATAGGGGCTGCAGAAGGCTTATTGGCCCATACGAGGCATATATATATATATATATATATATATATATATATATATATATATATATATATATATATATATATATATATATATATATATATATATATATATATATATATTATATATATATATATATATATATATATATATATATATATATATATATATTATATATATATATATATATATATATATATATATATATATATATTATGGCGGTAAAAAGGGATGTTAGTGCAGACTCTTGGCAGATGGAATGCAATTCATATAAATAAAAATTAAGTAAAAAAAAGAATTAGACTGCTGTGTAACCTTTACTGTGGGACAACTGTAGGATAAAGCACAAAAGAGAAAAACTATTTAAAATAGTCTACATAAACAAATGACTTAAACACTTAACATGAAAATAATATCCAAAACTTGGTTATATTCTAAGTATACAAAATGAACAAGATAAACAAACAATTATATTTATGTTACATTAATATGCAATTAAAAAATGGTGCGGGAATACTGTGAGCCAGACTGAATAAGTCTTTTACCACACAAGGGTATGTCAACAGGTCTACTCTGTAGAGCACTCAGGAGTAATCTGAATCGTGGTGGTGGCTGGCTTCTATTTATATGGAACGTCCAGGTGGCGCTGATGACGTCAGTAACTATGAACTGGCTCACTTAAACTGCTTGTTTCAGAGGTGGCGTGATCCTGAGGCGTCACTAGATGCGAGGAGGGTGATGGGGCTATAGGGGGGGAGGTAAGACTTGTGTACTTGTGGACATGGTATGATAGAACAGGTGATGATGGAGCAGGCCGAATCTCTTACTAGAGAGATTACCGTGACTCCTATTGCCTATTCGACTGCAGCAGAGTGCTGAATAGTAGGAGTGAATAGTGAAAGTGCGTCTGCGACGATGTTGTCTGAGCCTTTGATGAAGAAGATAGTAATGTTGAAGTTCTGCAGATACAGGTCCCAGCGTAGAAGACGTTTGTTGGAGAAAGAGTCTGCTGCAAAAACTAAAGAGAATGGTGCTTTTAGAAGATGTTGAGGTAGCACTGCAGAGTTCTGGGAAAAATGAATTTGCTGTAGAATCGAGCCTGCTGAATGGATCGACGAGAATGGTGATCCAAGGAGATGGTGAGATTGTTCCTCTGATGCAAGGCCCAGCGGAGTACTAGACTGTGGTTACTGGCAGACTAATACCTGGCAGGGCGAGAATGGAGTTAGTACTAGACAAGGATTTACGCCTTTCTAAAGCAATGGAAGGTAAGTTTGTATTACAATATTTTAGCCGAGGGCTGATAAAGTTGTCTGAAGGAGCACATTTATTTGGATTTGGTTCATAGAGAGAAGGATCTTTCCTGGTGTTGGAGTAGATCGAGAATTTAGAACCTGTGTAGTCAGGCCAAGTACAATGCAAAGGATTAGACAATACCTTGGAGATGTTGGCTGTCTTACTCAGGTCGTTGGAGGAGATGGTATCACACTTGTTCTGACCTTCATGGCGGTGTCCGTACTGCGGGCACTGCTTCCCGAAGTGTTTTACAACGTTAGCAACCATACTGTTCTGGACGGAAACTGCTGTAGAATACCTGATGGTAGAACACGGGATAGAACACAAGAACGTTACCCGAACTTGTCTGGGGACAGTGGCTCGTCATAGTTGATGGTATGGCTGAATGGCTCAGAAGACACTGGTACCTGTATCAGGGGTGCCTTTAATAGAGGAGCGTTCGGCTTACCTGTCATCTGAGACATGTGACAATTCTTGACAGGTGTTTCATATCTCGAATCCTACCTAGCCAGTAGTAGTCCTGTTTCAGGGCTTTGTAGGTCTTATAAATCCCGTAGTGTGAGCGAGATCCCCGGACCAGACGCAAAATATCTGATCGTAGGTTGTTGGGAACTATCAGTTGGTTGATGTTGGCCCGATCGTCGTCCTCCTTCAATTTCCTGGTTCTATAATGCCGGTATAACACTTTGTTTTTGACAGAGAAACCAGGGATAGAGTTAGGTTGTGTCTCAGCCTGTAGTGTCTCAGCTTGTAGAATAAACATGTTCAAGAGGGATCCTCTCTCTGCAACTTACGGAACTCCAGCATTGTGAGATTCGGTGGGAGGCTTCGTGAATCTTGAGGAACAGCTGCAGCAGCTGGTTTCGGGCGAGCAGTTGTGGCCCGCTTCGTCACCATAATATTGACCTTCTACCAAGTCGTTGCCCAGGAAAAGTTGAACTCCTGACATGGGAAAAAGACTTTTCCCAGATGGCGACTTGGACTTCACCTTGCTTAAACGGACAATCCAGGCGGACTCTGTCAAGTCGATGTGGAGTAGTGGCAGTTAGATCCGTGATGAGAACAGTTTCTCCGGTGTAGGTGACGTTGGGTACAGCTGACTTCAGAAGAATAGATTGAAGAGCAGCCGTGTCCCTCAATATCTTCACTTTGAACCTTTCCTCCGAATCTCCACTGCTGGTAGAGACAGTTCCGGGATACAGGTGTCTGTTGAAGAGAGAGAGATCAGAGGATGAAACAAAAATATTGATCACAGGCTTAGGAATCTTAGGAATTTTAGGAGGTGGTGATTTGGGCTTATTTTCACTGATGACTTTACAGTGAGGATTGGTACACTTTTCTATGGTATCCCATAGTCTTTGCAATAATTGCAATACAACGAGGAGTTCACATTACTGGTACTCACTTTTTTAGGACTAAAGCAGGAGGTCTTACTAGATGGCGTGTCGGCTGGTACTCTTTGAATGAGACTGTAGGAATCAGCCAATTGAGCATATCTAGTAAGGTCGGTTTCTTCCTTGTCGGCTAGGTAGAGACGTATTGGATTAGGTATACGCCTGAGGAATTCTTCCACCAGGATGAGGTTGACGAGATCTGTTAAGGTGCAGACTTGTGCGGCTACCAGCCACTTCATAAAATATCGCTTTTTGTTATTTGCAAACTCTAGATAAGTGGTAGTACTTGCTTTAAGGTAATCCCTGAACTTACGTCTGTAGGTCTCTATGGAGAGGAGGAAGGCATCAAGCACTGCCTGTTTCAATACTTTATAGTCAGTTTCGGACACTATAGTACTGAGAGTCACTGCAGCTCTACCTGTTAAATGAGACCTGAGAAGCACAGACAACTGATCCTGAGGCCAGCTGAGTTGGTTAGCCAGAGCCTGGAATGAAGTAAAAAATACATCTACTTTTGCTTCAACAAAAGACGGCTTCAACTTAATTGCATGTGAAAGGTTAAAACGTACCGGAAGGGTAGCTTCTGCTTGCTGGCCCCGAGTGTGATGTGCAGTTTCTAAGTCGAGTTCTCTCCTACGGTTGTCTACAATCAGGGCGGCTTGTTTTTTCTCGTGTTCCCGTTGTATCTCTAGCTCGCGTTCTCTTAACTCTAGCTGTTCCTGTTCCCGCTCACGTTGTAGGGCAGCTTGTTCTTTTTTGGAACTGAAGAGCTTCTCTCTGAAGAGCAGCTTGTTCCTTCAGACGATCGCGTTCGGCAATTTCATGGCTGCCAAGGCGTTCTTGTCTGCAATTAAGTACATTTCATGAGACTCAGAGGTAATGGCATCATTGTCTAATAAGTGGTCCAAAATGATTAGTGGCTCCATGTGGGGCCGTAAGGTTGTACTCATTTACTAGAGTCAGCATCTCCGCTTTGGTGGCACGATGTAATGCGGCCACTTCATCGTTTGGATTCTGTCTAAATATGGAAAGACGAAGCATGGTGAATAGAATGATAGCAAATATATGCACGAGAATACCCAAGTGGATGTACCAAAATATGAATTGTCAGAGTGACAGGATGACGTGGCAACGGTAAACCATCCTGATTAAACTTAATAATCAAGGTTACAATAAACTTTAATAAGTGATCAAAATAAAAAATGAAACTAAGTGTTTCAAGGACGTAGGGAATCTTGTACCCGGTACTCTATATGACGAGGATAAGGGCAAGAGGGATCCTGCTTGATTTGTGAGACAATTGTCTTTAAGGTAGTCCAAAAAATGTAGGGATATCTTACCGTGTCTCTAAGTGACGAGAACAAAGGTAAGAGGTTTCCTACTAAAACTAGATAGTACTTACAGAGTTAACACTCTTTGTGCTTTGGAAAAATATGTTAACTCCTTACCTATGTAAGTACCATATCTCTGACCAACGCGTAGGGGTGCAAAGTGTCAATTAATGACAAGAACTGCTTGTACTGGTCCCAACCTTACAGCATAGACCGTGCGAGAGAAACTTTGGCCCTCTATATCCTCCTACGTTCGGGTTGCAAAAATTTGGGCGTACTTGACCTCGGAGACAGACCAAAGTACCAGGGTACCAAAGAAAGTGATATGCCTGAATAAGAAGTCTCCTGTAGGGACGAGAATAAGGGGGAAATCACAGGTTTTAGCAAAGATTATGGAACAACCAATCACAAGTATGACTTTGGCCACCAGACACCACGTAATCCAAAGTCATCCAACAGTAAATATAATGCTTCATCTAGAAAGCAAACAGTATGAAGCACCATTAAAATTATTCAAAGAATAAGAGTTCTGAAAAGTTAAACTTGTAAAAAGCCAAGTACAGTTACCACAACTTTAAGTGAAGGGTCTAGAACATTACCTGAGCAAGGCTCTTAGAACAGGCCCCCAGTTTATATGACGGTAAAAAGGAATGTTAGTGCAGTCTCTCTAGGCAAATGGAATGCAAGTCATATAAATATAAAAAACAAAAGAAGTAAAACAAATAATTAGACTGCTGTGTAATTTTCACTGTGTGACGACTATAGAATAAAGCACGAAAGAGAAAATACATTTAAAATAGTTTACTTAAACAAATGACTTAAACACTTAACATGAAAATAAAAATAATATCCAAAACTCGGCTATATACTAAATATACAAAATGAACAAGATAAACAGACAATCAAATTTACGTTACGTTAATGTGCAATTAAAATATGGTACTAGAATACTATGAGCCAGACTGCATATACATGCTACCATACCAATATATGTCAACAGGTCTACTCAGTAGAGCACTCAGGAGTAATCTGAATCGTGGTGGTGGCTGGCTTCTATTTATATGGAACGACGGCCATCCAGGTGGCGCTGATGACGTCAGTATCTATGAACAGGTTCACTTTAACTGCTTGCTTCAGAGGTGGCGTGATCCTGAGGCGTCACCAGGTGCGAGGGGGGGTGATGGGACCATAGGGGGGGGGGTTAAGACTGGTGGTACTCTGTCTAGATGTTTTGAGAGGTGTTGTTGTTGCTCTTGTGGCTGCAGTTCTTTAATATATAGACGTGGCATGATAGGACAGGTGATGATGGAGAAGGCCGAATCTCTTACTAGAGAGATTACCGTGAGAATATATAAAATATATATATATGTTGTTGAATATGATCGAAAGGGTACCATTAATGATTCTAACACAAATCTTCTCAATATTTCTTATGTTTTCTTCACTGTCGAGGAAAGTTGAAAAATTAACTCCCCAAGTTTAATTTTCACACTTTATTATTGTATTTTCTGATGCAACTGTTAATTGCATCATAAGATGCAATTAACAATTTACTGCAAAAACAAGACGACCGGAGGCTTGCTTATGGAGACCTCTCCACACACCAAGCAAAACGCCTTAAGAGAGACTAACGTTGTCTATTCACATGTCCACTTGGGGACTGTCAGCCCCAAAGATCTCAGTATATAGTAGTAGGCAAGACAACTTGCCTATATTGTATAGGCAAGACAACAACGTCTCTCTCAAGGCGATTAACAATGCACAAATAACAGGGCTCGATCAAGGAACATATAATCTCCTCACACAACCAGATCATTACCTGCGACATCTTGTCAAGCAACACTGAAATAATCGACAAGTATAACGAGAGCAGGAGACTGGACATCAGCGAGGCGCTATATATCAAAAACTCCAGACCAATAATCAACAACCAACTAACACATAATTACATTCTGCTCACTTTAAGACCCCGAGCCAACGCAGAGACCGCATCAAGTGGCCCTTACTTAGGAACATAAGCTGCCCTGTTTATATATTTAATACCCAATTAATACCCCCCCCCCCCCTATGTTATGCCATTCATCCACTTGTTCTTTACCACCAACCCAAAGAGAATATAATCCGATGCTAAACACGGTAAAATTGTCTTTAAAAATGTAAGGAGAACCTTGCAAAACACATCCCTAGGCGTCAGACGATAATAAAGTGTGAAAATGACCTTCGGAGAGTTAATTTTTCAACTTCAATATCTATATATATATATATATATAATATATATATATATATATATATTATATATATATATTATATATATATATAATATATATATATATATATATATTATATTAAATATAACCGAAAAAGTAAGATTAATAATTCTAACACGAATTTTCTCAATCTTTCGTACATTTCTTTTCACTTTTCATATATATATATATATATATATATATATATATATATATATATATATATATATATATATATTTATATTATTAAATATGACCGAAAAGGTAAGATTAATAATTCTAACACGAATTTTCTCAATCTTTCGTACATTTCTTTTCATTTGAATTTTGGAGAATTGATTTTTGATTTACCTCCAACAGTGAAAAGAAATGTACGAAAGATTGAGAAAATTCGTGTTAGAATTATTAATCTTACTTTTTCGGTCATATTTAATAATATATGTCTACAGGAAAGACTGCTACCAAAATATACTAATATATATTTATATATATATATATATATATATATATATATATATATATATATATATATATATATATTACTGGCCTTTACCTCTTTCTAAATGGCCATGGGGTAGGGGGGGGGTCATTTTTGACTACTGTACATAACATTAGCGAACGGTGATATTTTGGGACAGATAATTCATCGAATCACCTCTCATGTTGGGGCCACGTGAGTAACGCAAAATTTTGTGTTACTCACGTGGTCCCAACAAAAAAAAAATTTCATTTTTAATAATTTAGTCCTTAGATTATGTAATAATCTATTCCTGTAACTACACTTTGGTATTTACACACACACACACATACACACACACACACACAAAACACACACCCACACACACACACACACACACACACACACACACACACACACACACACACAGGTGACGACTGAGTACCCAAATGAGACACAGGGACGTTAGAAAGAACTTTTTCAGTGTCAGAGTAGTTAACAAATGGAATGCATTAGGCAGTGATGTGGTGGAGGTTGACTCCATACACAGTTTCAAATGTAGATATGATAGAGCTCAGTAGGCTCAGGAATCTGTACATCAGTTGATTGACAGTTGAGAGACGGGACCAAAGAGCCAGAGCTCAACCCCTACAAGCACAACTAGGTTAGCACAACTAGGTGAGTACACACACAGGAATTGGAATAGGAATAGGAAACAAACATGGCAGGGGGAAGACGTAACACAGAGGGAGAAGGACAAGATGACTCGTTTCAGGAGATACTCTTTCAAATGTGGAGAGAAATCAGGGAAGAGCTAAAGGTAATCGGGAAAAGGTAGCCAACCTGCAGGATTAGCTGAATAGGCAAAGGAGGAGATTAAAAGCCTGAAAAAGAATCTCCCCCAATACCAGACACGAACCAGCCATCAGGAAGATGGTAATGTATCTATGTAGCCAAGTAGCCATGAAAGTTGCTACTTCTCAGGAAGCAGCAAGATGCACTAGCCGATTGATAGAGAGGAAAAGAGCAGTAATCGTAGTAGGTATTAAGGAGAAAATAGGCGCCAGTCCAGGTGAGAGGAGAGATATGGACAAAGCCACAGTCAAAGATATCATTGAAGGGGTAACGATGGAGAGGAAAGAACATAATATAGGAAAGGTTTTCAGGCTTGGCCAGTACAACAAGGACAGAGATCGATTGATAAAAGTGGTTTTCAAAAGCAGACACAAAAGAAGAAATTTTAACAAAGAAGAGGAGCCTATTCAGTTTTCCAAAGTTAAAAAAGGTATTCCTGCAGAGGGATGTGACCAGGGAGGAGAGTTTGAGGGCAGTAGCAGCGAAGGTGTGTAAGGAGAGAGACAGGAATCAGGGAATCACAGCCCTACCCCTACAATCCCAGAGAGGAGTGGAGAACCCTCCACAGGCAGTTCAACAGTTCCAGTGGGAGGAAGATCACACCCACCTCCCACCCAAAAGAAGCCCAACCTGGCCCAGCCCCTACGAGCCCCCCACTGAGTGGCCACCTGGACCCCCCTCCCCCCCCTCTCCCCCCCCCCCCTCTCCTCAAGACTTCCCTTCTCCCCCACCCCACTAAGCCCTCCTTTCTCCCTCACCCCCCACAAGCCCTCCCTTCTCTCCTGCCCTCACAAGACCTCCTTTATCCCCCTCCCCGCCAAGCCCTCCTTTTTCCCCCACCCCTCCAAGCCCTTCCTTCGTCCTCACCCTTTCCAAACCAGATCCTCCCAACCCCCTCATAACCCAGGTCCCCTTTACCCTCAGCCGCCCTCACAACCCATGGCCTTCCAATCCCCCTCCACGTTTACCTACTCTAGTGGAATCAACAGAAAATGAGGATGGACAGAAAACAGTTAACTTCAATGTGATGTACTCGAACATAGATGGTATTACAAGCATGGCAAGTCAACTTAGGGAAAGAGCACAGGAAGTAAACCCAGATGTATTTGGACGCACGGAAACAAAACCCTCATAACGAATGCGGTGTTTCCCCTGGACTGCACTGTAATAAGAAAAGAGTGTAGGGGAGGAGGCAGATTGGCACTACTAACGAGAAAGGAATGGAATTTCAAGGACATGGTTATCCCAGGCTGCGAGGGGCTTAGACACTACATAACAGGCACCATGACGATCGGAGGACCAAGAGTAATAGACTGGTGCAGTCATCGGGAGGACAAACCCTTCATGCAAACTGCACCTACTATCAACAAGAAGAAGAGTAAAAGAAGTAGTAGTGATATATAACCCTCCACCAAACGACAGAAGACCCAGGCAAGAGTATGACAGAAACAACATGGCAGTTAACAATATAATTGAGAGGGCAGCCTCTGCTGCATGTAGAATTCGAACCCATCATGAGGAACTTCAATCACGGAAGGATAGACTGGGAGAACAAGGAACCGCATGGAGGAGAGGAAACATGGAGAGCTAAACTACCGGAGGTGGAAACAAAACACTTTTTAAGCCATCGAGTCAGGGAACCCACAACAAAGAGGGGAAACGACGAACCAGCGAGACTCGACCTAGTCTTCACTCTGAATAACTCCGACATAAGGGAAATTGACTTCGAGGCCCCCAATAGGAATGAGCGATCACAGTGTACTGACGTTTGAGTATCTGGTCGAAGAAGGGTTAAAGTACTCGAGAAAGGGAACTGAAAGCAAAAAGCTAGCATTCCATAAGGGAAACTATGAGGAGATGAGCTAATTCCTAACGGATATCGCATGGGAAACAGAGCTCAGGGAAAGACGCTCCAAGACATGATGGAATACATCACACAGAAGTGTAAGGAGGCAGCAGAAAAGTTTATCTCGGCCCAAAAGGAAAAAAAGGAAATGCAGATGAGAAGCTCATGGTTTAATCAGAGGTGTAAGCTAGCTAAGCAACTAAGTAAAAGAGCGTGGAGAAACTATAAAAATAACAGGACACTTGAGAGCAGAAGAGGATACCAGAGTGCCAGGAATGAATTCGTCAGGGGAAAAACAGATTCAGAAGGGCAATATGAAAACGACATAGCAATCAAGGCTAACACTCAACCTAAATTGCTACACAGCCACATCAGGAGAAAGACAACAGTGAAGGAACAGGTAATGAAACTAAGGACAGGGGCAGACAGATTCACTACAAACGACAAAGAAGTGTGCGAGGTACTCAGTAAGAAATTCCAGGAAGTCTTCACATTAGAGCAAGGAAAAGTTCCAGAGATATGAGAAGGAATAGTCAACCAGGCACCACAAGAGGAATTTGAGATTACCAGTGGGAATGTAAGGAAGCTTTTCCTAGAGTTGGATATGACAAAGGCTATAGACCCGGATGGACTATCACTATGGATACTAAAGGAAGGAGCAGAAGCACTGTGCCTGCCACTCTCCATACAATATAACAAATCACTGATAACAGGTGAACTGACAAAAATTTGGAACACAGCAAACGTAGTCCTGATATACAAGAAGGGGGATAGACAGGAGGCACTGAACTACAGGCCAGTGTCCCAAACTTGCTTACCATGCAAGTTAATGGAGAAGATTGTTCCAAAACAGCTAGTGAAACATCTGGAGCGAAGGAACTTTGTAACACAACACCAACATGGTTTCAGGGATGGCAAGTCATGCCTCACAGGATTAATTGAATTCAACGATCAGGCAAGAAAGAGAGGGGTGGGCAGACTTCATATTTCTGGAATACCAGAAAGCCTATGACACAGTACCACACCAGAGACTATGCGAAAGCTGGAGATGCAGGCAGGAGTGAAAGGGAAGGTACTCCATCGGATAAGGGAGAATCTAAGTAACAGAAGACAGCGAGTCACTGTGAGGGATGAGGTCTTAGATGGGCGAGACGTCACCAGTGGATTCCCGCAGTGTTCAGTCCTTGGACCTATACTGTTTCTGATATATTTAAATGATCTACCAGAGGGCATGGAATCATTCCTATCATTGTTTGCTGATGATGTAAAAATTATGAGGAGGATTAAGACGGAGGAAGATAGTATGAGGCTACAAGATGACCTAAACAGACGGAATAAATGGTCCAACAAATTGCTACTAAAGTTCAACCCGAGTAAATGTAAGGTAAAGAAATTTGGCAGTGGAAACAGGAGGCCAGACACAGGATTCAGAATTGGAGATGAAGTCCTTCATGAAACGGACAGAGAGAAAGTTCTGGGAGTTGATATCACACCAAACCTATCTCTTGAAGCCCTCATCAAAAGAATAACATCTGCGGCGTATGCGAGACAGGCAAATATCAGAACTGCCTTCAGAAACCTGTGTAAGGAATCATTCAGAACCTTGTATATCAAATATATAAGACCACTCCTGGAGTATGCGGCCCCAGCATGGAGCCCGTACCTTGTCAAGCACATTGCGAAGCATCAAAAAGTTCAGAGGTATGCCACTAGGCTTGTCACTAAACTAAGAGGCATGAGTTACGAGGACAGGCTGTGTGAAATGCACCTCACGACACTGGAAGACAGAAGAGTAAGGGGAAACATGATCAATACCAACAAAATTCTCAGAGGAATTGAGAGGGTAGATAAAGATAAACTGTTTAACACGGGTGGTACGCGAACAAGAGGGACACAGGTGGATACTGAATACCCAAATGAGCCACAGGGACGTTAGAAAGAAGTTTTTAGTGTCAGAGTAGTTAAAAGATGGAACGCATTACCCAGTAGTGTGGTGCAGGCTGACTCCATACACAGTTTCAAATGTAGATATGACAGAGCCCAGTAGGCTCAGTAATCTGTACACCAGTTGAGAGCCGGGACCAAAGAGCCAGAGCTCAACCCCAGCAAGCACAACTAGGTGAATACACACACACACACAATATATATAAAACAATAGTCAAACAGTTACGCCCACGATGTGACTGGGCCTGTCACGCCCAAGTCCAAATTCATTTTGACCTGGACAGAAAAGTTAATAGGATAATAAAGGCAATCCCTAGTGCCTCTGCAATAGAGATGGCTCCACTACCTAGGCAACTGTCTACTTGATGAAGAATAGTCCTACGCTGCAAACGGAGGACTTTTTCATCTTTTCTAGCATCTGTACAAGAAGCTCCAATTGTTCCTGCATCTGCAGGATTTGAATTTGTAGGCCGTGCAGCTGGTATTGTTCCTCCGTGCAGTTTTCAGCTGAAGGCGTGTCCTCAGCCCGGGGTTCCTAATCAGGAATCGGTTGATCTTCATTGACTGGGAGGCTGTCAGTTTCACGGGGCAAGGGGTCGGTTATATTGTCCACGGGGTCAGTTACATTGTCCAGGGGGTCAGTTACATTGTCCAGGGGGTCAGTTACATTGTGCAGGTCAGATACATTGGGCATTGGGTCGGTTATACTAGACAGGGGGTCAGTTATATGAGTCTGAGAGTCCGGTTCACTGGTTAAGGATTCCTCCTCCTCCGGGAATACGTTTTCACTATGGGATAGGCGGGAGTATTTTCCCATAAGGAGACACAAACTCCACCATCCCCTGATCTTAGTCAGTATAGAGGGGGTCTTCTCTGGGAGGGGCTTCTCGACATGGGCTATGGAAAAATACCTACCCACCAGGGGCAGGGTAATTAACCATCCCCTGATCTTAGTCAATTTGGAGGGAGGCTCCTCTGGGAGGGGCTTCTCGACATGGGCTATGGAAAAATACCTACCCACCAGGGGCAGAGTACGTAACCATCCCCTGATCATAATAAGTTTGGAGGGAGGCTCCTCTGGGATTGTCTTCTCAACATTGGCTCTGGAAAAGTACCTGCCTACCAGGGGCAGGGTACTTAACCATCCCCTGATCTTAGTCAGCATAGAGGGGGGATCCACTGGGAGGTCCTTCTCGACATCGGCTCTGCAAAAGTACCTACCTAACAGGGGCAGAGTACTCAGCCACCCCTTGACCTTACTCAGTATAGAGGGAGGTTCCACTGGGAGGGCCTTCTCGACAGGGGCTTTGTCATAGTATCTACCCACAAGGGGCAAGGTGCTCAGGCATCCCCTGACCTTAGCCATCAGGGAAGTGGGCGGCAAGGGCAGAGACTTCCTGTCAGGTGGCTGGGTGTCTAATCCAAAGATATTAACGAAGGTACTCCCCACTATGGGGATGGATTTTATCTTCTCCTTTAGGCCGTGACTTTTCTGGTCTGCTTTATTACTATCTCCGTAAGTATCAGTTGCGTCCTACATCTTCCCCTCGCTGGGGACAAGGCAGATTATTCCCCACCACACCAAGCACAAGAAATACGTACCTGAAAGATTCCATCTTTAAAACTTTGAAAAAACTATGAAAAACTATTCAAAGTATTAAGTTCTTTAATACCGTGATAGTAGGAAAAGTTTTAATATTATCAGTTGTTAGGCACATGTCGTAATTGTCATATATCAGCGATGTTTATTTATAGGGAGGATGGAATTTTTGTTTGAATTTTCAACAAAGTGAAGATGTTGACTGGCGGTAACAATGGTGATTAATGTCTTGGTGACTGGCAGTGGAGGTGTCTGTCCTAGACTGGCAGTGAAGGTGACTGTCTTAGACTGGCAGTGGAGGTGAAGGAACTGGAATTATCAGGGGAAAACGTCAAGCATAGTGTATATCACTTGCGTGGGGAGGTCGGGTTAAGGTTTTAGGATGGAACGGGGGAAAGGAATGGTGCCCAACCACATGGACGGTTGGGAATTGAACGCTGACCTGCATTAAGCGAGACCTTTGCTCTACCGTCCAGCCCAAGTTGTGACTGGTATTAGAGGTAGTTGATTGTGTGTGGGTACCTGCTTCTAGAAGACTGGCAGTGGAGGTGATTGTCTTAGACTGGCAGTGGAGGTGTCTGTCTTAGACTGGCAGTGGAGGTGACTGTCTTAGACTGTTTTAGACTGGCAGTGAAGGTGACTGTCTTAGACTGGCAGTGGAGGTGACTGTCTTAGACTGGCAGTGGAGGTGACTGTCTTAGACTGTCTTAGACTGGCAGTGGAGGTGACTATCTTAGACTGGCAGTGGAGGTGACTGTCTTAGACTGTTTTAGACTGGCAGTGAAGGTGACTGTCTTAGACTGGCAGTGGAGGTGACTGTCTTAGACTGGCAGTGGAGGTGACTGTCTTAGACTGGCAGTGGAGGTCTGTCTTAGACTGGCAGTGGAGGTGACTGTCTTAGACTGGCAGTGGAGGTGACTGTCTTAGACTGGCAGTGGAAGTGACTGTCTTAGACTGGTAGTGGAGGTGACTGTCTTAGACTGGCAGTGAAGGTGACTGTCTTAGACCTGCAGTGGAGGTGACTATCTTAGACTGGCAGTGGAGGTGACTGTCTTAGACTGTTTTAGACTGGCAGTGGAGGTGACTGTCTTAGACTGGCAGTGGAGGGCTTGGCACTAGCAGGGTAAGGAAGTGGTGAAGGGTAGGAAAGTTGCTGAAGGGTATGGAAGGTGGTGAAAGGTAGGGTGGGGAAGGTGGTGATAGGAAGGGAGGGTGGTGAAGGGTAGGGTAGGTGGTGAAAGGTAGGGAAGGTGGTGAATGGCAGGGTAGAAAATATGGTGAATGGTTGGGTTAGGAAGGTGGTGAAGGGTAAGGTAGGTGGTGAAAGATAGGAAAGGTGGTGAATTGAAAGGAAGGTGGTGAAAGATTAAGAAGGAGGTGAAGGGTTGGGAAGGTGGTGAGAGATAGGGAAAGTAGTTAAGGATAGGAAGGGTTTTGAAGGATAGGGAAGATTGTGAATGGTAGGGTAGGGAAGGAGGTGAATGGTAGGGAAGGGGGTGGAAGTTTGGGAAGATGGTGAAAGGTAGTGAAGGTGGTGAATGGTTGGGTAGAGATGGAGGTGAATGGTAGGGTAGGGAAGGTGATAAAAGGTAGCATAGAGAAGGTGGTGAAAGTTAATGAAGGTGGTGAAAGATAGGGAAGGTGGTGAAGGGTGGAAAGTTGGTGAGGGGTAGCGTAGAGACAGTGGTGAAGGGTATGGTAGGGAAGGTGGTGAATGGTAGGATAGGGAAGGAGGTGAAGGGTAGGGAAGGTGATGAAAGGCAGCGTAGAGAAGGTGGTGAAGGGTAGTGAAGGTAGCGAAGGGTAGTGTAGGGAAGGTGTTGAAAGGTAGAGAAGTTATCTTGAGAGGTTATCTTGAGATGATTTCGGGACTTTAGTGTCCCCGCGGCCCAGTCCTCGAACAGGCCTCCACCCCCCAGGAATCAGCCCCTGACAGCTGACTAACTCCCAGGTACCTATTTAATG
Organism: Procambarus clarkii; assembly: GCF_040958095.1. Taxonomy (NCBI): domain Eukaryota; kingdom Metazoa; phylum Arthropoda; class Malacostraca; order Decapoda; family Cambaridae; genus Procambarus; species Procambarus clarkii. Next base: position 30,851,065 of record NC_091159.1, on the reverse strand, counting down.
CTATATAACAGGTGCATCAGGGTGAAAGAAACTGCCCATTGTTTCTCGCCGGCGCCCAGGATCGAACCCGGGACCACAGGATCACGCGTCCAGTGTTCTGTCCACTCAGCCGCCGGCTCCCTAGATGGGAGAAGGGTAGGGTAGGGAAGGTAGTGAAGGGTAGGGTAAAGAAGGGGTTGAAAGGAAGGGAAGTGATGAAGGGTAGGAATGGTGGTGATAGGTAGGTAGGGAAGGTGGGAATGGTAGGTTGGGAAGGTGGTGAAAGGCAGGGAAGGTGGGAATGGTAGGTTGGGGAAGGTGGTGAAAGAAATGTAGGGAAGGTGGTGAATGGAAGGATGAGAAGGTCGTGAATGGTAGGGCAAAGAAGGTGGTGAGAGGTAGGGGAGGTGGTGAAGGGTAGGGATGATTGTGAATGGTAGCGTAGAGAAGGTGGTGAATGGTAGGTTAAGGAAGGTGGTGAAAGGTAGGGAAGGAGGTTGAAGGTTGGGAAGGTGGTGAATGGTAGGGTAGGGAAGGTGGTGAAAGGTAGATTGGGGAAGGTGATGAAAGGTAGGGAAGGTAGTGAAGAGTAGGGATGGTGGTGAAAGGTAGGGAAAGTAGTGAAGGGTAGCAAATGTGTTGAATAATAGAGAAGGTTATGAATTGTAGGGTAAGGAAGAAGGTGAATAGTAGGGAAAGTGGTGAAAGGCAGGGCAGGTTGTAAATGGTAGGGTAAGGATGGTAGGGAAGGTGGTTAATGGTACGGTAGGGCAGGTGGTAAATGGTAGGGTAAGGATGGTAGAGAAGGTGGTTAATGGTACGGTAGGGAAGGCGGTAAATGGTAGGGTAAGGATGGTAGGGAAGGTGGTTAATGGTACGGTAGGGAAGGCGGTAAATGGTAGGGAAGGTGGTAAAGGGTAGGGTAGGGAAGGTGTTGAAGGATTGGGTAGTGTAAGTGGAGATTGATAGTGAAGGTGGTGTAGGGTATGGAAGGTGGAGTGTAGGGTAAGGAATGTGGTGAAGGGTAGGGAAGGTGGTGAAGGGGAAGGTAGGGAAGGAAGGGACATTATAAACATATATATATATATATATATATATATATATATATATATATATATATATATATATATATATATATATGGCGAGTGAGATGGCCCGGAAAGTGGAGTTGGAAATTCTATTGGACGACATATTCGACCTCGAGACACAAAAGAAGGTCACTACCAAAGATACCTTACAAGCAGAACTTATTGCGGAAGGAGGAAAGAATCGAGGCAACTACAGAAGCACCATACTGTCCCTCGAGCTCAAAGCGGCAGCTAAGAGCCTTCGTGAGAACAAGGAGATAGTTGTCAGGAGAGGTGACAAGTCGCCAATATACGTCATTCTTAAAAAAGACGAATATTTGGCGAAAATGAACCTCATACTCTCGGACCAAACTAAATTCCAAAGGGTAACGAAGGACACTAGAGCCGAATTGAAAGCAAAGGTCAACAAACTGATCGAAACTGTGAATGCCAAGAAATCTGGACTCCACCTGCCAAAGGTTATTGGGGAATATAAACCTGGATATGCGTATGGAAATGTCAAGACACACAAGCCTGGAAACCCACTTCGGCCAATCATTAGCCAGAACCCACACCCACGTACAGACTGCCGAAGCGACTCAACAGCCTGCTGACTCCTTATGTCCCTTGCGCCTTCAGCCTGAAGTCTCCAAAGGAATTTGTTGACTTACTGCGGGGCACACGGGCCACAGGGATAAGAGCCTCGTTGGACGTAGAATCCCTGTTTACCAACGTACCTGTGGACGAGACAATCGGGGTGATAGCCGACAGAGTGTATCGTGATCCGGCCTGCACTCCTCTTGACATACCAGAAAACATTCTGAGGAAACTACTCCAAGCTTGTACTAAAGAGGCACCCTTCTTGAGCCCAGATGGGCACATGTATAAGCAAGTAGATGGGGTTGCCAAGGGTTCCCCCCTAGGTGTCCTGTTTGCAAACTTCTACATGGGTACCATCAAGCAAAAAGTCTTAGTCGAAATGAACTTGAAACCGGCCATATACTGCAGGTATGTTGACGGCATTTTTACACAGGTACCTGATGTCAGACATCTGAAGGAGCTGAAGGAGGCATTTGAGCAGAGTTCCGTGCTGCGTTTCACTTACGAGATGGAAAAGGATGGGAAGCTGCCCTTTCTAGATGTAACAGTCATGGAAAAGAGCGGAGGTTTCCACACTGCAGTCTACACTAAGGAAACGAACATAGGAATGTGCCTAAATGCCAACAGCGACTGCCCAGACAGGTACAAGAGGAGTGTTGTTAACGCTTATGTCGACCGTGCTCTCAGCCACAGCTCAGAATGGAAGCAAGTCGACGAAGAACTCTGTAGGGTAAGACAGGTCCTAGTCAACAACGGCTTCTCCAATGGTTTCGTCGAAGACATCATAAGAAGGAAAGTGAAACGCCATGCAACCTCTGAAGAGACAACTAACACAACACCTATACCCCTTATTAGACTATTTTACAGGAACTTCTTTTCCACAGCTCATAAAACGGAAGAAAAGGTCCTGAAAGATATTGTTAATAGAAACGTTATCCCTACAGACAAAAATCAGAGGATACAACTGACGATTTACTAAAAACCAGAAAAACGGCCAGCCTACTCATGAGAAACTCTCCAGACACAAAGCAGAATGCTTTAAAAGAGACTAACGTCGTCTATGCCTTCAAATGCCCTCTTGGGGACTGTAAGCTCTAAAAAACCGAGTATATAGGCAAGACAACAACATCTCTTTCTAGGCGTTTAACGATGCATAAGCAACAGGGCTCCATTAAGGAACATATAATCTCTTCCCACAACCAAACCATCGCCAGAGAAATCCTAGTAAACAACACAGAAATCATCGATAGATACAGCGATAGCAGGCGGCTTGACGTCTGCGAGGCACTACACATTAAGAAGTCAACACCAGCAATCAACAGCCAATTAATGCACAACTATATTCTACTCAACTCAAGACTCCGCTCCAATATAGAAGCATCAAGAAATATGGACCAATAGGCTTTCTACAATCACTTCCATTCAATACCCATTGTTTCGTGTTCTGTCTTGTGTTTATGAATTTAATACCCTATTAATACCACCTCACCCCATCCACCTCACTCAAATGTAGATATAAACAAATCGAAGATGTGTAAGTTCTATTCAGTTGTGTATGTGTAAACTAAAGTCTTTGAAAATGTAATAAGTTTTACGAAACGCGCTCAAGTGTCGCGTCAGACTAGAAATAAAAATGAATTTTGGAGAATTGATTTTTGAATTACCACCAACAGTGAAAAGTAACGTACGAAAGATCGAGAAAATTCGTGTTAGAATTATTAATCTTACTTTTTCGGTTATATTTAATAATATATGTCTACAGAAAAGACTGCTACCAAAATATACTAATATATAAATATATATATATATATATTATATAATATATATATATATTATATATATTATATATAATATATATATATATATATATATATATATATATATATATAATATTTAACAAAAAGGCAAGGGAGTATCACCTCTGGCTGGAAGAAGGGGAACCCATAGCCTCGGAGGAAACCACACATAACGCATTGGAGGGAATGTAGGTCCCCTCCAATACAGTTTCTGTGTGCTTTTCTCCTACTACCCTTTTCCTTTTTTTTTCTTTATTGTGTATTTAAAGGTTACAAAACATACAAGACAAATGCCTAAAGGTTATGGATCTCTTGAAGCTCCTCCGCTTACGGACAGGAACCGAGGACGCAGCAAGCATTTCCCCTCTGGATCGAAACACTGAGGCGCTGAAACAAAAAACTGGAAGCCCTTGGGTCCCTGGTGACGCCAATGAGCTTGGAACCCAATTCCATAAGAAATCCTAAGGCTCTCTTGCCCCAGGGGCCATGCGTCTCAGAAGCTATGGGAACAAAGAGGTATTGACCTTCCGGTCGCCTGTACTTGATTGATTTTGCTGTTTCCCTTTTTTTGGCCGTCCCACCTGCTTGATCAGCTCCGAAGTGTACATAGGTGTCAGCCAGGGTGGATACACATGTGTAGTCCCACACCAACTGTCTACCCTCCTTCCATGAGTATATGGTGATGCCATCAGGGCGAAGTGCGGGGAAATCCGGGTTTTGGACCCCTAGGATGCGAGGTTCTCTCTCCGCTGGGCACCTAGCTGAGACGAGGCTTCTCTTGATGATGTCATTGACCTCGTTGTGTCTTGCATGCCAGCCCTTTGTGCTTCCGCAATGCAACCCATGCAGTCCGTATTGGTCTGCTTCCACCCTGTTGCAAATACACTTGTATTCAGTGTACACTTGCCCTTACCCATTTTAAATGGCCATGGGGTAGTTGGGGGGGGGCATTTTTGACTACTGTACATAACATTAGCGAACGGTGATATTTTGGGACAGATAATTCATCGGATCACCTCTCATGTTGGGGCCACGTGAGTAACGCAAAATTTTGTGTTATTCACGTGGTCCCAACTTCTCATCTGGAGCTTTTGGTTATAATAATAATTATAATAATAATTGTTATAATCATATATTAATAATACAATGAATAATTTTCATTTTTAATAATTTAGTCCTTAGATTACGTAATAATCTATTCCTGTAACTACACTTTGGTATTTACACACACACACACACACACACACACACACACACACACACACACACACACACACACACATACAGGTGACGACTGAGTACCCAAATGAGACACAGGGACGTTAGAAAGAACTTTTTCAGTGTCAGAGTAGTTAACAAATGGAATGCATTAGGCAGTGATGTGGTGGAGGTTGACTCCATACACAGTTTCATATGTAGATATGATAGAGCTCAGTATGCTCAGGAATCTGTACATCAGTTAATTGACAGATGAGAGGCGGGACCAAAGAGCCAGAGCTCAACCCCTGCAAGCACAACTAGGTTAGTACAACTAGGTGAGTACACACATAGGAATTGGAATAGGAATAGGAAACAAACATGGCAGGGGGAAGACGTAACACAGAGGGAGAAGGACAAGATGACTCGTTTCAGGAGATACTCTTTCAAATGTGGAGAGAAATCAGGGAAGAGCTAAAGGTAATCGGGAAAAGGTAGCCAACCTGCAGGATTAGCTGAATAGGCAAAGGAGGAGATTAAAAGCCTGAAAAGAATCCTCCCCCAGTACCAGACACGAACCAGCCATCAGGAAGATGGTAATGTATCTATGTAGCCAAGTAGCCATGAAAGTTGCTACTTCTCAGGAAGCAGCAAGATGCACTAGCCGATTGATAGAGAGGAAAAGAGCAGTAATCGTAGTAGGTATTAAGAAGAAAATAGGCGCCAGTCCAGGTGAGAGGAGAGATATGGACAAAGCCACAGTCAAAGATATCATTGAAGGGGTAACGATGGAGAGGAAAGAACATAATATAGGAAAGGTTTTTAGGCTTGGCCAGTACAACAAGGACAGAGATCGATTGATAAAAGTGGTTTTCAAAAGCAGACACAAAAGAAATTTTAACAAAGAAGAGGAGCCTATTCAGTTTTCCAAAGTTCAAAAAGGTATTCCTGCAGAGGGATGTGACCAGGGAGGAGAGTTTGAGGGCAGTAGCTGCGAAGGTGTGTAAGGAGAGAGACAGGATCAGGGAATCACAGCCCTACCCCTACAATCCCAGAGAGGAGTGGAGAACCCTCCACAGGCAGTTCAACAGTTCCAGTGGGAGGAAGATCACACCCACCTCCCACCCAAAAGAAGCCCAACCTGGCCCAACCCCTACGAGCCCCCCACTGAGTGGCCACCTGGACCACCCTCCCCCCCTCTCCCCCCCCCTCTCCTCAAGACTTCCCTTCTCCCCCACCCCACTAAGCCCTCCTTTCTCCCTCACCCCCCACAAGCCCTCCCTTCTCTCCTGCCCTCACAAGACCTCCTTTATCCCCCTCCCCGCCAAGCCCTCCTTTTTCCCCCACCCCTCCAAGCCCTTCCTTCGTCCTCACCCTTTCCAAACCAGATCCTCCCAGCCCCCTCATAACCCAGGTCCCCTTTACCCTCAGCCGCCCTCACAACCCATGGCCTTCCTTCCCCCTCCCCATCTGGGACCCTCCACGTTTACCTACTCTAGTGGAATCAACAGAAAATGAGGATGGACAGAAAACAGTTAACTTCAATGTGATGTACTCGAACATAGATGGTATTACAAGCATGGCAAGTGAACTTAGGGAAAGAGCACAGGAAGTAAACCCAGATGTATTTGGACGCACGGAAACAAAACCCTCATAACGAATGCGGTGTTTCCCCTGGACTGCACTGTAATAAGAAAAGAGTGTAGGGGAGGAGGCAGATTGGCACTACTAACGAGAAAGGAATGGAATTTCAAGGACATGGTTATCCCAGGCTGCGAGGGGCTTAGACACAACATAACAGGCACCATGACGATCGGAGGACCAAGAGTAATAGACTGGTGCAGTCATCGGAGGACAAACCCTTCATGCAAACTGCACCTACTATCAACAAGAAGAAGAGTAAAAGAAGTAGCAGTGATATATAACCCTCCACCAAACGACAGAAGACCCAGGCAAGAGTATGACAGAAACAACATGGCAGTTAACAATATAATTGAGAGGGCAGCCTCTGCTGCATGTAGAATTCGAACCCATCATGAGGAACTTCAATCACGGAAGGATAGACTGGGAGAACAAGGAACCGCATGGAGGAGAGGAAACATGGAGAGCTAAACTACCGGAGGTGGAAACAAAACACTTTTTAAGCCATCGAGTCAGGGAACCCACAACAAAGAGGGGAAACGACGAACCAGCGAGACTCGACCTAGTCTTCACTCTGAATAACTCCGACATAAGGGAAATTGACTTCGAGGCCCCCAATAGGAATGAGCGATCACAGTGTACTGGCGTTTGAGTATCTGGTCGAAGAAGGGTTAAAGTACTCGAGAAAGGGAACTGAAAGCAAAAAGCTAGCATTCCATAAGGGAAACTATGAGGAGATGAGCTAATTCCTAACGGATATCGCATGGGAAACAGAGCTCAGGGAAAGACGCTCCAAGACATGATGGAATACATCACACAGAAGTGTAAGGAGGCAGCAGAAAAGTTTATCTCGGCCCAAAAGGAAAAAAAGGAAATGCAGATGAGAAGCTCATGGTATAATCAGAGGTGTAAGCTAGCTAAGCAACTAAGTAAAAGAGCGTGGAGAAACTATAAAAATAACAGGACACTTGAGAGCAGAAGAGGATACCAGAGAGCCAGGAATGAATTCGTCAGGGGAAAACATAGGCAGAAGGCAATATGAAAACGACATAGCAATCAAGGCTAACACTCAACCTAAATTGCTACACTGCCACATCAGGAGAAAGACAACAGTGAAGGAACAGGTAATGAAACTGAGGACAGGGGCAGACAGATTCACTACAAACGACAAAGAAGTGTGCGAGGTACTCAGTAAGAAATTCCAGGAAGTCTTCACATTAGAGCAAGGAAAAGTTCCAGAGATATGAGAAGGAATAGTCAACCAGGCACCACAAGAGGAATTTGAGATTACCTGTGGGAATGTAAGGAAGCTTTTCCTAGAGTTGGATATGACAAAGGCTATAGACCCGGATGGACTATCACTATGGATACTAAAGGAAGGAGCAGAAGCACTGTGCCTGCCACTCTCCATACAATATAACAAATCACTGATAACAGGTGAACTGACAAAAATTTGGAACACAGCAAACGTAGTCCTGATATACAAGAAGGGGGATAGACAGGAGGCACTGAACTACAGGCCAGTGTCCCAAACTTGCTTACCATGCAAGTTAATGGAGAAGATTGTTCCAAAACAGCTAGTGAAACATCTGGAGCGAAGGAACTTTGTAACACAACACCAACATGGTTTCAGAGATGGCAAGTCATGCCTCACAGGATTAATTGAATTCTACGATCAGTCAACTAGAATCAGGCAAGAAAGAGAGGGGTGGGCAGACTTCATATTTCTGAAATACCAGAAAGCCTATGACACAGTACCACACCAGAGACTATGCGAAAGCTGGAGATGCAGGCAGGAGTGAAAGGGAAGGTACTCCATCGGATAAGGGAGAATCTAAGTAACAGAAGACAGCGAGTCACTGTGAGGGATGAGGTCTTAGATGGGCGAGACGTCACCAGTGGATTCCCGCAGTGTTCAGTCCTTGGACCTATACTGTTTCTGATATATTTAAATGATCTACCAGAGGGCATGGAATCATTCCTATCATTGTTTGCTGATGATGTAAAAATTATGAGGAGGATTAAGACGGAGGAAGATAGTATGAGGCTACAAGATGACCTAAACAGACGGAATAAATGGTCCAACAAATTGCTACTAAAGTTCAACCCGAGTAAATGTAAGGTAAAGAAATTTGGCAGTGGAAACAGGAGGCCAGACACAGGATTCAGAATTGGAGATGAAGTCCTTCATGAAACGGACAGAGAGAAAGTTCTGGGAGTTGATATCACACCAAACCTATCTCTTGAAGCCCTCATCAAAAGAATAACATCTGCGGCGTATGCGAGCAGGCAAATATCAGAACTGCCTTCAGAAACCTGTGTAAGGAATCATTCAGAGCCTTGTATATCAAATATATAAGACCACTCCTGGAGTATGCGGCCCCAGCATGGAGCCCGTACCTTGTCAAGCACATTGCGAAGCATCAAAAAGTTCAGAGGTATGCCACTAGGCTTGTCCTAAACTAAGAGGCATGAGTTACGAGGACAGGCTGTGTGAAATGCACCTCACGACACTGGAAGACAGAAGAGTAAGGGGAAACATGATCAATACCAACAAAATTCTCAGAGGAATTGAGAGGGTAGATAAAGATAAACTGTTTAACACGGGTGGTACGCGCACAAGAGGGACACAGGTGGATACTGAATACCCAAATGAGCCACAGGGACGTTAGAAAGAAGTTTTTCAGTGTCAGAGTAGTTAAAAGATGGAACGCATTACCCAGTAGTGTGGTGCAGGCTGACTCCATACACAGTTTCAAATGTAGATATGACAGAGCCCAGTAGGCTCAGTAATCTGTACACCAGTTGAGAGCCGGGACCAAAGAGCCAGAGCTCAACCCCAGCAAGCACAACTAGGTGAATACACACACACACACAATATATATAAAACAATAGTCAAACAGTTACGCCCACGATGTGACTGGGCCTGTCACGCCCAAGTCCAAATTCATTTTGACCTGGACAGAAAAGTTAATAGGATAATAAAGGCAATCCCTAGTGCCTCTGCAATAGAGATGGCTCCACTACCTAGGCAACTGTCTACTTGATGAAGAATAGTCCTACGCTGCAAACGGAGGACTGTTTTCATCTTTTCTAGCATCTGTACAAGAAGCTCCAATTGTTCCTGCATCTGCAGGATTTGAATTTGTAGGCCGTGCAGCTGGTATTGTTCCTCCGTGCAGTTTTCAGCTGAAGGCGTGTCCTCAGCCCGGGGTTCCTAATCAGGAATCGGTTGATCTTCATTGACTGGGAGGCTGTCAGTTTCACGGGGCAAGGGGTCGGTTATATTGTCCAGGGGTCAGTTACATTGTCCAGGGGGTCAGTTACATTGTCCAGGGGGTCAGTTACATTGTGCAGGAGGTCAGATACATTGGGCATTGGGTCGGTTATACTGGACAGGGGGTCAGTTATATGAGTCTGAGAGTCCGGTTCACTGGTTAAGGATTCCTCCTCCTCCGGGAATACGTTTTCACTATGGGATAGGCGGGAGTATCTTCCCATAAGGAGACACAAACTCCACCATCCCCTGATCTTAGTCAGTATAGAGGGGGTCTTCTCTGGGAGGGGCTTCTCGACATGGGCTATGGAAAAATACCTACCCACCAGGGGCAGGGTAATTAACCATCCCCTGATCTTAGTCAATTTGGAGGGAGGCTCCTCTGGGAGGGGCTTCTCGACATGGGCTATGGAAAAATACCTACCCACCAGGGGCAGAGTACGTAACCATCCCCTGATCATAATAAGTTTGGAGGGAGGCTCCTCTGGGATTGTCTTCTCAACATTGGCTCTGGAAAAGTACCTGCCTACCAGGGGCAGGGTACTTAACCATCCCTGATCTTAGTCAGCATAGAGGGGGATCCACTGGGAGGTCCTTCTCGACATCGGCTCTGGAAAAGTACCTACCTAACAGGGGCAGAGTACTCAGCCACCCCTTGACCTTACTCATTATAGAGGGAGGTTCCACTGGGAGGGCCTTCTCGACAGGGGCTTTGTCATAGTATCTACCCACAAGGGGCAAGGTGCTCAGGCATCCCCTGACCTTAGCCATCAGGGAAGTGGGCGGCAAGGGCAGAGACTTCCTGTCAGGTGGCTGGGTGTCTAATCCAAAGATATTAACGAAGGTACTCCCCACTATGGGGATGGATTTTATCTTCTCCTTTAGGCCGTGACTTTTCTGGTCTGCTTTGTTACTATCTCCGTAAGTATCAGTTGCGTCCTACATCTTCCCCTCGCTGGGGACAACGCAGATTATTCCCCACCACACCAAGCACACGAGAAATACGTACCTGAAAGATTCCATCTTTAAAACTTTGAAAAAACTATGAAAAACTATTCAAAGTATTAAGTTCTTTAATACCGTGATAGTAGTAAAAGTTTTAATATTATCAGTTGTTGGCACATGTCGTAAGTGTCATATATCAGCGATGTTTATTTATAGGGAGGATGGAATTTTTGTTTGAATTTTCAACTATGTGAAGATGTTGACTGGCGGTAACAATGGTTATAATTTCTTGGTGACTGCCAGTGGAGGTGAAGGAACTGGAATTATCAGGGGAAAACGTCAAGCATAGTGTATATCACTTGGGTGGGGAGGTCGGGATAAGGTTTTGGGATGGAACGGGGGAAAGGAATGGTGCCCAACCATATGGACGGTTGGGAATTGAACGCCGACCTGCATTAAGCGAGACCTTTGCTCTACCGTCCAGCCCAAGTTGTGACTGGTATTAGAGGTGGTTGATTGTGTGTGGGTACCTGCTTGAAGAAGACTGGCAGTGGAGGTGACTGTCTTAGACTGGCAGTGGAGGTGACTGTCTTAGACTGGCAGTGGAGGAGACTGTCTTAGACTGGCAGTGGAGGTGTCTGTCGTAGACTGGCAGTGGAAGTGACTGTCTTAGACTGGCAGTGGAGGAGACTGTCTTAGACTGGCAGTGGAGGTGACTGTCTTAGACTGGCAGTGGAGGTGACTGTCTTAGATTTGCAGTGGAGGGGACTGTCTTAGATTGGCAGTGGAGGTGACTGTCTTAGACTTGCTGTAAAGATGGCTGTCTTAGACTGGCAGTGGAGGTCACTGTCTTAGACTGGCAGTGGAGGTGACTGTCTTAGACTGGCAGTGGAGGTGACTGTCTTAGACTGGCAGTGGAGGTCACTGTCTTAGACTGGCAGTGGAGGTGACTGTCTTAGACTGGCAGTGGAGGTCACTGTCTTAGACTGGCAGTGGAGGTGACTGTCTTAGTCTGGCAGTGGAGGTGACTGTCTTAGACTGGCAGTGGAGGTGTCTGTCTTAGACTGACAGTGGAGGTGACTGTCTTAGACTGTCAGTGGAGGTGACTGTCTTAGACTCTCAGTGGAGGTGACTGTCTTAGACCGTCAGTGGAGGTGACTGTCTTAGACTGTCAGTGGAGGTGACTGTCTTAGACTGACAGTGGAGGTGACTGTCTTAGACTGGAAGTGGAGATGACTGTCTTAGACTGGCAGTGGAGGTGACTGTCTTAGACTGGCAGTGGAGGTGACTGTGTTAGACTGACAGTGGAGGTGACTGTCTTAGACTAGCAGTGGAGGTGACTGTCTTAGACTTGCTGTTAAGATGACTGTCTTAGACTGGCATTGGAGGTGACTGTCTTACACTGGCAGTGGAGGTGACTGTCTTAGACTGGCAGTGGAGGTGACTGTCTTAGACTGGCAGTGGAGGTGACTGTCTTAGACTTCCTGTAAAGATGGCTGTCTTAGACTGGCAGTGCAGGTGACTGTCTTAGACTGGCAGTGGAGGACCTGGCACTAGCAGGGTAAGGAAGTGGTGAAGGGTAGGAAAGTTGCTGAAGGGTAGGGAAGGTTACCTTGGTTACCTTGAGGTGCTTCCGGGGCTTAGTGTCCCCGCGGCCCGGTCGTCGACCAGGCCTCCTAAGGCTGGTCAAAGGTAGGGTAAGGAAGGTGGTGATAGGAAGGGAGGGTGGTGAAGGGTAGGGAAGGTGGTGAAAAAGAAGGGAGGCTGGTGAATGTACGGACGTTGGTGAAGGGTAGGGTAGGGATGGTGGTGAATGGTAGGGTAAGTGGTGAAAGGTAGGGAAGGTGGTGAAATTTAGGGATGGTGGTGAATGGTAGGGTAGGGAAGGTGGTGAAGGGAAGCGTAAATAAAGTAGTGAATTGCAGGGTAGTGGGAAGGTGATGAAGGATAAGGTAGGGAAGGAGATGAAAGGTAGCGTAGAAAAGGTGATGAAAGTTAGTAATGGTAGTGAAGGGTAGGGAAGGTGGTGAATGGTTATCTTGAGGTTATCTTGAGATGATTTCGGGGCTTTAGTGTCCCCGCGGCCCGGTCCTCGACCAGGCCTCCACCCCCAGGAAGCAGCCCGTGACAGCTTACTAACACCCAGGTACCTATTTTACTGCTAGGTAACAGGGGCATTCAGGGTGAAAGAAACTTTGCACATTTGTTTCTGCCTCGTGCGGGAATCGAACCCGCGCCACAGAATTACGAGTCCTGCGCGCTATCCACCAGGCTACGAGGCTCCCTCGTAGCCTGGTAGGGGTAGGAAAGGTGGTGAAGGGTAGGAAAGGTGGTGAAGGGCAGCGGAGAGACAGTGGTGAATGGTATGGTAGGGAAGGTAGTGAATGGTAGGGTAGGGAAGGAGGTGGAGGGTAGGGATGGTGATGAAAGGTAGCGTAGAGAAGGTGGTGAAGGGTAGTGAAGGGTAGGGATGGGAGGGTGGTGAAAGGTAGGAAAGGTGGAGAATGGTAGGGTTAGGAATGTGGTGAATGGTAGGGTAAAGAAGGTGGTGAAAGGTAGGGGAGGTGGTGAAGGGTGGGAATGGTGGTGATAGGTAGGGTGGGAAGGTGGTGAATGGTAGGTTAAGGAAGGTGGTGAAAGGCAAGGAAGGTGGTGAAGGGTCTGGTAGGGAAGGTGGTAAAGGGTAGGGAAGGTGGTGGAGGGTAGAGTTGGTGGTGAATAATAGGGTAGGGAAGATGGTGAAAGGTAGAGAAGGTGGTGAATGGTAGTGATGGTGGTGAAAAGTAAGTAAGGAAATTGGTGAAGGGAAGGGTATGGAAGGTGGTGAAAGGTAGGGAAGGTGTTTTTTTTTTTTTTTTAGCAGGGATATTTCTGCGCGGGCCCTAAGCCTCTGGCTGGCCCACTAAGTGTTGCTTGTTTCTGTTGTACTTGAGCGGAGTATGAGTATTTATGACTCGTCTGGTCGCTTCAGTAAGATTTTGCCAAATGTGTTTAACAACTTCTTCTGCTGTGTTGAATCTAAGTTGAAGTCTTAATGGTTTTGTAGCTGTGCACTGTGTTAGATAATGTTCCGGTGGTCTGTCGGGCATTTCTCCACAGTGCTGACATTTCCTCTCATCTTCCGGAACCTGTAAGCCTATTTCCCATGCACATGGGTATCCAAGCCTGATGCGATGTAAGTGTAGGGAAGGTTGGGAAGCTGGTGAATGGAAGGGTAAAGAAGGTGGTGAATGGTAGATTAGGGAAGGTGGTGAAAGGTAGGGAAGGTGGTGAATAGTAGGGATGGTGGTGAAAGGTAGGGAAGGTAGTGAAGGGTAGGAAATGTGGTTAAGGATAGGGAAGGTTGTGAATTGTTGGGTAGGGAAGGAGGTGAATGGTAGGGAAGGTGGTAAATGGTAAGGTAGGGAAGGTGGTAAAGGGTAGGGAAGGGAAGGTGGTGAAAGGTAGGGAAGGTGGTGAAGGGTAGGGAAGGTGGTGAAGGGTAATAGTAATATATAATATCCACTAGGTTGTCATGAAACTCAAACGAGGTTCGAAATCGACACCTTATACAAGCCACATCACAAAACTAATTAGAGCTTGCAGATCCACCAAATAATTCTGCCAAAAGATTACCAAGAGATCCCGCTTCTAAAGACCTTCGTCCAATTTACGGGAACACTGGTGGAACTAATGTAATTCTCTTTCTTATAATGTATCCCTTAACTTGAAGAAATATCTTCAGAGAATAACAAGTAATGAGTTAATATAACAAATATTTAAAAAAAAAAAATCACATAGAAAAAACGCAACCCGAGAACACTGGCCTCTCCCCGCACCCTTTCACACTATTTTAATGCACAAGTCTTTAGCATCTTTGTGCTAGATGAAATAAATAACGGCATTTAAGTGTAAATGGTAAACAAAATAAAATCTGATCACGTCTAGGAACTTCCCTTAGAGTACGTACAGGCCTCGACCTGAATGTGTCACCAGAATCCACTGTGACCTGATTGTACCCCATATCACCAATGAAGAAGTCATCGGATGAATTATTCCCTATACATAAGGAATAGTCTGTAGTTCTGGTTTGAATCCCATGAGGTAAATCCACCACGAATCAACCGGAATCAGGGAGTGTCTAAACTCCGACCCCTATGATCTAAGATACTCGCTCCATCCCCGGACTTGTCGAAACTAGCCATTAACAACGTAGGGGTGAGAACAAGGATGAAACACTAAAACATCATAGGAGGGAGTAATGAAAGAACAAAGCCCTACCACTTGGACCATCGGAGATTGAACGCCGACCTGCAAGAAGCAGCGTCGTCGCTGTACCGACCTCTTCATTCCATAGACTGGCAAAAAATCACTACACCCTGTCTAAGAAGGAGAAAAAACTTGCGGGAATGAAAAAAAGTCTTGGAGACCTGAAAAGATTCTAGCAATAAAGAGAATAATTTTGTAGGGAATGAGAAGACTCTTGAAGGGAATGTTACCACATTAGACGGAATAATAAGACTTTTGTGAGATTGAGAAGAGTCATGTAGAGATAAGAACACTATTGTAGGTAAGAGAAGAATCTTACAGTAATTTTAAAACTATGGTAAGAATGAGAAATCATATAGTAATGTTAAGACTGGTTACACCTCCCAGTGTATCAACGAGAAGATGGCTACACCTCTCAGTGTATCAACGAGAAGATGGCTACACCTCTCAGTGTATCAAGGAGACGATGGCTACACCTCTCAGTGTATCAAGGAGACGATGGCTACACCTCTCAGTGTATCAACGAGAAGATGGCTACACCTCTCAGTGTACCAACGAGATGGCAATGTAGCGCTTAATGAGTTTTCGTAAGTTTTATTGAGTCATTTATGACTTTTTAACAGATTAAAAAGTAATTCAATGAGTTAAATGAATAATTTAATTGTTACTGAGTAATTGAATGATTTTTAATAAGCTCAATACAAGTATCTGAATAAACTCAATGTTTTAATTTTTTTAATAAGTTATTGAGTTGTAATGAGTAATTTAATGAATTGTAATAAGTAATTTAATGCGTTTTAATGCTTTCTTGTTTTTTTATAATGAGTATTTGCAAGATTTATTTGATGAATAATTTAAGTTTTAATTACTGATATCATTTAAATGTATCCGTTGAGTCCTCATATCTTCCTGGAAGGTTTAGAGAATTAACTCTAGGAGAAATTCAAAATAAAAGTTGAATGACACGAAACTGATTGTTGACGCTGAGCACAGAGTACACAATGAGCACACAGAACACATAGTGAGCAAGTTAATATATCCCGACGGACCTGTATCACGATACTGGATTATGTATTATGAATATGTTACTTCAAATGAGGTGTGTGTGTGTGTGTGTGTGTGTGTGTGTGTGTGTGTGTGTGTATTTACCTAGTTGTATTCACCTAGTTTTGCTTGTGGGGGTTGAGTTCTGCTCTTTCGGCCCGCCTCTCAACTGTCAGTCAATCAACAGTTACTAACTACTAACTAGTAAACTTTTTCCTCCACACGCACCCCAGGAAGCAGCCCGTAACAGCTATCTAACTCCCAGGTACCTATTTTCTGCTAGGTAGCAGAGGCCTCAGGGTGAAAGAAACTCTACCCATTTTGTTTCTGCCATCATCTGGGATCGAACCCGGACCCTAGGATTACGAGTCCAGAGCGCTGTCCACTTAGCTATCAGGGGACCCCGTATTGTGTGTGTTTGTGTGTGTGTGTGTGTGTGTGTGTGTGTGTGTGTGTGTGTGTGTGTGTGTGTGTGTGTGTGTGTGTGTGTGTGTGTGTGTGTGTGTACTCACCTAGTTGTACTCACCTAGTTGTGTCTGCAGGATCGAGCATTGACTCTTGGATCCCGCTTTTCGAGCATCGGTTGTTTACAGCAATGACTCCTGTCCTATTTCCCTATCATACCTGGTTTTAAAATTATGAATAGTATTTGCTTCCACAACCTGTTCCTGAAGTGCATTCCATTTCCCCACTACTCTTACGCTAAAAGAAAACTTCCTAACATCTCTGTGACTCATCTGAGTTTCAAGCTTCCATCCATGTCCTCTCGTTCTGTTACTATTCCGTGTGAACATTTCGTCTATGTCCACTCTGTCAATTCCTCTGAGTATCTTATACGTTCCTATCATGTCCCCCCTCTCCCTTCTTCTTTCTAGTGTCGTAAGGCACAGTTCCCTCAGGCGCTCTTCATACCCCATCCCTCGTAGCTCTGGGACGAGTCTCGTTGCAAACCTCTGAACCTTTTCCAGTTTCATTATATGCTTCTTCAGATGGGGACTCCATGATGAGGCGGCATACTCTAAGACTGGCCTTACGTAGGCAGTGTAAAGCGCCCTAAATGCCTCCTTACTTAGGTTTCTGAATGATGTTCTAACTTTTGCCAGTGTAGAGTACGCTGCTGTCGTTATCCTATTAATATGTGCCTCAGGAGATAGATTAGGTGTTACGTCCACCCCCAGGTCTCTTTCACGCGTCGTTACAGGTAGGCTGTTCCCCTTCATTGTGTACTGTCCCTTTGGTCTCCTATCTCCTAGTCCCATTTCCATAACTTTACATTTGCTCGTGTTGAATTCTAGTAGCCATTTCTCTGACCATCTCTGCAATCTGTTCAGGTCCTCTTGGAGGATCCTGCAATCCTCATCTGTCACAAGTCTTCTCATCAACTTTGCATCATCCGCAAACATCGACATGTAGGACTCTACGCCTGTAAACATGTCGTTAACATATACAAGAAATAGAATTGGTCCCAGCACCGATCCTTGTGATACTCCACTTGTTACTGTTCGCCAGTCCGACTTCTCGCCCCTTACCGTAACTCTTTGGCTCCTTCCTGTTAGGTAGTTCCTTATCCATTCTAGAACCTTTCCCCCCACCCCCGCCTGCCTCTCGAGCTTGAACAGCAGTCTCATGTGCGGTACTGTATCAAAGGCTTTTTGGCAGTCCAGAAATATGCAGTCTGCCCAACCATCTCTGTCCTGTCTTATCCTCGTTATTTTATCATAGAATTCCAGAAGGTTTGTTAGGCACGATTTCCCTGTCCAGAACCCATGTTGATGTTTGTTCACAAACCTAATGTTCTCCAGGTGTGCAACCAGTCGCAGCCTAATTATTCTTTCCAGTATTTTACAGGGGATGCTTGTCAGTGATACAGGTCTGTAGTTAAATGCCTCCTCCCTATCTCCTTTCTTGAAGATCGGCACGACATTTGCCTTCTTCCAGCAACTGGGCAATTCTCCTGACATAAGTGACTCATTAAAGATCATTGCCAGAGGCACGCTGAGGGCCTGTGCTGCTTCTTTTAGTATCCACGGTGATACTTTGTCTGGTCCAACTGCTTTAGTTGCATCTAGAGTTGTCAACTGTTTCATTACCTCCTCTGCTGTCACCTCTATATCTGATAGTCTTTCATCTAGGGTAACCCCTTCCAACAATGGGAGCTGCTCAGGCTCGGTAGTGAACACTCCATGGAAACTGGCATTCAGTGCCTGGCAGATTTCCTTGTCACTTTCAGTATATGCCCCCTCTGTCTTCCTTAGTCTTGTCACTTGGTCGTTCACCGACATTTTTCTTCTTATATGACTGTGTAGTAACTTAGGTTGTTTTTTCGCTTTGATTGCAATATCGTTCTCATAGTCCCTTTCCGATGTTCGTCTTATGTTAATGTAATCGTTCCTAGCTCTGTTGTATCTGCTTCTGTTGTCCTCTGTTCTTTGTCTTCTGTACTTCCTCCACTCCCGTCTGCTGGCCATTTTTGCTTCCTGACACTGTCTATTAAACCATGGGTTATTATATTCCTTCTTATTTTTTCCCTTTACCGTTGGTATAAATCTCTCTTCGGCCTCCTGGCATTTCTGTATGACTAGGTCCATCATATCTTGGACTGTTTTTCCTCTAATTTCTTCCTCCCACTGCACTTCACCCAGATAGTCCCTTATCCTCATATAGTCCCCTTTCCTGTAGTCAGCTCTCCTTTCCCAGATCTCTTGTCCCATGGTCATAAGTTTGAATTCCATCATGTAGTGAAAGACTAGGACACAATGATCACTGGCCCCTAGAGGTATTTCATGCTCTAAATTCTCGATATCTTCTACGTTCTGGGTGAAAATCAGGTCTAATAGGCTCGGTGCATCTCCTCCTCTTTCCCTTGTGTCTTCCTTCACATGTTGTGTCAGGAAATTCCTGTCTATAACATCTACTAATTTTGCTCCCCACGTTTCGTCCCCTCCATGGGGATTCCTTGATTCCCAATTTATCTCTCCATGATTTAGGTCCCCCATGATCAGCAGCTTCGCTCTCATTCTGTGGGCTAGTGTTGCTGCCTTCTGCAGTTCATCTATACATGCTTTGTTGTTGTCATCATACTCCTGCCTGGGTCTTCTACTGTTTGGTGGGGGATTGTAGATTACCAGGATCACAATCTTCCTCCCATCTACTGTCAGAGTTCCATGTATGAAGCTTGTGCACTCATTGGTAACTCGATTTCCCAGGTCTTCAAACTTCCATTTCCGCTTTATTAGGAGTGCTACTCCCCCTCCCTGTCTCTGTGTCCTCTCTTTTCGTATCACCTGGTACCCTTCAGGAAAGATTGCATCTGTGTGTGTGTGTGTGTGTGTGTGTGTGTGTGTGTGTGTGTGTGTGTGTGTGTGTGTGTGTGTGTGTGTGTGTGTGTGTACACGTGTGTGATGTCTGAGCACCAAGACAAAGCCAACAATCACCAAAGACTTAGAGACTATACACGAGCTTATTTCAACTTCCATAAAAATATAATCTCAAAGTGTATAATTTTAGGGGATTAATTTTTACTAGGAGGTTCTTCTATCACGCCTTCTCCCAAGATATAAAGAAGGAGCTTTCCTATAAGCCTAAATGTAGATGAACAGAAACTATCCCAAGAACAGAAACACGGAACGCGTTTCTGTTCTTGGGATTTTAACTTGCAATGACGTTGTCTTCACAATAAAAAAAACATAGCAATACCGTAGCAATAACACTTTCAGCGTAAAGATGGCATATTTACTATATTGAGGATGTGTTGGTTTATGCATATTATGTCTGTATTTGAGGTTGTGAATTGTTTAATTCCGTTTCCGCCTTTTCTAACTAATTCCTCGTGTTTTCAAAACTTGTTTTAAACAAATGTGCTTCTTTTTATACCTTTTTCATTCATGGTACTAATTTTCAACAGAGTTCTGTTTACTTTTTGATGCTCATTAATGAAGCTTGTCTTTGTCTATATTGTCTCAGTCCCTTTACTATCTTGTACGTCTGAATGATGCTCATACTTACTTTCGTCTCTTTAAAATGTCAAGCTCAATACTTTCAGTCAATTTTCTTACAATAAATTAGAATTTCATGGTAAATAATAATCTTAAAATGTTCCATCTTCAAGTTACCAAAGGTTTTTCTAATGTTTCAAATTTGTTTATATATATATATGAATGGCAATAAAATTCTTTTTAAATGAATACCCCTTTGAAAGTCTTCGTACGGTAACGAGTCATTCCTTCAGATCCATCTTGCAGTGCATAATGTTGCTGTAGTCTCCTTTCACTTGCCACCATTATATTTACTATGTATGTGTAGGAACTATAGTCTACAAGCCACTCAATGACACAGTTCTGCAGTTTGTTAATGTCCCCCTACAGCAATCACCAATCAATATGCTGTCAAATATGTTCTCAGTAGATCCGAATCATTTATTTCATCTACATACTGGATTATAGTAAAAAAAAATTCCTATAATAGAGAAAGAGAGAGGACACAGTCCATCGGGAACTGATAGGGGCAATCAGTGGAGGTGGTCAGGGTAATAATTATTGGCTAGGGTCTTCCACGGATCCGATGATGAGGTCATTTGGAAGATATCTTTGTAATTGTGTGATTTTCAGACAAAATGTTTTCGAATATGATGCCGAGAGAGAGAGAGAGAGTGAGAGAGAGAGAGAGAGAGAAGAGAGAGGAGAGAGAGAAGAGAGAGAGAGAGAGGAGAGAGAGAGAGAGAGAGAGAGAGAGAGAGAGAGAGAGATGAATAAAGGGGAGGGTCAGGTTTAAAATTAGCCCCCATGAACCAATGACAGCTAATAAAGATTTTTTCAGTGTCTGAATACTGGCCAAAATGGTCGGGAGCATGGGAGTAAAGGGTGAGGAAGAATCCAAATGTGCCATCCATCTGCATCGGGAATAGGTGGACCGACAGCTGAGAGGCAGGACAAAGGAACTGAAAGTCAACAATCACAATCACATTTACATGAACACAGACACACACACACACACACACACACTCACACACACACACACACACACACACACTCACACACTCACACACACACACACACACACACACACACACACACACACACACACACACACACACACACACACACACACACACACACACACACACTCACACACACACACAATAGGGGCCTCGTAGCCTGGTGGATAGCGCGCAGGACTCGTAATTCTGTGGCGCGGGTTCGATTCCCGCACGAGGCAGAAACAAATGGGCAAAGTTTCTTTCATCCTAAGTGCCCCTGTTACCTAGCAGTAAATAGGTACCTGGGAGTTAGTCAGCTGTCACGGGCTGCTTCCTGGGGTGTGTGTGTGTGGTGTGGAAAAAAAAAAAAAAAAAAAAAAAAAAAAAAAAAAAAAAAGTAGTTAGTAAACAGTTGATTGACAGTTGAGAGGCGGGCCGAAAGAGCAAAGCTCAACCCCCGCAAAAACACAACTAGTAAACACACACACACACACACACACACACACACACACAACAGGTGTGTGAACAGGGAAAAAGGAACAGGTTATGAGATTAAGGATAGGGGCGGAAGGATTCACTACAAATGACAAGGAAGTGTGTGAGGAATTGAATAAGAAATTCCAGGAGGTCTTCACCTTAGAACAAGGAGAAATTCCAGAGGTAAGTGAGGGAATAGCTAACCAGGAACCACTGGAAGAGTTTGAGATTACCAGTGGGGAAGTAAGGAAGTGTTTACTAGAGTTGGACGTGACGAAGGCTATAGGCCCAGATGGAATCTCCCCTTGGGTTCTAAAGGAAGGAGCAAGAGAACTGAGCCTACCACTCTCCATAGTGTATAACAAATCACTGGCAACAGGGGAACTGCCAGATACTTGGAAAGCAGCTAACGTAGTCCCGATATACAAGAAAGGGGATAGACAGGAGGCACTGAACTACAGGCCAGTGTCCCTAACCTGCATACCATGCAAGCTGATGGAGAAGATTGTGCGAAAAAAACTAGTGGAGCATCTGGAGCGAAGGAACTTTGTAACACAGCATCAACATGGGTTCAGGGATGGCAGGTCCTGCCTCACAGGGTTACTTGAATTCTACGACCAGGCAACAAAAATAAGGCAAGAAAGAGAAGGGTGGGCAGACTGCATATTTTTGGATTGTCAGAAAGCCTTTGATACAGTGCCACACAAGAGGCTAGTGCGAAAGTTGGAGATGCAGGCTGGAGTGAGAGGGAAGGTACTCCGGTGGATAGAGGAATACCTAAGCAACAGGAGACAACGAGTCTGTGTGAGGGGTGAGGTCTCAGATTGGCGAGACGTCACAAGTGGAGTCCCGCAGGGGTCAGTCCTTGGACCTATACTGTTTCTGGTATATGTAAATGATCTCCCAGAGGGTATAGATTCGTTCCTCTCAATGTTTGCCGACGATGCAAAAATTATGAGGAGGATTGAAACAGAGGATGATAGTAGGAGGCTACAAGATGACCTGGATAGACTGAGTGAATGGTCCAACAAATGGCTGTTGAAGTTCAACCCGAGTAAATGCAAAGTAATGAAACTAGGCAGTGGAAACAGGAGGCCAGGCACAGGATACAGAATAGGAGATGAAGTACTTAATGAAACAGACAGAGAGAAAGATCTAGGAGTTGATATCACACCAAACCTGTCTCCTGAAGCCCACATAAAGAGAATAACGTCTGCGGCATATGCGAGGCTGGCTAACATCAGAACGGCGTTCAGGAACCTGTGTAAGGAATCATTCAGAATCTTGTACACCACATAT
Organism: Procambarus clarkii; assembly: GCF_040958095.1. Lineage (NCBI taxonomy): Eukaryota > Metazoa > Arthropoda > Malacostraca > Decapoda > Cambaridae > Procambarus > Procambarus clarkii. The sequence goes on along the minus strand of NC_091159.1, from coordinate 30,828,520 downwards.
GTAAGACCAATCCTGGAGTATGCGGCCCCAGCATGGAGCCCGTACCTTGTCAAGCACAAGACGAAGCTCGAAAAAGTCCAAAGGTATGCTACTAGACTAGTCCCAGAACTAAGAGGCATGAGTTATGAGGAAAGGCTGCGGGAAATGCACCTCACGACACTGGAAGACAGAAGAGTAAGGGGGGACATGATCACAACCTACAAAATCCTCAGGGGAATCGACCGGGTAAACAAGGACGAACTTTTCAACACTGGTGGGACGCGAACAAGGGGACACAGGTGGAAGCTGAGTACCCAAATGAGCCACAGAGACGTTAGAAAGAACTTTTTCAGTGTCAGAGTAGTTAGCAAATGGAATGCATTAGGAAGTGATGTGGTGGAGGCTGACTCCATTCACAGTTTCAAGTGTAGATATGATAGAGCCCAATAGGCTCAGGAATCTGTACACCAGTTGATTGACGGTTGAGAGGCGGGACCAAAGAGCCAGAGCTCAACCCCCGCAAGCACAATTAGGTGAGTACAATTAGGTGAGTACACACACACACACACACACTCACACACTCACACACACACACACACACACACACACACACACACACACACACACATTGGATCCTCCAAGAGGACCTGAACAGGTTGCAGAGATGGTCAGAGAAATGGCTACTGGAGCTCAACACGAGCAAATGTAAAGTTATGGAAATGGGACTAGGAGATAGGAGACCAATGGGACAGTACACAATGAAGGGGAACAGCCTACCTGTGACGACGCGAGAAAGAGACCTGGGTGTGGACGTAGCACCTAATCTATCTCCTGAGGCGCATATAAATAGGATTACGACAGCAGCGCACTCTACACTGGCAAAAGTTAGAACATCATTCAGAAACCTAAGTAAGGAGGCATTTAGGGCGCTTTACACTGCCTACGTGAGGCTAGTCTTAGAGTATGCCGCCTCATCATGGAGTCCCCATCTGAAGAAGCATATAAAGAAACTGGAAAATGTTCAGAGGTTTGCAACGAGACTCGTCCCAGAGCTACAAGGGATGGGGTATGAAGAGCGCCTGAGGGAACTGTGCCTTATGACACTAGTAAGAAGAAGGGAGAGGGAGGACATGATAGGAACGTATAAAATACTCAGAGGGATTGACAGGTTGGACATAGACGAAATGTTCACACGGAATAGTAACAGAACGAGGGGACATGGGGGAAGCTGGAAACTCAGATTAGTCACAGGGATGTTAGGAAGTTTTCGTTTAGCGTGAGAGTAGTGGGAAAATGGAATGCACTTCAGGAACAGGTTGTGGAAGCAAATACTATTCATAGTTTTAAAACCAGGTATGATAGGGAAATAGGACCGGAGTCATTGCTGTAAACAACCGATGGCTCGAAAGGCGGGATCCAAGAGACAATGCTCGATCCTGCAGACACAACTAGGTGAGTACACACACACACACACACACACACACACACACACACACACACACACACACACACACACACACACACACACACACACACACACACACACATGGTTAATTGTTATACAATGATTCACATTTTTAGAGTTGTTTGCTGACACTAATTCACGATCTCGGATAATTGAACACAAAATTGCTTCGCTGTTCTCGCTTCTCGCTAACATATTGGCAATCTAATAAAAACGATTATTCCCGTTGTCTAAGACAGGAAGCCTGTGTATACACACACACACACACACACACACACACACATGCTGATGGGGTAGCCAAACACAATGCTGACATATTGGCAATCTAATAAAAACGATTATTCCCGTTGTCTAAGACAGGAAGCCTGTGTATACACACACACACACACACACACACACACACACAATGCTGATGGGGTAGCCAATAAAGCAGAAGAGATAAAAGAAAGAGTTAGTGAGGCAGACCCAGACATAGTGGCAATAGTGGAAACTAAAATAAATGGCATGATCTCGGATGCAATCTTTCCAGAGGGGTACCAGGTGATAAGAAAAGAAAGGACACAGAGACAGGGAGGTGGAGTGGCACTACTAATAAAGCGGAAATGGAAGTTTGATGAGCTGGAAAATCCGGGTACCAATGAAAGCACAAGCTTCATACATGGAACCCTGACAGTGGATGGGAAGAAGATTGTAATCTTGATACTCTACAATCCCCCACCAAACAGTAGAAGGCCCAGGCAGGAGTACGAGGACAGCAACAAGACATGTATGGATGAACTGCAGAGGGCAGCAACTTTAGCGCATAGAATGAGAGCGAAGCTGCTGGTCATGGGGGACCTAAATCACGGAGAGATAGATTGGGAAACGAGGAATCCCCATGGCGGGGAGGAGACCTGGGGAGCGAAGCTGGTAGACGTTATTGACAGGAATTTCCTAACACAGCATGTGAAAGAAGATACTAGGGAAAGAGGAGGGGATACGCCCAGCCTATTAGATCTCATTATCACTCAGAATGTAGAAGACATCGAGCAGTTGGAACATGAAATACCACTAGGAGCTAGTGACCATTGTGTCCTAGCCTTTGACTACATGATGGAGCTTAAAATTGTGACCAAAGGACAAGAGGTCCGGGAAAGGAGACTTGATTACAGAAAAGGGGACTACAGAGGGATAAGGGACTACCTGGGAGAAGTGCAGTGGGAGGAAGAACTTAGAGGAAAAACAGTGCAAGGTATGATGACCCAAGTCATATTGAAATGCAAGGAGGCTGAAGATAGATTTATTCCAACAATAAAGAAAAAAAGCAGGAGGGAATATAATAACCCATGGTTTAATAGACAGTGTCAGGAAGCAAAGGTGAGAAGCAGGAGGGAGTGGAGGAAGTACAGAAGACAAAGGACAGAGGACAACAGGATTAGATGTAACAGAGCTAGGAATGATTACATTAACATAAGACGAGTGTCGGAAAGAAATTATGAGAACGATATTGCAGTCAAAGCGAAAAAGCAACCAAAATTACTACATAGCCATATAAGAAGGAAGATGTCGGTAAATGACCAAGTGACAAGACTGAGGAAAACAGAAGGGGCATATACAGAAAGCGACAAGGAAATCTGCGAGGTACTGAATGCAAAATTCCATGGAGTGTTCACTACCGAGCCTGAGCAGCTCCCATTGTTAGAAGAGATTACCCAAGATGAAAGACTATCAGATATAGAGGTGACAGCAGAGGATGTAATGAAACAGTTGACAACACTGGATGCAAATAAAGCTGTTGGACCAGACAAAGTATCACCGTGGATACTTAAAGAGGCAGCGCAGGCTCTCAGCGTGCCTCTGGCAATGATCTTCAATGAGTCACTTATGTCGGGAGAATTGCCCAGTTGCTGGAAGGAGGCAAATGTCGTACCGATTTTCAAAAAGGGGGATAGGGAGGAGGCACTTAACTACAGACCCGTATCACTGACAAGCATCCCCTGCAAAATACTTGAAAGAATAATTAGGCTAAGACTTGTTGAGCACCTGGAGAGCATTGGGTTTGTAAACAAGCACCAACATGGGTTCTGGACAGGGAAATCATGCCTAACAAACCTTTTAGAATTCTATGATAAAGTAACAAGGATAAGGCAGGACAGAGAAGGCTGGGCAGACTGCATATTTCTTGACTGCCAAAAGGCCTTTGATACGGTACCGCACATGAGACTGCTATACAAACTTGAGAGGCAGGCAGGAGTAAGCGGAAAGGCCCTAGTATGGGTGAAGAACTACCTAACAGGAAGGAGCCAGAGGGTAATGGTAAGGGGCGAAAAGTCGGACTGGCGAACAGTAACAAGTGGAGTACCTCAAGGATCGGTGCTGGGACCAATCCTCTTTCTAATTTACGTAAATGATATGTTTACAGGAGTGGAATCATACATGTCAATGTTTGCAGATGACGCAAAATTAATGAGAAGAGTTGTGACAGACGAGGATTGTAGGATCCTCCAAGAGGACTTACACAGGCTGCAGAGATGGTCAGAGAAATGGCTACTGGAGTTTAACACCAGTAAATGTAAAGTTATGGAAATGGGATCAGGTGACAGGAGACCAAAGGGACAGTACACAATGAAGGGGAACAGCCTACCTGTAACGATTCGAGAAAGAGACCTGGGAGTGGATGTGACACCCAATCTAACTCCTGAGGCACATATAAATAGGATAACGACAGCAGCGTACTCTACACTGGCGAAAATTAGAACTTCATTCAGAAACCTAAATGAGGAAGCTTTTAGGGCGCTTTACACTGCCTACGTGAGACCCGTCTTAGAGTATGCCGCGCCATCATGGAGCCCCCACCTGAAGAAACACATAAAGAAACTGGAGAAGGTTCAGAGGTTTGCGACGAGGCTTGTCCCAGAGCTACGAGGGATGGGATATGAAGAGCGGCTGAAGGAACTGAACCTTACGACACTAGAGAAAAGAAGGGAGAGAGGAGATATGATAGGGACATATAAAATACTCAGGGGAATTGACAAAGTGGAAATAGATCAAATGTTCACACGTAATAATAACAGAACGAGGGGACATGGGTGGAAACTGGAAACTCAGATGAGTCACAGAGATGTTAGGAAGTTTTCTTTTAGCGTGAGAGTAGTAGAAAAATGGAATGCACTTGGGGAACAGGTTGTGGAAGCAAATACTATTCATACTTTTAAAACTAGGTATGATAGGGAAATGGGACAGGAGTCATTGCTGTAAACAACCGATAGCTAGAAAGGCGGGATCCAAGAGTCAATGCTCGATCCTGCAAGCACATATAGGTGAGTACATATAGGTGAGTACACACACACACACACACACACACACACACACACACACACACACATACATATATATATATATATATATATATATATATATATATATATAATATATATATATATATATAATATATATATATATATATACTAGCTGTACCCGGCCACGTTTTACTGTGGCTCAGCAACACCATTCTTCACTCCTCCGTCCCCTCATCCACCCCTCCATTCCCTCCTCCCCCGTTCCTTTTTCCTCTTCACCATCTCCCACTCCCCTGTCCCCTCGTCCTCCCCCACTATTCCCCACTCTCTCGTCCCATGAATTCCCAAATGATCTGATGTTCCCATCACTGAAGTATAAGAAAAACATAAAAAATGAAAATGAAAAAAAAATAAACTATACTCAAAAAATGAACGGTACCATAAACAACTATTACATTGTGGTTGTCGCAATAATATGATTATGTTGTGAATCGATAGATTGACTCTTCCGGCCAACCCACCAAAGCAAAACCTCTGTAGAGTGCTTACACTTTAATCAGGAGATCACCTTGTACGTTTCTTGCTTTCGGAGATGGGCTCAGCGTCACATATTTAAGGGATGCGACTCCAACATTAGCCTCGTTGTCATGTGCACACACCCACTTGAGCCGCCGTGACTCCCCACTCTCTCCTTGGTTGGTATGTTCTCAATCCCCTTTTCTGAATTATTATTCTGTACTACCCTGTCCACAGCTGTGGTGCTTTCTCTCTCTCTCTCTCTTTCTCTCTTTTATTTCCTGTGAAGCCTCACTACGACATGGGCAAACACCTGTTCATTACAAATATTTAATGACAATGCCGAACATATACAAACCATACACATACAATATATAATTATAAACTTCAACACCTTATGATATTATAATCAGTCCAAGATAATTGACTCTATGTGAATCTAGTCCTTGGTAATTGACTCTGTGAATCCAGTCTCAGATAACTGATAACTTAGATAACTTAGATGACTATAACGGAGCAGGAGTAACTTTCACTCGCGTATAATTGATTCGGTCTCACAAACATTCCTGGATATGTTCTCTGTACTAAGACAAACAAGAGCAGTAATGGGCCGGAATCCTCCCCTGTGATGGTCCGGCTAATTAAAACTTTACTTTTTCAAAATGTGTGTGTGCTTGCGAGCCATTTTAATTGCGAATTTGTTGGTGTCATGGCAGGAGGTATGATTGTGCTTGTTTGTTTGTTTGTCCAAGGGGTCAAACAAACAAGCGAGGGTGGGGATGTGGGTGGTAGGAGAAGGGGGGGGGGGTAGGAGACGGGGTTAATGAGAGCGATGTACTTACCTAGTTGTGCTTGCGGGGGTTGAGCTCTGGCTCTTTGGTCTCGCCTTTCAACTGTCAATCAACTGGTTTACAGGTTCCTGAATTTACTGGGCTCTATCATATCTACACTTGAAACTGTGTATGGAGTCAGCCTCCACCACATCACTTCCTAATGCAATCCATTTGTCAACCACTCTGACACTGAAAAAGTTCTTTCTAATATCTCTATGACTCATTTGGGTACTCAATTTCCACCTGCGTCCCCTAGTGCGTGTGCCCCTTCTGTTAAATAGTATTTCCTTATCTACCCTATCAAAAATTCCTTTGAGAATCTTGTATGTGGTGATCATGTCCCCCCTAACTCTTCTGTCTTCCATCGACGTGAGGTTTAATTCCCGTAGTCTCTCTTCGTAGCTCATACCTCTCAGCTCGGGTACTAGTCTGGTGGCAATCCTCTGGACGTTTTCCCGTATAGGCTTATGCTTGACTAGATATGGACTCCATGCTGGGGCCGCATACTCCAGGATTGGTCTGACATATGTAGTATATAAAGTTCTGAATGATTCCTTACACAAGTTTCTAAATCCGTTCTTATGTTGGCCAACCTGGCATATGCCGCTGATGTTATCTTCTTGATATGGGCTTCAGGGAACAGATCTGACGTGATATTAACCCCAAAGTCTTTCTCTCTCATTTCGCATTTCATAATTATTGATTCCACACCTGTGACAGGTAAAACTATGCTTTTCTTGAAAAAACAGCACCGTCTGTTGCATGTAAGAGCAAAACACGTGCTATACTATACTAAACTATACTAAACACGAGCTGTGTTGTTTACAATACCGTTCATTTCGTGAGTATAGTTTTCTCATATTTTCATTTAATTTTTTACCTTTTTTTTATATTTCAGTGATGGGAACATCAGATCACTTCATGTTCCCAATTTTCTGATGGGAACATCAAACCATTTGGGAAGGCATCGGACGAGGGAGTGGGAAATGGTGGGGATGACGAGGGGACGGAAGTGAGAGATGGTGGGGAGGACGAGGGGGACTAGGGAGGGGGTAATGGTAAGGGAAGGATGAGGGGACGGGGGAGTTTGGGATGGTGGGGACGAGGGGATGGGGAATGGTGAATGGTGGAGAGAACAAAGGGACAGGGAAGTGGGGCATGGTGGAAAGGAAGTGGGGCTTGTGGAGTGGGGAAATGGTGGGAGGCCAAGGAGAACGGGGGAGGGGGGGGGAATAGTGGGGAGGACTGGGGGACAGGGAAGGTTGCTGTGGCTCAGCAACGCACATGCGGTGCTGAGCCACAGCAACGCCATGGCCGGGTACTGCTAGTTTATAACATACTGCGTGACTCTAGGAGATGGATCACTGGTATATGTCATATTTGGACTTATTAAAATCCAAGTAAGTCATTATCTGACTAAGAACTTGGACTGGAGGATGCGTTAATATATCCTAGGAGTAGACTCGTACACCTAACACACCACACACACACAGACACACACACGCGCACACACACACACACACACACCACACACACACACACACACACACACACACACACACACACACACACACACACACACACAAACACACACAACCACACACACACACACACACTCCCAACACACACTCCTCTTCATGCACTTACCATTTCCTCACAAACACTCTCCCTACACCCACACGCCCTCCTCGCACACACAAACACTCCCTCCCCAAACACACTCCCACACCCTTTCCTCAAACACAACTCCCCCTCAACCCACAAACACTTTTTTTTTACAGCTAATATTATATTAATATATGTTCGAACAATTCAAAAAGCACTAACCAATTAGGATTTTCCTGTTGTCCTAATGGGTCAATCCACTCCTATTTATTTTTGTATAAAGTGTTAAATATATATTATTTCCGATGATATATGATTCAATAAAATCTACTGAAGTGCCATTTTCGCCATTCACTGAAACACTCGTCCACAATGGCGTGAATCCCAGAGGGCTGATTGGTGGAAAGAATTCATCCGAAACATATTTGAAATTCAAATACAGTTCGATCGATGTGCTCTCAAATTATCAAAATGTCTAGATATATATATATATATAATATATAGATATATATATAATATATATATATATATATATATATATATATATATATATATATATAGATATATATATAGATATATATATATATATATATATATATATATATAGATATATATATATATATATATATATATATATATATATATATATATATATATATATATATATATAATATATATATATATATTTTTACACATATATATATATATATTAAATATGACCGAAAAAGTAAGATTAATAATTCTAACACGAATTTTTCTCAATCTTTCGTACATTTCTTTTCACTGTTGGAGGTAATTCAAAAATCAATTCTCCAAAATTCATTTTTATTTCTTGTCTGACGCGACACGAGCGCGTTTGGTAAAACTTATTACATTTTCAAAGACTTTAGTTTACAAATACACAACTGAATAGAACTTACGCATCTCCGATTTGTTTATATCTACATTTGAGTGAGGTGGATGGGGTGAGGTGGCATTAATAGGGTATTAATTTCATCAACACAAGACAGAACAAGAGGTGGCATTAATAGGGTATTAATTTCATCAACACAAGACAGAACACGAAACAATGGTATTGAATAGAAGTGATTGGTAGAAAGCCTATTGGTCCATATTTCTTGATGCTTCTATATTGGAGCGGAGTCTTGAGGTGGGTAGAATATAGTTGTGCATTAATTGGCTGTTGATTGCTGGTGTTGACTTCTTGATGTGTAGTGCCTCGCAAACGTCAAGCCGCCTGCTATCGCTGTATCTATCGATGATTTCTGTGTTGTTTACTAGGATTTCTCTGGCGATGGTTGGTTGTGGAAGAGATTATATGTTCCTTAATGGAGCCCTGTTGCTTATGCATCGTTAAACGCCTAGAAAGAGATGTTGTCTTGCCTATATACTGGGTTTTTTGGAGCTTACAGTCCCAAGAGGGCATTTGAAGGCATAGACGACGTTAGTCTCTTTTAAAGCGTTCTGTTTTGTGTCTGGAGAGTTTCTCATGAGTAGGCTGGCCGTTTTTCTGGTTTTATAGTAAATCGTCAGTTGTATTCTCTGATTTTTGTCTGTAGGGATAACGTTTCTATTAACAATATCTTTCAGGACCCTTTCCTCCGTTTTATGAGCTGTGGAAAAGAAGTTCCTGTAAAATAGTCTAATAGGGGGTATAGGTGTTGTGTTAGTTGTCTCTTCAGAGGTTGCATGGCGTTTCACTTTCCTTCTTATGATGTCTTCGACGAAACCATTGGAGAAGCCGTTGTTGACTAGGACCTGCCTTACCCTACAGAGTTCTTCGTCGACTTGCTTCCATTCTGAGCTGTGGCTGAGAGCACGGTCGACTTATGCGTTAACAACACTCCTCTTGTACCTGTCTGGGCAGTCGCTGTTGGCATTTAGGCACATTCCTATGTTCGTTTCCTTAGTGTAGACTGCAGTGTGGAAACCTCCGCTCTTTTCCATGACTGTTACATCTAGAAAGGGCAGCTTCCCATCCTTTTCCATCTCGAAGTGAAACGCAGCACGGAACTCTGCTCAAATGCCTCCTTCAGCTCTTGCAGATGTCTGACATCAGGTACCTGTGTAAAAATGTTGTCAACATACCTGCAGTATATGGCCGGTTTCAAGTTCATGTCGACTAAGACTTCTTGCTCGATGGTACCCATGTAGAAGTTTGTAAACAGGACACCTAGGGGAGAACCCATGGCGACCCCATCTACTTGCTTATACATGTGCCCATCCGGGCTCAAGAAGGGTGCCTCTTTAGTACAAGCTTGTAGTAGTTTCCTCAGAATATTTTCTGGTATGTCAAGAGGAGTACAGGCTGGATTACGATACACTCTGTCGGCTATCATCCCGATTGTCTCGTCCACAGGTTCGTTGGTAAACAGCGATTCTACGTCCAACGAGGCTCTTATCCCTGTGGCCCGTGTGCCCCGCAGTAAGTCAACAAATTCCTTTGGAGACTTCAGGCTGAAGGCGCAAGGAACATAAGGAGTCAGCAGGCCGTTGAGTCACTTCGCCAGTCTGTACGTGGGTGTGGGTATCTGGCTAATGATTGGCCGAAGTGGGTTTCCAGGCTTGTGTGTCTTGACATTTCCATACGCATATCCAGGTTTATATTCCCCAATGATCTTTTGCAGGTGGAGTCCGGATTTCTTGGCGTTCACAGTTTCGATCAGTTTGTTGACCTTTGCTTTTGCGGTCATATTTAATAATATATGTCTACAGGAAAGACTGCTACCAAAATATACTAATATATATAAATATATATATATATATATATATATATATATATATATATATATATATATATATATATATATATATATATATTATTAAATATGACCGAAAAAGTAAGATTAATAATTCTAACACGAATTTTCTCAATCTTTCGTACATTATGCTTCACTGTTGGAGGTAAATCAAAAATCACTTCTCCAAAATTCATTTTATTTCTAGTCTGACGCGACACGGGCGCGTTTCGTAAAACTTATTACATTTTCAAAGACTTCACAAATACACAACTGATTAGAACTTGCGTTTCCCTGATTTTATATCTACATTTGAGTGAGGTGGGAAGGGTGATGTGGCATTACATTTGAGTGAGGTGGGAAGGATGATGTGGCATTAACACAAGACAGAACACTAGATGATATTAATAGGGTATTAAAAGTATCAACACAAGACAGAACAGAAACAATGGGTATTGAATAGAAGTGTTTGTAGAAAGCCTATTGGTCCATATTTCTTGATGCTTCTATATTGGAGCGGAGTCTTGAGGTGGGTAGAATATAGTTGTGCAATAATTGGCTGTTGATTGCTGGTGTTGACTTCTTGATGTGTAGTGCCTCGCAAACGTCAAGCCGCCTGCTATCGCTGTATCTATCGATGATTTCTGTGTTGTTTACTAGGATTTCTCTGGCGATGGTTTGGTTATGGGAAGAGATTATATGTTCCTTAATGGAGCCCTGTTGTTTATGCATCGTAAACGCCTAGAAAGAGATGTTGTTGTCTTTCCTATATACTGGGTTTTTTGGAGCTTACAGTCCCCAAGTGGGCATTTGAAGGCATAGACGACGTTAGTCTCTTTTAAAGCGTTCTGTTTCGTGTCTGGAGAGTTTCTCATGAGTAGGCTGGCCGTTTTTCTGGTTTTATAGTAAATCGTCAGTTGTATCCTCTGATTTTTGTCTGTAGGGATAACGTTTCTATTAACAATATCTTTCAGGACCCTTTCCTCTGTTTTATGAGCTGTGGAAAAGAAGTTCCTGTAAAATAGTCTAATAGGGGGTATAGGTGTTGTGTTAGTTGTCTCTTCGGAGGTTGCATGGCTTTTCACTTTCCTTCTTATGATGTCTTCGATGAAACCATTGGAGAAGCCGTTATTGACTAGAACCTGCCTTACCCTACAGAGTTCTTCGTCGACTTGCTTCCATTCTGAGCTGTGGCTGAGAGCACGGTCGACGTATGCGTTAACAACACTCCTCTTGTACCTGTCAGGGCAGTCGCTGTTGGCGTTTAGGCACATTCCTATGTTTGTTTCCTTTGTGTAGACTGCAGTGTGGAAACCTCCGCCCTTTTCCATGACTGTTACATCTAGAAAAGGCAGCTTCCCATCCTTTTCCGTCTCGTAAGTGAAACGCAGCACGGAACTCTGCTCAAATGCCTCCTTCAGCTCCTGCAGATGTCTGACATCAGGTACCTGTGTAAAAATGTCGTCAACATACCTGCAGTATATGGCCGGTTTCAAGTTCATGTCGACTAAGACTTTTTGCTCGATGGTACCCATGTAGAAGTTTGCAAACAGGACACCTAGGGGAGAACCCATGGCGACCCCATCTACTTGCTTATACATGTGCCCATCCGGGCTCAAGAAGGGTGCCTCTTTAGTACAAGCTTGGAGTAGTTTCCTCAGAATACTTTCTGGCATGTCAAGAGGAGTACAGGCTGGATCACGATACACTCTGTCGGCTATCATTCCGATTGTCTCGTCCACAGGTACGTTGGTAAACAGCGATTCTACGTCCAACGAGGCTCTTATCCCTGTGGTCCGTGCGCCCCGCAGTAAGTCCACAAATTCCTTTGGAGACTTCAGGCTGAAGGCGCAAGGAACATAAGGAGTCAGCAGGCCGTTGAGTCGCTTCGCCAATCTGTACGTGGGTGTGGGTATCTGGCTAATGATTGGCCGAAGTGGGTTTCCAGGCTTGTGCGTCTTGACATTTCCATACGCATATCCAGGTTTATATTCCCCAATGATCTTTGGCAGGTGGAGTCCGGATTTCTTGGCGTTCACAGTTTCGATCAGTTTGTTGACCTTTGCTTTTAATTCGGCTGTAGTGTCCTTCGTTACCCTTTGGAACTTAGTTTGGTCAGAGAGTATGATGTTCATTTTCGCCAGATATTCGTCTTTTTTAAGAATGACATATATTGGCGACTTGTCACCTCTCCTGACAACTATCTCCTTGTTCTCACGAAGGCTTTTAGCTGCCGCTCTAAGCTCGGGGGACAGTATGGTGCTTCTGTAGTTGCCTCGATTCTTTCCTCCTTCTGCAATAAGTTCTGCTTGTAAGGTATCTTTGGTAGTGACCTTCTTTTGTGTCTCGAGGTCGAATATGTCGTCCAACAGAATTTCCAACTCCACTTTCCGGGCCATTTCACTCGGTCTGGACATAACATGACAGTTTATGCCCAGATTTAGGAGACTGACTTGGTCCTCAGTGAGGTTAATTCCTGCAAGGTTCAGGAAGCCATCTCTTGGTCGTGGAATTGCCATAGGTCCTCCATATAATGTTGTTAGTTTCTTGATAATCCTTGTTTCAGTGCTGAGGTACTATAAAACCAGAAAAACGGCCAGCCTACTCATGAGAAACTCTCCAGACACGAAACAGAACGCTTTAAAAGAGACTAACGTCGTCTATGCCTTCAAATGCCCACTTGGGGACTGTAAGCTCCAAAAAAACCCAGTATATAGGCAAGACAACAACATCTCTTTCTAGGCGTTTAACGATGCATAAACAACAGGGCTCCATTAAGGAACATATAATCTCTTCCCATAACCAAACCATCGCCAGAGAAATCCTAGTAAACAACACAGAAATCATCGATAGATACAGCGATAGCAGGCGGCTTGACGTTTGCGAGGCACTACACATCAAGAAGTCAACACCAGCAATCAACAGCCAATTATTGCACAACTATATTCTACCCACCTCAAGACTCCGCTCCAATATAGAAGCATCAAGAAATATGGACCAATAGGCTTTCTACAAACACTTCTATTCAATACCCATTGTTTCTGTTCTGTCTTGTGTTGATACTTTTAATACCCTATTAATATCCTCTAGTGTTCTGTCTTGTGTTAATGCCACATCATCCTTCCCACCTCACTCAAATGTAATGCCACATCACCCTTCCCACCTCACTCAAATGTAGGTATAAAATCAGGGAAACGCAAGTTCTAATCAGTTGTGTATTTGTGAAGTCTTTGAAAATGTAATAAGTTTTACGAAACGCGCCCGTGTCGCGTCAGACTAGAAATAAAAATGAATTTTGGAGAAGTGATTTTTGATTTACCTCCAGCAGTGAAGCATAATGTACGAAAGATTGAGAAAATTCGTGTTAGAATTATTAATCTTACTTTTTCGGTCATATTTAATAATATATGTCTACAGGAAAGACTGCTACCAAAATATACTAATATATATATATATATGTATATATATATATATATATATATATATATATATATATATATATATATATATATATATATATTTATATATATATATATATATATATATATATATATATATATATATATATATATATATATATATATATATATATATATATATATATATACCTAGGTTAGGTTAGGTTATAGTGTTAGTCAGTTAGACCTAGGTTAGGTTAGGTTATATTGGTTCCGCTGTTAATTATTTAACCTGTTAGATTAGTTACTTTGTTTCTGTTTGGTAATTATTCGTGCCTCCTCTCATCCTGTCAAGCTATGCTCTTGCAAGACTACGGCCGACCCAAGAGACCCCACAGACGAATTCGACTATTTTAACGATCTATGTAACAAACAAAAATTATGATTCACAATTGTTTAAATCCGAACGTTATTTCGCTCACTGACTCATCCACTTGCTATGCTCGAAGCTCTCCTCTCCAAGTGTAATGTTCCTCTTCACCCCATGTAATGTGACAGCCCGTCCTCATCAATAAAGAGGCCTGTGCTCATCAATAAAGGTGACCTGTCCTCATCAATAAAGGTGACCTGTCCTCATCAATAAAGGGGACCTGTCCTCATCAATAAAGGTGACCTGTCCTCATCAATAAAGGTGACCTGTCCTCATCAATAAAGAGGACAGGCTTTTTATTTTCTATTTGTTTACTACGATGATTTCCTACAACCTTTCCAAGATTTAAGCTAGTTGACACAGTTCGCTAAAAACAATTTGAGGAACTTTCAAAATCTGGTTTATAAAGAAACTACCAAATACCTCTTTATTTTGTATATCTATTTATTGCACTGTCTATTTTAAAAAATATTTTGCCATCAGATACGTTTAATTCGTTTAATAAAAGAAAGGGAAGAAAAATAAGTGATATGAATACCAAGAGGTGTATACCCTGCTTCTCGGTCTATACCCACTGTGAGTTTACTTTCGTCATAAGCTGTGTTCAGGACAAAAGTATACGTGGTGGTTGGTCAGTAGTCTTTTGTAGAGACTTTAATAAGTCTCCAAAGGGAATTAAGCCTCAAGCCTAACACGAAGCCAAACCCAGGGGAAAGTCCTGAGCATCGTCAGTACCTTGTGTACTCAGGTACCATTTAATTAATGAATTTTGGAGAGTGGAGTTGGAAACCACTAATTTGCCAACACTTGTGTGCAAATGTGTCCTTAATATGCAGATGATGTTTTTTTTTCTTCTCCTCTTGCACCCTCAAAATGGGAAAGGAAAACGTACCTTATATGAGAAATATGAGAAACCTAATTTAATACAAAGAAGAACGCGTCATCTGCTCTTTCTCCACCGTTAACGATCCATGCAGAGCAATTAACATAATATGTTAGCAGTTAAGGACTCTAAAAGGCATTTAGATCGTGCGTTGGCGTTTATAGTATGAGTTCTATACTTTTATGATGTGATTATTACTTTAACAAAATATTTCTGAAGATGTTCAATAATCTGGAAATATGGTCCAGGATGCAATCATGATCAAATAAGCAGCTCAGAGGAAATACTCGAGATAGATTTACAGTTTTGTTTCTCGTACTGTACTTGTAATGATCCTATTCCTGTCTCTGTGATTTCTCCTTTTCAGACAAAAATAATTAGTGTACAATTATATAGTTCTGCTTGTATTCAAAATGTTCAAAATAAGCTACATTATTCTAAGTAAGTTTGAATGTTGAGTTTGAAGCTAAACATTAAAAAAGTGTCATTTAATGTTAAACTTTTAACTCAACTTTCTTGGCTAATGGGAACTATCAATGAAAAACGTAGAACATAAGCAGCATAAGTTGCCTCAGCATGAGTTACCTCAGTAGGAATTACCTCAGTAGGAGTTACCTCAGTATGAATTACATCAGTATGAATTACATCAGTATGAATTACCTCAGTAGGAGTTAACTGTTCATCCCTGTTCACCCAGCTGTAATTTAGGACCTGTGAGTAAAACAGATTGGCTAATCGTTTTACAAAGAAAAACAATTAAGGTAAAACTTACTTTAAGCTATGAAAGACAAAGCCCATTCCTTCCCTCCCTTCCCATCCCTGTCCCATACTAAGTCCCATGACTAAATATATTAATTCCGTATCCTGATCTTTTCCAAATGCTATATAGTCGTAATGGCTTGGCGCTTTCGTCTGATACTCAACCACATCTACTATGGCTATCAGCAGTGAGAAGGCGTCTACGAAAATGAAACGCCATCATTTACTTACTCATTTTACCCATCTGAGTAAAAGGAGAGATGTCGAAGAAGGAGAGAGGGAAATGAACCTGGTATGAAACTGATTGGCGGATCGAGTTCCAGGGAATCAAGTACCATGAACGATAGGAACTAAAACCTCTAACAAAAACGATGAGATTGAGATGTAAGATGGTAAACAGGTTCTGAAGAGCTCCATCTTTGAACAGCATGAGACGAGAGGTTCAGTTAGCGACATCAATCAAATCTTTGGAAGTCTGTCAATGATGACAGTATGAGGGGACTCCATGGTGGTGGAGCCAATGGAGTCCCCTCTCATGGGATAATGCATTCAAATAAGTACAGTGAGTCCGGGCTTTATTTGACTCGCCCTTCTGAAATAACTCTCGCCCCTGTAATTATATTTGAATCGTTTCATGATATTGGGGGATGTAAATAAATTGTAATATTATATACATAATTAAAAGGATATTAATTGGCGAACTTATCTCTTCCATGCATGTAAAACTCATTAATTTATGAAGTAACTTCTCCAAACTTTATGTATTAACTTCTCATAATTTAATTTTCTAACTTTAAAAAAATCGGTAATCTCTTCGAATTTCAGAACGTAACTTCTTCCTACTTCAGACATAAACTTCTCCCGACTTCATACAGTAACTTTTTTTTCCAATTTCATGCACTAACTTTACCCAAACTGATTCAGTAATAATTTTTTCCAACTTCATGCAGTATTTTCTCCCAATTATATATTCTTTTTAACTCCCAATATTTTTCAGTAATTTATCCCTACTTCTTTTAGAAATATCACTGAACTTCCTGTAGCTAGAGCTCAATATTTCATGAAAGAACATATCCCACTTTCATAAAAACATAGATATTCACTGTATATATATATATATATATATATATATATATATATATATATATATATATATATATATATATATATATATATATATATATATATATATATATATATATATGCCAGTGTCAGGCCACGGAGGAAAATTGAAACAGGAATTTCCTTAAGTACTTTCGTATATTAATACATCTTCAGAAGGAGTCCTTCTGACTCCTTCAGAGTCAGAAGTCCTCCTGATGCAAATATAAAAAATATATGCATAAATGCACGAGTTATGTATAACACCAAGAACTCTTCTGTGATTCTAATTCGAATGCGATTCGAACCTTAGAAAGCCAAAGCTAGGAGTATCACACACACTCTGTCATAAGCAGTACGGTAACCACTACACCATGACCGATTGTTAAAAGGGTGTAAATTCGGTAAGTATTTTCCTAACATATCAACCCCCAACGACACAGTCAATCGCAAGAGATCACACTTTCATTTTCATTATCACATTTACACATTTAATGGAGAAAACGCGAGCCTGAAATTTAGTGATACTTTATTCGTTACCAAAAAGGCACTACAGTCCTCTAAGTGCTTTCTCCTTATAATTCCCTTCCCCTCAGTTATCTAATATGTTTGAGCGCTCACTAATTACACTATGTATTCCCACAGAGCTGTAACGCTGGCTATGAATAATAGTAGAAAATATAAATATGCTAGTTCGCATTGCATAAATGATTGACCTCGTTTTGTGTTAGAATGCTGAAGCTAAAAATATAAAATGCTAACACAAATATATCTACCTTAATTGCATATCCCCCTATTTAAGATAACAAGCTTCCCCCTCTTAAAATAAATCTGTCTTTTGAATTTTCAGCAGTAAGAACTATTTACAAATTTCTCAAACAGATGATGCCCCAAATCCTATGAATTTTGTAAACTCTTAAAAATAGTATCTCATGTAGCAAACATTTTTTTTTACAAGTATTATGATCACATGTTTTATATTGTGCTATATTGAGCAATGGATAATATTTATTCTGACAAATAAATTTGTGATATATTAAATAGTTTGTGTAGTCTTAACTGGCTGAGTTACAGCTTCTGAACGCTTCAGAAAAAGTCATTTTCTCAAAATGAAGACCAAAATATTCATGTAATATTCAAATATTCATGTAATAAGTGCTCTGTCAATCCTTTTAAAATACCCCAAATCCAAGGTTCCCTTCAAACGTTTCTTGAAGTGACTTCACAGGATTTTTTCAAGATCTTATACCCCCGATTTATAATTCCTGAGAACATAGGAATTCAATCACAAAATCAATGGTTAGAGTTGGATCAGTATAGGCCAAATCGTATCTAATCCTCTTCAGTGCCTTCAGAGGGAGAGAAAGGAAGGGAAGATCCTCACTCCTACTCCTCAAATCAACTTACAGTTTCAAATGAATTTGCAATGTTATCAAATTGAGGTGAATAACATTTTTTGTAAAATAGTGTGAAATAAAATATATATATATATATATATATATATATATATATATATATATATATATATATATATATATATATATATATATATATATATATATATATATATATATATATATAACGAGAAAGAATTCACAAAGCCTTCAGAGTCTCACACATCAAAAACCGTTTCAAATAATCCTGTCAACAAAAATATGGATGCAAAGACTAACAAATTAATTCAACAGAGAGGAAGAGAGTGAGGCAGTCAGACATGAAACACACACACACACACACACACACACACACACACACACACACACACACACACACACCACACACACACACACACACACACACACTGAAGAGAACACGAACAAGTCCTCCTCACAGTTGCCAAAAGCAACAAGGGGAGGAATACCATCTTGAAGGTAATCGACTGTGAACTCTTGTCTTCAGTTCGCTTCAAACTGGAAAATCTATAATTGTGAGTGTGACAAAGCCTCGAGACCTCTCACTCGTGATGCTGTTCCTCGCTTGACTTCTCCTCAA
>NC_091159.1:30747043-30807043 GCF_040958095.1 Procambarus clarkii | reverse complement strand
CCACCATGGACAGTGAGCATAAAAAAGAAGAACGAATAATGAAAGAAATAATCCGTAAATGAGTAAAAAGTATTACTCCTAACCAAAACGTAGACGTAATCATATTCTATAAAACAAAGAAGACTTCCGACCTCCTTTATTAAAAAACAGCCCGAAGCCGACGGAGAACCTTTACAGCAGTCAAACGTGGAATACATGTACACTTGCCCCCACGAAGGATGTAACCTTCAATCTAAGTACATAGGTATGACGTCGACCAAGCTGACGAGGCGTTTGACCAGTCATCTTCAATCAGGTGCCCCCAAAAATCACATGAGACAAGCCCATGACATCACCCTAATAACAGAAATGTTGAATAAAAAACACTTGCATAATAGACAAAACCCAGGATGTAAGAAGATTACAAATTCATGAAGCAATCCATATAATAATAGAACAATCTACCATAAATACCCAAATTACGGAACTATTCACTCTACCCACCATGAGAGTAAGAACAAGACCGGAACATGAAGATGCCAACATAGAAGACACTGCTAACGTAATAGGCCTACTACACCTGATTAATCTTTGTATGTGCTTCGTCCCCTATTTTCGCCTTTTTTCTTTTATGCCTTACCCTTTCCTTTATTCTTGTCAAATCTGTATACATCTACTTGTCTTCACCTGACCTCTTACTGGTATAAATTTAATACGCCTTGTATTTTCTTATCACTTGAGAATGAACCATGTAGGTTCGAAACGTTGTGTAATTTTATAATAAGTGTAATACATTCTACAGTTATTTATTTATTTTTCTTCACCTCGAACGAAGATGACCTTTGGAGAACTACTCTTCCAATTAAACCAAGATGTTAGAACACTTGTCAGAGGGATAGAAGCCCTAAAAACGAAAATTATCAATACAGAATATGCAGTCATATTCAATGAAACATGTATAAATGAAAACCTGCTGCCAGTATACACCAATAAATAAATAAAAAATAATAAATAAATATATATATATATATATATATATATATATATATATATATATATATATATATATCCCTCCTTAACATGCCTAATTACCACACAGGTAATTAAACACACCTCCCTAATTACGTTAGTGAGGGGTTAGCCTGTGCATTAAAAATAACTGATCATTTGCTTTCTCCTAAATTGGCGTACACTTTAAGAGGAAAGTCCATGACAGGACGGATGGGCACATTTCTAAAACTAATTTGTGTAGCTATCCAATTAGCTTCCCCTGTCTTCTGAGTGGTTTCCAGGGATGAGTTGATCTTTGTGAACATTCGTCTGGGTGTTTAGATTCCCGATTGTGTATATATTTATGTCTCCCTGCATATACGTGTTTTATTGCTCTCATTGTTTTGTTCGAGTTGTGTATTCATATGTATGTGTGTGTGTGTGTGTGTGTATATATACTTATGTGTATATCTGTTTGTGAACGTCTATGTTTAGATAAGTATATGAGGGGTGCAGGTATGTGTCCTTATCAAATTGTACTTACACCTGACATGAAGGAATAGCTCTCGGTCCGGCCTCCTTACAGTAGTATTTCTGTGGCGGCTTAATTAATAATGGCACGGGACTTTTGTCTCATTGATATTCAAGTTGAGGATTGAACATAAGACAGTAGGTATAAAGGGACCTGCCGAAAGTCTTTTGACCCGAAAGAGTCAATTGTATTGTATCAATTATTGTATCTTGTGTGTTGTACATGTTCACTGTCTAAGTAATGTATACAATTTGCCGGTGTTTGCCCTCGTCCTAGTGAGGCTTCCCAGAAAGTAGAAGAAATAGAGAGAGAGAAAGAGAGAGAGAGAGAGAGAGAGAGAGAGAGAGAGAGAGAGAGAGAGAGAGAGAGAGAGAGAGAGAGAGAGAGAGAGAGAGAGAGAGAGAGAGAGAAAGAACCACAGCTGTGGACAGGGTGGTAACAGAATTATAATTGAGAAAAAGGGGGAGATTGAGGAGATCATACCATATAAGGAGAGAGTGGGGAGTCACAGCGGCTCGAATTGGGTGTGGGCACGTGACAACGAGGCCAGTGATGGAGCCGCACCCTTCCTAAGTGTGTGACACTGAGCCCCTCTCCAAGAGGCAGGAAGCGTACAGGGTGATTTCCTGAACAAAGTAAAAGCACTCTACGGGTTTTGGTTGGTTGTACGATAGGGATGTACACAACTTACCTACAACAACGTAATACAGAACAACCGGTCTCTCGTCTCCTTTCCAGAGAGTACATGTTGGGATGTAAAAAGGTAAAAAACGTTTCTCAAGGTAAAAAAGGTTTCTTCTGCTTGTTTCTCCAGGCAGGAGAAACAAGTTTGGGAACGTTTTCTATAACCTAATGCATCTGTTCACCTAGCAGTAAAATAGGTGCCCAGGAACTAGGCGACTGTTGTGGGGTTGCAGCCTAGGAAAGATCAGTAGATGGCCTAGGGAGACATATAATCCATCTCCAATGGATTATATCTCCTGTGAATTATATACGTCTCCACTGGATTATATTACCAATAGATTATATTACATATGGATTATATCACCTATGAAGTGTCCTCTAATGTTTTATGTTTTCGTTTGTTTAAAACCTTTCTTCTCTCCTCTGATGGGAGACATAGGTGAAAATCTATATGGAATTGTTCATATATATATATATATATATATATATATATATATATATATATATATATATATATATATATATATATATAATATATATATATATATATATATATATATTTCCCAGTTGTTTAGGATATTGTAGACCATTCGTTTATCATCGAAAGCTGTGGATGTTATCTTTTCTTACGTGCTCCTCTGTTGGTATATGTTACGTTGATGCCAGTTATGTTGATGTCCATTACGTTGATGCCCATTACGTTGATGTCCATTACGTTGATGTCCGCAGCTGTGTTCACCCTTACTATTTCGTGCTATTTTGGTTTGGTTTCTGTATAAAGTAGTTGACGTGTTTTATTGTGTGTGAACTATTGGCGTGTCGTTAGGACTACAACGCTTGTAGTTTGAGTAAGGTGTGTGTGTATTCACCTAGTTGTATTCACCTAGTTGTATTCACCTAGTTGTGCTTGCGGGGGTTGAACTCTGCTCTTTCGGCCCGCCTCTCAACTCTCATCAACTGTTTCTACTATTACAATTTTATTTTTTTTCCACACACACACACACACCCTCTGTCTGTCTGTCTCTCTCTCTCTCTCTCTCTCTCTCTCTCTCTCTCTCCTCTCTCTCTCTCCTCTCTCTCTCTTCCTCTCTCCTCTCTCTCTCTCTCTTCTCTCTCTCTCTCTCTCTCCACTTAAGTAATGAAGTGCGTGCAAGCTGCCGGCAAGCATGCAAAAGCATATTTGCAATGATGAGCACTATAGCGTGTCATCAGTGAGCCCGTTGTTCACTGTTAGAACAGTCACTCTAATGATCGATTTAAGGGTGATTAACATAACTGAGTTACCGAGTTGGTAATCGAGTTTAAAACATCTTGAAGTCGCGTTGGAGAAGATAATTATATGCAGTTGTATGGATCCGGATACTGAGGGCAATATGCAGATTATACGAAGTTGTTCTAACTCTTACAGTGAAACACCGATAATAGTAATAATAAAAGCGGTTGTTGAAGTAGTATTATTAGTAATACTAGTAGTAGTATAAATAGCAGGACGTAGCGGTAGTGTAAGTAGCATTAGTAGTACTAGTGATAATAGTAGTTGAAATCGTAGTTCTGGAGGTACAAGTAGGAGTGCTGGAGGTACAAGTAGCAGTGCTGGAGGTACAAGTAGTAGTGCTGGAGGTACAAGTAGCAGTGCTGGAGGTACAAGTAGCAGTGCTGGAGGTACAAGTAGGAGTGCTGGAGGTACAAGTAGGAGTGCTGGAGGTACAAGTAGCAGTGCTGGAGGTACAAGTAGGAGTGCTGGAGGTACAAGTAGGAGTGCTGGAGGTACAAGTAGGAGTGCTGGAGGTACAAGTAGCAGTGCTGGAGGTACAAGTAGCAGTGCTGGAGGTACAAGTAGCAGTGCTGGAGGTACAAGTAGTAGTGCTGGAGGTACAAGTAGGAGTGCTGGAGGTACAAGTAGGAGTGCTGGAGGTACAAGTAGGAGTGCTGGAGGTACAAGTAGGAGTGCTGGAGGTACAAGTAGCAGTGCTGGAGGTACAAGTAGGAGTGCTGGAGCTACAAGTAGCTGTGCTGGAGGTACAAGTAGCAGTGCTGGAGGTACAAGTAGGAGTGCTGGAGGTACAAGTAGGAGTGCTGGAGGTACAAGTAGCAGTGCTGGAGGTACAAGTAGGAGTGCTGGAGGTACAAGTAGCTGTGCTGGAGGTACAAGTAGCAGTGCTGGGAGGTACAAGTAGGAGTGCTGGAGGTACAAGTAGGAGTGCTGGAGGTACAAGTAGCAGTGCTGGAGGTACAAGTAGGGAGTGCTGGAGGTACAAGTAGGAGTGCTGGAGGTACAAGTAGCTGTGCTGGAGGTACAAGTAGCAGTGCTGGAGGTACAAGTAGTAGTGCTGGAGGTACAAGTAGGAGTGCTGGAGGTACAAGTAGCAGTGCTGGAGGTACAAGTAGGAGTGCTGGAGGTACAAGTAGGAATGCTGGAGGTACAAAGTAGCTGTGCTGGAGTACAAGTAGTAGTGCTGGAGGTACAAGTAGTAGTGCTGGAGGTACAAGTAGTAGTGCTGGAGGTAGAAGCAGTACTAATAAAAGTCGACGTAACACCACACTTCAGAGTGAAAGGCAGCTTCCATAAGAGTCACTAATAATAATAATAATAATAATAATAACAATATTAATAATAACAATAATTATATTAAAATTTATCGAGAAACAAAATACATTGATCCCCTTAACATATTTAGTTTCTTCAAAACTTGCATTCTGCTTCATAGCAAATCATTGAATGGGTGATCACACACAATCCTCCTTAGCAAAAGAGATATTAACCGGCCTAACAGGACTTGCAACTCTGACTGTTGCAAGCTGGAGCAAGTTAATAATTACTGATGTCATGGCCGTCCAATCAACATGTAATTAGAGTTAAAGAATATGTAAAGAGATAGATTCACTTTCACATTAAATTCACTCGTTTTTCGATCTTGAATTCTTTTTTTGCAATATATATGGTAACCAAGAATACAATTTAAATCGATTTATTAAAAATATTTAGTGAAATGATATATGGATTATAAAACAGTTTTGTCAGTATTATAAATTATTGGCCAGGGATCGTAAAAACAAAGTTTTATGAACCCTGGCTAGGGATAAAGTCTCCTGGTGGGAAAGTGTTCTAAAGTTGTAAAACTTCGCTTGCGTGTTTAGGCAATATATATATATATATATATATATATATATATATATATATATATATATATATATATATATATATATATATATATATATATTATATATATATATATATATATAGATATATATATTATATGTATATATACATATGTCTTGTGTTGATGAAATTAATACCCTATTAATACCACCTCTTGTTCTGTCTTGTGTTGATGAAATTAATACCCTATTAATGCCACCTCACCCCCATCCACCTCTCTCAAATGTAGATATAAAATCGGAGATGCGTAAGTTCTATTCAGTTGTGTATTGTAAACTAAAGTCTTTGAAAATGTAATAAGTTTTACGAAACTCGCTCGTGTCGCGTCAAACTAGAAATAAAAATGAATTTTGGAGAATTGATTTTTGATTTACCTCCAACAGTGAAAAGAAATGTACGAAAGATTGAGAAAATTCGTGTTAGAATTATTAATCTTACTTTTTCGATCATATTTAATAATATATGTCTACAGGAAAGACTGCTACCAAAATATACTAATATGTATATGTATATATATATATATATATTATATATATATATATATATATATATATATATATATATATATATATATATATATATATATATATATATATATATATATATTGGAGTTGCCCTTCGCCTTGCCGCCCCCATCCTCACCGAACATAGGTGCATCTGCGGAACTGCGATGGCAGACCAATATGGTCGTCATGGTCTGGTATGTCGTAAATCACAGGGTAAAATTGCAAGACATGAAGAAGTCAACGACATCATCAAGAGGAGCCTCGCCACAGCCCGCTGCCCGGCACAAAGAGAACCACACTTATCCAGACCTAACGACCCTCAGAAGCGCCCTGATGGGGTCACCTTGCTACCTTGGAAGGATGGTAAGCAAGTGGTATGGGACTACACGTGCGCTGCCACACTGGCCAGTACCTACCTCCACTACAGCACACGTGAAACGGTGGTGCTGCTTCTTTCAGGGAATCGCAGAAAATTATTAAATACAGAGGTCTAGCACACTGCTACAGCTTTGTTCCGATCGGCTCGGAGACCCTCAGTTCGTGGGGAAAATGTGCATTGAAGTTCTGAAGGAATTGGGGGACAAATTGATCAGCGCTACAAAAGACCAGAGAGCAAAAAGTTTCTTGTTCCAGCGCCTCAGTGTTGCGATTCAGAGGGGAAATGCCTGTTGCGTCTTGGGCACTAGTCCCAACTTCAGAGGAATTCGAAGAAGTGTTTTGACTTGCAACAATGATCGAACCCGTCTGTGACATTCATCAATGTTTCCCATTGTTGTGTTTTTCAAGAGATCCATAACCTTTAAGCACCTTTTTGCATTATTATTTTTGTATCAACCCATGTATATCTTGTAACCATCAAATGTATATATATATATATATATATATATATATATATATATATATATATATATATATATATATAATATATATATATATATATATATATATATACCACTACCTTAATTCCAGCCCTCTTTTCCTCCTTCTTCCATTACACCACTTCATTTTACTTTCATCCCTTTCTTTGCCCTTCCCTCTAGCCTTACACCATCGTCTCCCTCCTTTCATCTCTCCCAATTTCTCCATATATTTTTTTCTTAAATCCCTTCCTCCTTCTTTAAGCTCCTCCCTCCTTCCTTACATTCTTTTCTTCTTCCTTACACCCTTCCTTCCTCACACTTCTCCTTCCTTCCTTACACCCGCTATTCCTTCTTACCCCTTCTTCCATCTTAGCCTCCATTTACAATATCCTTCATCCCTGCCCTATTACCAGACAGCTTCTTAATGAAACATACCCACAGATTGGACAAAATAACAGATATTAAACACGTACACAACAGAATTTGAAGGATAAATTGAGAGCATGCCCAGGTGTTAAATTGCAAGCAAAGTACCATTAGGATGAGCACTCAGTGTTGTATGAATTAGAAACCTGGAGACTGGTGAGATACCACATACACTTAAATAAGCAGATATAGCTCCACTACGCAAGGGAGGTAACAAAGCACTGGGCAACAAAGTCGCAATCCGGTTTCATTAACACATTCACACATAACGTTTTCGAAGGACTGATTAGTGGTCAAATTGCCAGTCTTATTGAGAACAATGAACTTCACAACCCAGGTCAACACGGATTTTTAAAGTGGGAAGATAATGCGCTTCGTAACTACATAATTACAATGACACGTAGACACGATAAATCAAAACATTGGCGCTGTCTCAAACATCCCAACATTACTCTCTGGAAAGGAGACGAGAGACGAATCATGCTAAGCATACAAGGAAGACCAGGTCCCAAATATCAACAGTGAAGTAACGACATACTGGAGTGAACGATAGGGTAGGAAATGCAGAGAAGGAATTGGTGAAGATTAAAGGAACCAAGGGCACAATCAGTGAAGATTAAAGGTACCAAGGACACAATCAGTGAAGATTAAATGTACCAAGGACACAATCAGTGAAGATTAAATGTACCAAGGACACAATCAGTGAAGATTTAATGTACCAAGAGCACAATCAGTGAAGATTAAATGTACCAAGGACACAATCAGTGAAGATTAAATGAACCAAGGACACAATCAGTGAAGATTA
This sequence comes from Procambarus clarkii, assembly GCF_040958095.1. Taxonomy (NCBI): domain Eukaryota; kingdom Metazoa; phylum Arthropoda; class Malacostraca; order Decapoda; family Cambaridae; genus Procambarus; species Procambarus clarkii. The sequence continues at coordinate 30,799,101 of NC_091159.1, read as the reverse complement.
AATGTACCAAGGGCACAATCAGTGAAGATTAAAATGTACCAAGGGCACAATCAGTGAAGATTAAATGTACCAAGGACACAATCAGTGCAGATTAAATGTACCTAGGACACAATCAGTGAAGATTAAATGTACCAAGGGCACAATCAGTGAAGATTAAATGTACCAAGGGCACAATCAGTGAAGATTAAATGTACCAAGGGCACAATCAGTGAAGATTAAATGTACCAAGGACACAATCAGTGAAGATTAAAGGTACCAAGGACACAATCAGTGAAGATTAAATGTACCAAGGGCACAATCAGTGAAGATTAAATGTACCAAGGGCACAATCAGTGAAGATTAAAGGTACCAAGGACACAATCAGTGAAGATTAAAGGTACCAAAGGACACAATCAGTGAAGATTAAATATACCAAGGACACAATCAGTGAAGATTAAATGTACCAAGGACACAATCAGTGAAGATTAAATGTACCAAGGACACAATCAGTGAAGAATAAATGTACCAAGAGCACAATCAGTGAAGATTAAATGTACCAAGGACACAATCAGTGAAGATTAAATGTACCAAGGACACAATCAGAGAAGATTAAATGTACCAAATGCACAATCAGTGAAGATTAAATGTACCAAGGACACAATCAGTGAAGATTAAATGTACCAAGGACACAATCAGTGAAGATTAAATGTACCAAGGACACAATCAGTGAAGATTAAATGTACCAAGGGCACAATCAGTGAAGATTAAATGTACCAATTGCACAATCAGTGAAGATTAAATGTACCAAGGAACACAATCAGTGAAGATTAAAGGTACCAAGGACACAATCAGTGAAGATTAAATGTACCAAGGGCACAATCAGTGAAGATTAAATGTACCAAGGGCACAATCAGTGAAGATTATATGTACCAAGGACACAATCAGTGAAGATTAAATGTACCAAGGACACAATCAGTGAAGATTAAATGTACCAAGGGCACAATCAGTGAAGATTAAATGTACCAAGGGCACAATCAGTGAAGATTAAAGGTACCACCAGAGTCCACAACTAGTCAGTATTCTCCCAACGAACATAGGAAGTGTTGTGGGAACAAAGGTGGACGTGTTCTAGACAAATGAGTGATGTACCTGCAGGAAGCGCTGAACACAGCGGACATTAATGGGCATGCGGGTGTGCGGGCAGCTTCAAGCAACAGTCTTCTTTATCTAGTTATCACAAGGCAAGTGCGGCCCAAGCCGGACCAGAAGGGGGGTAAAAAGAACTCCCAGAACCTATTCCAGGTATACCGTCCTCGCTCCTTCCTTCAATACTTCCCTCATTCTTTCCCTCCCATCCTCCATCTCTCCCTCCCACTATCCCACTATCCCCCATCCCTCCCTTCCACTACCCCCACCCTCCACCACCACCACCTCCATCTCTTCCATCTCTAACACCATCACGTCAACACCGCCCAATACCCTCCTCACCCACTTTAAAATTTCTCAGCAGGACGGACAAAACAGGAAGGCAATTATACGTCGCACAAGACTTAATGAAAGAATCTTTTTCCCCTTTCCCACATCAGACCGGCGATAGGGACAAAAAACAGGGTCAAAATTAACATATTTTTTAAGCTGTTGAGGACAGGTTTCTCAAGCAGTCTTTCTTTTTTTTTCCCCCTTGAAGATCAAGGGTCCTTTATTGCCCCGAAGATCAAGGGGAAGCGGAGGGGAAAAAATACGTCGATAATATCCCACTCAAGGTATTAATGAGCGATGGCCAATGACGCGAGAGAAATTTTGGTCTATAGTTTTTTTATATATATGCCTTTTGTCTCTGGGTTCTTATTTGCATAATGTGTCTTTGGCGACGTGGGTCGATAATATGAGACGGGTGAGGTAAAATGCTCAGATATTGGATGGTTAGAGGGTCTCTCTCTCTCTCTCTCTCTCTCTCTCTCTCTCTCTCTCTCTCTCTCTCTCTCTCTCTCTCTCTCTCTCTCTCTCTCTCTCTCTCTCTCTCTCTCTCTCTCGCTCTCTCTCTCTCTCTCTCTCTCTCTCTCTCTCTCTCTCTCTCTCTCTCTCTCTCTCTCTCCTCTCTCTCTCTCTCTCCTCTCTCTCTCTCCTCTCTCTCTCCTTCTCTCTCCTCTCTCTCTCTCTCTCTCTCTCTCTCTCTCCTCTCTCTCTCTCTCTCTCTCTCTCTCTCCCTCTCTCTCTCTCTCTCTCTCTCTCTCTCTCTCTCTCCTCTCTCTCTCTCTCTCTCTCTCGTCTCTCTCTCTCGCTCTCTCTCCTCTCTCTCTCTCTCTCTCTCTCTCCTCTCTCTCTCTCTCTCTCTCTCTCTTCTCTCTCTCTCTCTCTCTCCGTCTTCTCTCTCTCTCTCTCTCTCTCGCTTCTCTCTCTCTCTCTCTCTCTCTCTCTCTCTCTCCCTCTCTCTCTCTCTCTCCTCTCTTCTCTCTCTCTCTCTCTCTCTCTCTCTCTCTCTCTCTCTCTCTCTCGCTCTCTCTCTCACTCTCTCTCTCATCTTTCTCTCTCTTCGTCTCTCTCTCTCCATCTCAACCAGTGGGCAGAGCAGTTATACTCACTACCTGCAATAGAAAAAACAGATTTATTTCAGTTTATGCCAATCATGGAAGGGAGAAGTTTCTAGATCCAGAAAGCAACTGCATGTACCCTGTGCTTGTTGCAACCTGTGCTTGTTGCAACCTGTGTTTGTTGCTACCTGTGCTTGTTGCAACCTGTGTTTGTTGCAACCTGTGCTTGTTGCAACCTGTGTTTGTTGCAAACCCTGTGCTTGCTGCAACCTGTGCTTGTTGCAACCTGTGTTTTTGTTGCAACCTGTGCTTGTTGCAACCTGTGCTTGTTGCAACCTGTGTTTGTTGCAACCTATGCTTGTTGCAACCTGTGTTTGTTGCAACCTGTGCTTGCTGCAACCGGTTCATGTTGCAACCTGATCATGTTGCTAACTGTGCTTGCTGCAACCGGTTCATGTTGCAACCTGATCATGTTGCAACCTGTGCTTGTTGCAACCTGTGCTTGTTGCAACCTGTGCTTGCTGCAACCGGTTCATGTTGGCAACCTGATCATGTTGCAACCTGTGCTTGTTGCTACCTGTGTTTGTTGCAACAATGGTGCTTGTTGCAACCTGTGCTTGTTACAACCTGTGCTTGTTGCAACCTGTGCTTGTTACAACCTGTTCATGTTGCAACCTGTGTTTGTTGCAACCTGTGCGTGTTGACCAAACCTCGTAACAGCGCTGTTGAGTGTATTGCCTGCTTGTAATGGGTGAATTTAGGCCAGAGTGGGACCCTGGCTTTGGTTGCTGTGTGGCTGTCAGCCTTAACCAGCAGACAGCTCGTCCCGGACCCTCCCGGCTCCCACCACCACTTTACCTGTGTCCTCCTTTTAAAGTCGCTTTAGGAAATGTATTGCAGATTTATTGTCAATGTTTTAGATATCAATTCTTTGTGACACTAGTATTATCTGTGTATTCATCATTATTACAATATACATATATATATATATATATATATATATATATATATATATATATATATATATATATATATATATATATATATATATTATATATATATATATATATTATATATATATATATATATATTACACAACGTTTATTGCTGATCTGATATCGCGTGCCAGTGCATTAAAAAAAAAACTTTGTGGTACTTTTGGAATTACTTTCGAAGTTGGTATTTTGTTGATCTCACTGGTCTAGGTGCCACCCATCTAGCTGTTTTTCACTTTTTACTCGCAGTCATCTACGGAATTTCTTAAAGATGAAAGTTTCTAAGTTTTCCATGTTGCCTTTCATGAGGCAAGACACGGAAAACCCGACATACAACACAACGTAACACAATTTTGTGTTCCTGGGGCGTAAGTGGTATTGTATGGTTGTTTATGCCTCCAAAGTATTAAAAATGGCTGTTAATCCCCCTAAACTTTGCCATGACTCTTGTCTTAGACAGCTGAGGAAAGACGTCTTGACGGTACTTGAAGGCTGGCGACTCCATATCTTGAGGTTATTTGGAGATTGATTTCGGGGCTTTAGTGTCCCCGCGGCCTGGTACTCGACCAAGCCTCCACCCCCAGGAAGCAGCCCGTGACAGCTGACTAACATCCTGGTACCTATTTTACTGCTAGGTAACAGGGGCATAGGGTGAAAGGAACTCTGCCCATTGTTTCTCTCCGGCGCCCGGGATCGAACCCGGGACCACAGGATCACAAGTCCAGTGTGCTGTCCGCTCGGCCAACCGGCTCCCAGTCTCCATATCTAGGTCTGTGACACTCAAGTAATCAGGGGAATTATAGTAATATTCTATACTTTGCAATCAGAAAATATCGCTTCCTCAAGAATAACAAAATTATTTTATACAAAGTATAATTAATCGAATAATAAATTATGGCTTAGATACTGATAACAAATTTTTGTAAGATATGTCAACGACGTTGCAGTTAACTGCACAGGGGAATTTATATATATAAAGAGCGTTGCACATAACCTAGAAGACAAATAGCAATTAAAATTAAAATATGACGACTCTGCCTTGGAGTACTCGTCATATATTTCGTGAGCTGTTCATATCTGAATCTCTTTCACAAAATTTAAGTCAGATGACACAGTGAGAAACGATCTTAAGGCATCAAACTCATTGCCTTACACCCAGACTGTGAATTTTACACAGTCTACTAAATGCATAGACCATTTCCATTTTTACCGTCTCTCAATGCAAAGTTCCCCAGTTACTGCCTCTACCTAAGCCACTTAAAAGTAACCGTTCCAAATTCATGCCCTCATTCTCCCAGTTACTATCTCTAAATCCAGTAACTGGGGAGAATGTTACTGCATTTAGTAACCCACCCACACAGTTACCGTCTTTATAAACACCTAGCCCAACCCCCAGATATGTAGTCTAAACACGTAGCCCTCCCCGACATGCTATGGCTAAACAATGGACCCACCCTCAAGTACCCTGTCTTAACCCATAGTACTCCCCGACCCTCTACCCCCCCCCCCCCCCAAGGGACAGTCTCCAAGCCTCCGTCCCTCAAGAGAAATCCACCAAACTAGAAATAACACATGAAACACATGTAACGATCACACGGATGTTTTTCCACTTGCGTTAAAATATGAATGGCATCGCCCCCCCCCTGACGGGATCCCCCGTTGTGAAACACCAGACATATATCATAGAACTCGTTTAGGCAAGAGGTAGACCACCTAAAACAATTACCCTTAGTGTTAATAACATCTTAAATGAGAAGGCTATAAGCACAGATTGTTCTCAATAGATCTGCAACTTAGTTGCGCTGTTGCAAGCTCATCTACACACACAAAATAGGTAGAATTTTTTAGCTTTCGAGAACTAAAGCAGTGAACAAGTGATGTGTAAAAGAAGAACATAAATAACATTGATAATAACATGAACAATGAACAAATATTCATAGTAAAAATAATCATAATACAAAATAATAATAAAAATAAAAATAATATGTATAAAAATATAATAACAATAATAATAAATAATAATAAAATTAATAATAACAATAATTATAATAATTACAAAATAAACATAATAATAACAAAAATTTGATTTATCAATCTTAATAACAATAATCATATTAATAATAATAATAATAAAATAATTATAATAACAACAACAATAATGATATTAATCAAAAGAGTAACACTAGTTGACAATAATGATAAGAAATTATAATTAAGATAATTAAAAATATAAAAACAAGCATTTGAAATATGTACTGAAACTCAGCTCATTACTGCTGCACCAGCTCCCAGCCCAGGTGTACTGAACCTCAGGTCATTACTGCTGCACCAGCTCCCAGCCCAGGTGTACTGAAACTCAGCTCATTACTGCTGCACCAGCTCCCAGCCCAGGTGTACTGAACCTCAGGTCATTACTGCTGCACCAGCTCCCAGCCCAGGTGTACTGAACCTCAGCTCATTACTGCTGCACCAGCTCCCAGCCCAGGTGTACTGAAACTCAGCTCATTACTGCTGCACCAGCTCCCAGCCCAGGTGTACTGAACCTCAGCTCATTACTGCTGCACCAGCTCCCAGCCCAGGTGTACTGAAACTCAGCTCATTACTGCTGCACCAGCTCCCAGCCCAGGTGTACTGAAACTCAGCTCATTACTGCTGCACCAGCTCCCAGCCCAGGTGTACTGAAACTCAGCTCATTACTGCTGCACCAGCTCCCAGCCCAGGTGTACTGAAACTCAGCTCATTACTGCTGCACCAGCTCCCAGCCCAGGTGTACTGAAACTCAGCTTATTACTGCTGCACCAGCTCCCAGCCCAGGTGTACTGAAACTCAGGTCATTACTGCTGCACCAGCTCCCAGCCCAGGTGTACTGAAACTCAGCTCATTACTGCTGCACCAGCTCCCAGCCCAGGTGTACTGAACGCGGCCGAGAATGCTGCTTAAATACACCTAAAAGTCAATATTGAAATTAACAAACTTAAATATTATAGTTGAATATTAACATAATAAAATTGTTTATTTGAATTTAAACAAAATTGAATAACCCAATATCTAAATATAGGGTAAAACTATGTATGGAATAATTCCAATCAATATATATAATATATATATATATATATATATATATATATATATATATATATATATATATATATATATATATATATTTTTTTTTTTTTTTTTTTTTTTTTTTTTTTTTTTTTTTTTTTTTTTTTTTTTACCTAGAAGGGGTACCACCTCTGGTGCAAGTGTAGGGACCCATAGCCTCGGAGAAGAAAATGAAGAGTACTCAGAGAAGACCTTGTGGATCCTCACTGAACACTTTGATATTTTCTTCTCCTACCATCCCTATTCTTTTGGTATATGTGTATATTTATCTAACTTTATTTGAAAATGTCATTACACAAAAAAAGTTACAATATTGATTACATACAGGGTACAAGGCTGCTTGTCACAAGTTGTACAGCTCTTCCAGCTCCTCAGATGGCGGGCAGGAACCATGGATGCAGTGAGCATTTCCTCTCTGGATTGCCACACTAAGGCGCTGAAAAAGAAAACTGGCAGCTCTAGGGTCTCTCTCTCTCTCTCCTCTCTCTCTCTCTCTCTCTCTCTCTCATCTCTCTCTCTCTCTCTCTCTCTCTCTCTCTCTCTCTCTCCTCTCTCTCTCTCTCTCTCTCTCTCTCTCTCTCTCTCTCTCTCTCTCTCTCTCTCTCTCTCTCCCTCTCTCTCTCTCTCTCTCCCTCTCTCTCTCTCTCTCGCTCTCTCTCTCGCTCTCTCTCTCTCTTCTCTCTCTCTCTCTCTCTCCATCTCAACCAGTGGCAGAGCAGTTATACTCACTACCTGCAATAGAAAAAACAGATTTATTCAGTTATGCCATCATGGAAGGGAGAAGTTTCTAGATCCAGAAGCAACTGCATGTACCCTGTGCTTGTTGCAACCTGTGCTTGTTGCAACCTGTGTTTGTTGCTACCTGTGCTTGTTGCAACCTGTGTTTGTTGCAACCTGTGCTTGTTGCAACCTGTGTTTGTTGCAACCTGTGCTTGCTGCAACCTGTGCTTGTTGCAACCTGTGTTTGTTGCAACCTGTGCTTGTTGCAACCTGTGCTTGTTGCAACCTGTGTTTGTTGCAACCTGTGCTTGTTGCAACCGGTGCTTGTTGCAACCTGTGTTTGTTGCAACCTATGCTTGTTGCAACCTGTGTTTGTTGCAACCTGTGCTTGCTGCAACCGGTTCATGTTGCAACCTGATCATGTTGCTACCTGTGCTTGCTGCAACCGGTTCATGTTGCAACCTGATCATGCTGCAACCTGTGCTTGTTGCAACCTGTGCTTGTTGCAACCTGTGCTTGCTGCAACCGGTTCATGTTGCAACCTGATCATGTTGCAATCTGTGCTTGTTGCTACCTGTGTTTGTTGCAACATGTGCTTGTTGCAACCTGTGCTTGTTACAACCTGTGCTTGTTGCAACCTGTGCTTGTTACAACCTGTTCAAGTTGCAACCTGTGTTTGTTGCAACCTGTGGCGTGTTGACCAAACCTCGTAACAGCGCTGTTGAGTGTATTGCCTGCTTGTAATGGGTGAATTTAGGCCAGAGTGGGACCCTGGCTTTGGTTGCTGTGTGGCTGTCAGCCTTAACCAGCAGACAGCTCGTCCCGGGCCCTCCCGGCTCCCACCACCACTTTACCTGTGTCCTCCTTTTAAAGTCGCTTTAGGAAATGTATTGCAGATTTATTGTCAATGTTTTAGATATCAATTCTTTGTGACACTAGTATTATCTGTGTATTCAATCATTATTACAATATACATATATATATATATATATATATATATATATATATATATATATATATATATATATATATATATATATAATATATATATATATATATATATATATATATATATTACACAACGTTTATTGCTGATCTGATATCGCGTGACAGTGCATTAAAAAAACAACTTTGTGGTACTTTTTGGAATTACTTTCGAAGTTGGTATTTTGTTGATCTCACTGGTCTAGGTGCCACCCATCTAGCTGTTTTTCACTTTTTACTCGCAGTCATCTACGGAATTTCTTAAAGATGAAAGTTTCTAAGTTTTCCATGTTGCCTTTCATGAGGCAAGACACGGAAAACCCGACATACAACACAACGTAACACAATTTTGTGTTCCTGGGGCGTAAGTGGTATTGTGTGGTTGTTTATGCCTCCAAAGTATTAAAAAATGGCTGTTAATCCCCCTAAACTTTGCCATGACTCTTGTCTTAGACAGCTGAGGAAAGACGTCTTGACGGTACTTGAAGGCTGGCGACTCCATATCTTGAGGTTATTTGGAGATGATTTCGGGGCTTTAGTGTCCCCGCGGCCTGGTACTCGACCAAGCCTCCACCCCCAGGAAGCAGCCCGTGACAGCTGACTAACATCCTGGTACCTATTTTACTGCTAGGTAACAGGGGCATAGGGTGAAAGGAACTCTGCCCATTGTTTCTCTCCGGCGCCCGGGATCGAACCCGGGACCACAGGATCACAAGTCCAGTGTGCTGTCCGCTCGGCCAACCGGCTCCCAGTCTCCATATCTAGGTCTGTGACACTCAAGTAATCAGGGGGAATTATAGTAATATTCTATACTTTGCAATCAGAAAATATCGCTTCCTCAAGAATAACAAAATTATTTTATACAAAGTATAATTAATCGAATAATAAATTATGGCTTAGATACTGATAAACAAATTTTTGTAAGATATGTCAACGACGTTGCAGTTAACTGCACAGGGGAATTTATATATATAAAGAGCGTTGCACATAACCTAGAAGACAAATAGCAATTAAAATTAAAATATGACGACTCTGCCTTGGAGTACTCGTCATATATTTCGTGAGCTGTTCATATCTGAATCTCTTTCACAAAATTTAAGTCAGATGACACAGTGAGAAACGATCTTAAGGCATCAAACTCATTGCCTTACACCCAGACTGTGAATTTTACACAGTCTACTAAATGCATAGACCATTTCCCATTTTTACCGTCTCTCAATGCAAAGTTCCCCAGTTACTGCCTCTACCTAAGCCACTTAAAAGTAACCGTTCCTAATTCATGCCCTCATTCTCCCAGTTACTATCTCTAAATCCAGTAACTGGGGAGAATGTTACTGCATTTAGTAACCCACCCACACAGTTACCGTCTTTATAAACACCTAGCCCAACCCCCAGATATGTAGTCTAAACACGTAGCCCTCCCCGACATGCTATGGCTAAACAATGGACCCACCCTCCAGTACCCTGTCTTAACCCATAGTACTCCCCGACCCTCTACCCCCCCCCCCCCCCCCCCAGGGACAGTCTCCAAGCCTCCGTCCCTCAAGAGAAATCCACCAAACTAGAAATAACACATGAAACACATGTAACGATCACACGGATGTTTTTCCACTTGCGTTAAAATATGAATGGCATCGCCCCCCCCCCCTGACGGGAGCCCCCGTTGTGAAACACCAGACAAATATCATAGAACTCGTTTAGGCAAGAGGTAGAGCACCTAAACAATTACCCTTAGTGTTAATAACATCTTAAATGAGAAGGCTATAAGCACAGATTGTTCTCAATAGATCTGCAACTTAGTTGCGCTGTTGCAAGCTCAATCTACACACACAAAATAGGTAGAATTTTTTAGCTTTCGAGAACTAAAGCAGTGAACAAGTGATGTGTAAAAGAAGAACATAAATAACATTGATAATAACATGAACAATGAACAAATATTCATAGTAAAAATAATCATAATACAAAATAATAATAAAAATAAAAATAATATGTATAAAAATATAATAACAATAATAATAAATAATAATAAAATTAATAATAACAATAATTATAATAATTACAAAATAAACATAATAATAACAATAATTTGATTTATCAATCTTAATAACAATAATCATATTAATAATAATAATAATAAAATAATTATAATAACAACAACAATAATGATATTAATCAAAAGAGTAACACTAGTTGACAATAATGATAAGAAATTATAATTAAGATAATTAAAAATATAAAAACAAGCATTTGAAATATGTACTGAACCTCAGGTCATTACTGCTGCACCAGCTCCCAGCCCAGGTGTACTGAAACTCAGGTCATTACTGCTGCACCAGCTCCCAGCCCAGGTGTACTGAAACTCAGCTCATTACTGCTGCACCAGCTCCCAGCCCAGGTGTACTGAACCTCAGGTCATTACTGCTGCACCAGCTCCCAGCCCAGGTGTACTGAAACTCAGGTCATTACTGCTGCACCAGCTCCCAGCCCAGGTGTACTGAACCTCAGCTCATTACTGCTGCACCAGCTCCCAGCCCAGGTGTACTGAACCTCAGCTCATTACTGCTGCACCAGCTCCCAGCCCAGGTGTACTGAACCTCAGCTCATTACTGCTGCACCAGCTCCCAGCCCAGGTGTACTGAACCTCAGGTCATTACTGCTGCACCAGCTCCCAGCCCAGGTGTACTGAACCTCAGCTCATTACTGCTGCACCAGCTCCCAGCCCAGGTGTACTGAACCTCAGCTCATTACTGCTGCACCAGCTCCCAGCCCAGGTGTACTGAACCTCAGCTCATTACTGCTGCACCAGCTCCCAGCCCAGGTGTACTGAACCTCAGCTCATTACTGCTGCACCAGCTCCCAGCCCAGGTGTACTGAACCTCAGGTCATTACTGCTGCACCAGCTCCCAGCCCAGGTGTACTGAACCTCAGCTCATTACTGCTGCACCAGCTCCCAGCCCAGGTGTACTGAACCTCAGCTCATTACTGCTGCACCAGCTCCCAGCCCAGGTGTACTGAACCTCAGCTCATTACTGCTGCACCAGCTCCCAGCCCAGGTGTACTGAACCTCAGCTCATTACTGCTGCACCAGCTCCCAGCCCAGGTGTACTGAAACTCAGGTCATTACTGCTGCACCAGCTCCCAGCCCAGGTGTACTGAAACTCAGCTCATTACTGCTGCACCAGCTCCCAGCCCAGGTGTACTGAACCTCAGCTCATTACTGCTGCACCAGCTCCCAGCCCAGGTGTACTGAAACTCAGCTCATTACTGCTGCACCAGCTCCCAGCCCAGGTGTACTGAAACTCAGGTCATTACTGCTGCACCAGCTCCCAGCCCAGGTGTACTGAACCTCAGCTCATTACTGCTGCACCAGCTCCCAGCCCAGGTGTACTGAAACTCAGGTCATTACTGCTGCACCAGCTCCCAGCCCAGGTGTACTGAACCTCAGCTCATTACTGCTGCACCAGCTCCCAGCCCAGGTGTACTGAAACTCAGCTCATTACTGCTGCACCAGCTCCCAGCCCAGGTGTACTGAAACTCAGCTCATTACTGCTGCACCAGCTCCCAGCCCAGGTGTACTGAACCTCAGCTCATTACTGCTGCACCAGCTCCCAGCCCAGGTGTACTGAACCTCAGCTCATTACTGCTGCACCAGCTCCCAGCCCAGGTGTACTGAACCTCAGGTCATTACTGCTGCACCAGCTCCCAGCCCAGGTGTACTGAAACTCAGCTCATTACTGCTGCACCAGCTCCCAGCCCAGGTGTACTGAAACTCAGCTCATTACTGCTGCACCAGCTCCCAGCCCAGGTGTACTGAAACTCAGCTCATTACTGCTGCACCAGCTCCCAGCCCAGGTGTACTGAAACTCAGCTCATTACTGCTGCACCAGCTCCCAGTCCAGGTGTACTGAAACTCAGCTCATTACTGCTGCACCAGCTCCCAGCCCAGGTGTACTGAACGCGGCCGAGAATGGTGCTTAAATACACCTAAAAGTCAATATTGAAATTAACAAACTTAAATATTATAGTTGAATATTAACATAATAAAATTGTTTATTTGAATTTAATCAAAATTGAATAACCCAATATCTAAATATTGGGTAAAACTATGTATGGAATAATTCCAATCAATATATATATATATATATATATATATATATATATATATATATATATATATATATATATATATATATATATATATATACATATTTTTTTTTTTTTTTTTTTTTTTTTTTTAACCTAGAAGGGGTACCACCTCTGGTGCAAGTGTAGGGACCCATAGCCTCGGAGAAGAAAATGAAGAGTACTCAGAGAAGACCTTGTGGATCCTCACTGAACACTTTGATATTTTCTTCTCCTACCACCCCTATTCTTTTGGTATATGTGTATATTTATCTAACTTTATTTGAAAATGTCATTACACAAAAAAAGTTACAATATTGATTACATGCAGGGCACAAGGCTGCTTGTCACAAGTTGTACAGCTCTTCCAGCTCCTCAGATGGCGGGCAGGAACCATGGATGCAGTGAGCATTTCCTCTCTAGATTGCCACACTAAGGCGCTGAAAAAGAAAACTGGCAGCTCTAGGGTCTCTCTCTCTCTCTCTCTCTCTATATATATATATATATATATATATATATATATATATATATATATATATATATATATATATACCGTTTTTTCTTTATTATGCACACCACACCCTATATATATATATATATATATATATATATATATATATATATATATATATATATATATATATATATATATATATATATATATATATATATATATATATATATATATATAGGATATATATATATGGATATCCTGGATATATATCCAGGCCCTGGATATATATATATGGATATCCTGGATATATATCCAGGCCCTGGATATATATATATATATATATATATATATATATATATATATATATATATATATATATATATATATATATATATATAATAGGGGTACCCCCCTCTGGTGCAACAGTAGGGACCCACAGCCTCGAAGAAGAAAATAAAGTGTATTCAGAGTAGACCTTGTGGATTCTCACTGGACACTTTATTCTTTTCTTCTCCTACCAACCTTATTAATTTTTTTATATATTTTGTTTTATATTATTTTATTTTATTACAATGCTACAGTTTACAGAAAACACACACACACACACACATATATATAACAATATAACAATCAGTGTTCGAAGACCTCGTCCAGCTCCTCCTCGGAGGTTGGGTGCGTACCCAGGATACAGCACGCATTTCCTCTCTGAACTGCGACACTGAGGCGCTGGAACAGAAAACTGGCCGCTCGTGAGTTTTTTCAACGAGTTCCTAGCCATTGGTAAATGTGAACTTAAGTGCACATTTACCCCAGGCGCCCAGAGTCTCAGAGCCTATCGGCACGAACCTGTAACAACGTTCTATATCTCTATGCTTGTTGGTTATCTGGGACTCCCTGATGGTGGCTGCCCCGCCTCCCTCAACTGTGCTGTAAGGTAGATAGATATCAGCCAATGTAGATGCACACGTGTAATTCCATACGACCTGTTTACCTTCCCTCCATGGCTGCAGGGTGACTCCATCTAGGCGTTTTTGGCTGTTGTCAGATCTGCACATCTGAGGTTCTCTTTGTGCTGGGCACCCAGCTGTAGCCAAATTTCTCTTGATGATGTCATTGACTGCTTCATGTCTGCCAATCTTTCCCTGTGTCTTACGACAGATGAGACCAAGGCTGCCGTATTGGTCAACCCGTGCACAGCCGCAAATACACCGGTGTTCGGTGGAGATAGGGGCGGCAAGGCGCACGGCAACACCAATACTTAGGTCGGGATGGTCCAGGCGGGTGCCCAAGGCGGAATTAGGGACTGCCAATAGGAAGTCCCTGGCATAGGGGGCTTGCACAGTTTCCCACGTGCACAGTGGGAGGACATGTGTTTCAATCAGAAACATTGAAATGGAATTGTAACATTTAGTATAGCATGTGTGTTGCTCTTACATGCAACAGATGGCGCTGTTTTTCAAGAACAGCATAGTTTTACCTGTCACAGGTGTGGCATCTATACTTATACTTACGAAATGAACGGTATGGTAAACAACATAGCTCAATTTCAACACAATGTCACACAAAATAATTCGATAAAAATAAAATCAATCGAAATCTATGAAAATAACATTTATCATTGCAATCGGAAACATTGAAATGGAATTCTTGAGATATTTAGTATAGAGTGCATGTTGCTATTATGTGCAACAGATGGCGCTGTTTTTCAAAAACACATGTTTTACCTGTTACAGAGGTGGCATCCATATAATAGGTATATAAAAAGACGCACCTATTCGAATGCAACGTTGTATCAAAATTTCAAAGCAATCGGTGAACTTTCGGAGATTACAGTATGTGTTGCTCTTACGTCCAACAGATGGCGCTGTTTAAATAAAAGTTTTTTCCTGTCACAGGTGAGGCATTTATATAGTAGATATATAAAAAGACGCGCCTATTCGAATGCAACGTTGTGTCAAAATTTCAAAGCAATCGGTAAAGAGGTTTCAAAGATTTCCCTCACATGAAAAACACATAGTTTTTCAGAAAAAACATGTTATTTTACCGTCATAGACGTGACATCTATATAATATGTATATAACAATCTGCTCGGATGCGAATGGAACGTTGTGTGAAAATTTCAAAGCAATCGGTGAAGAACTTTCCGAGATTGGCGGTTATGCAGAAATGAACATTTCGATTTTTATCAATATAAATAAAAATGGAAATGTTCGTTTATTCAAAATCGCTAATATCCGAAAGATCTTCACCGATTGCTTTGATATTTTCACACAACTTTCCATTCGCATCTGAGCGGGTCTTTATTTACATACTATATAGATGTCACGTCTGGGACGGGAAAAAAAACATGTTTTTTTTTTAAACTGTGTTTTCATGTGTTTTTCATTTGAGTGAAATCTTCAAAACCTCTTTACCGATGTCTTTGAAATTCTGACTCAACGTTGTATTCGAATAGGCGCGTGTTTTTATATACATACTATATACAGGCCTCATCTGTGACAGGAAAAAACATGTTTTTTTTTAAAACAACGTTATCTGTTGGACGCAAGAGCAACACACATGCTCTTACGAAAGTCTCCGGAAGTACTTCACCGATTGCTTTGAAATTTTGACACAATGTTCCATTCAAATACGCGCATGCTTTTATATACCTACTATATAGATGCAACACCTGTGACAGGTAAAATCAAGTTTTTTTTTTTAAACAGCGCCATCTGTTGCTCACAAGAGCAACACATACTATACTAAATGTTACGATTCCATTTCAATGTTTCCTATTGCATTGATAAATTGAATTTTCATAGATTTCTATTTATTTTCATTTTTATTTAATTATTTTGTGGGACATTGCGTTGTAATTGAGCTGTGCTGTTTACCATACCGTTCATTTGGTGAGTATAAGTATAGATGGCACACCTGTGACAGGTAAAACCATGCTTTGTTTGAAAAACAGCGCCATCTGTTGCCCGCAGGAGCTTAAATTTCATCGATTTCGATTTATTTTCATTTTGATTTCATTATTTTGTGTGACATTGCCTTGGAATTGAGTTGTGTTGTTTACCATACCATTCATTTCATGAGTATAGTTTATTTTTTTGTCATTGTTTTTATTTGGTTTTTAACTGTTCTTCTTAACTTTCAGTGATTGGAACATCAGATCATTTGATGCTCTCAATTTTATGAAGGGAATCCCAGATCATTTGGGAAAGCATCGGACAAGGGAGGTGGGGAGGACGAGGGGACGGGGGAGTTGGGGATGGTGGGGACTAGGGAAGGGGGGAATGAGGGGGGATGGATAATGGTGGGAGAGGAAGTGGAGACAGAGGAGGGGGCAATGGTAGGAAGGACAAGGGGATGGGGGAGTGGGAGAATGACGGGGAGGACGAGGGGATGGGGGAGTGGGGAATGGAGGGGAGGGTGAGGGGACGGTGGAGTGGGGAGTTGGTGGGGAGGACAAGGGGATGGGGGAGAGGAGAATGGTTGGGAGTACTGGGGGACAGCGAAAGGTTGCTGTGGCTCAGTAACGCACATGCGTTGCTGAGCCACAGCATGTGTCAGGGTACAGATAGTTTATATATATATATGTATATATATATATATATATATATATATATATATATATATATATATATATATATATATATATATATATATATATATATATATATATATATATATGTGTCAGGGTACAGATAGTTTATATATATATATATATATATATATATATATATATATATATATATATATATATATATATATATATATATATATATATATATATATATATATAAACTATCTGTACCCTGACACATGCTGTGGCTCAGCAACGCATGTGCGTTACTGAGCCACAGCAACCTTTCGCTTATATATATATATATATATATATATATATATATATATATGTCGTACCTAGTAGCCAGAACGCACTTCTCAGCCTACTATGCAAGGCCCGATTTGCCTAATAAGCCAAGTTTTCATGAATAAATTGTGTTTCGACTACCTAACCTACCTAACCTAACCTAACCTAAGTTTTTTGGCTACCTAACCAAACCTAACCTATAGAGATAGGTTAGGTTAGGTTAGGTAGGGTTGGTTAGGTTCGGTCATATATCTACGTTAATTTTAACTCCAATAAAAAAACATTGACCTCATACATAATGAAATGGGTAGTTTTACCATTTCATAAGAAAAAAATTAAAGAAAATATATTAATTCAGGAAAACTTGGCTTATTAGGCAAATCGGGCCTTGCATAGTAGGCTGAGAAGTGCGTTCTGGCTACTAGGTACGACATATATATATATATATATATATATATATATATATATATATATATATATATATATATATATATATATATATATATATATATATATGTATATATATATATATATATATATATATATATATATATATATATATATATATATATATATATATATATATGTCATACCTAGTTGCCAGAACTCACTTCTCAGCCTACTATGCAAGGCCCGATTTGCCTAATAAGCCAAGTTTTCATGAATTAATTGTTTTTCGACGACCTAACCTACCTAACCTAACCTAACCTAACTTTTTCGGCTACCTAACCTAACCTAACCTATAAAGATAGGTTAGGTTAGGTTAGATAGGGTTGGTTAGGTTCGGTCATATATCTACGTTAATTTAAACTCCAATAAAAAAAAATTGACAACATACATAATGAAATGGGTAGATTTATCATTTCATAAGAAAAAAATTAGAGAAAATAACTTAGTTCAGGAAAACTTGGCTTATTAGGCAAATCGGGCCTTGCATAGTAGGCCGATAAGTGCGTTCTGGCTACTAGGTACGACATATATATATATATATATATATATATATATATATATATATATATATATATATATATATATATATAACTGAAAACTCACACCCCAGAAGTGACTCGAACCCATACTCCCAGAAGCAACGCAACTGGTATGTACAAGACGCCTTAATCCACTTGACCATCACGACCGGACATAATGAGGTGATAGCCGAGGCTATTTGAACCACCCCACCGCCGGCACTCGGATAGTAATCTTGGGCATAGCATTTTACCAAATCACCTCATTCTTTGGGGCATACGTGAGGAACACAAATGCGAACAAGCCTGAATGGTCCCCAGGACAATATGCAACTGAAAACTCACACCCCAGAAGTGACTCGAACCCATACTCCCAGAAGCAACGCAACTGGTATGTTCAAGACGCCTTAATCCACTTGACCATCACGACCGGACATAATGAGGTGATAGCCGAGGCTATTTGAACCACCCCACCGCCGGCACTCGGATAGTAATCTTGGGCATAGCATTTTACCAAATCACAAATGCGAACAAATGCAAGTGAGGAACAAATTGTGTTCCTCACGTGTGCCCCAAAGAATGAGGTGATTTGGTAAAATGCTATGCCCAAGATTACTATCCGAGTGCCGGCGGTGGGGTGGTTCAAATAGCCTCGGCTATCACCTCATTATGTCCGGTCGTGATGGTCAAGTGGATTAAGGCGTCTTGTACATACCAGTTGCGTTGCTTCTGGGAGTATGGGTTCGAGTCACTTCTGGGGTGTGAGTTTTCAGTTGCATATTGTCCTGGGGACCATTCAGGCTTGTTCGCATTTGTGTTCCTCACGTGTGCCCCAAAGAATGAGGTGATTTGGTAAAATGCTATGCCCAAGATTACTATCCGAGTGTCGGCGGTGGGGTGGTTCAAATAGCCTCGGCTATCACCTCATTATGTCCGGTCGTGATGGTCAAGTGGATTAAGGCGTCTTGTACATACCAGTTGCGTTGCTTCTGGGAGTATGGGTTCGAGTCACTTCTGGGGTGTGAGTTTTCAGTTGCATATTGTCCTGGGGACCATTCAGGCTTGTTCGCATATATATATATATATATATATATATATATATATATATATATATATATATATATATATATATATATATATATATATATATATATATATATATATATATATATATATATATATATATACAGGACATTACATAAACTAAGATAATAGGTCATTAACAATATGCAAATACGAAACTATATACAAATAGGAAAGTCTAAAAACAATTACCGCCCAATTTTACAATAACTTTCGTCTTGAAAACGCCCAGATGAAAACACGGCTTAGAAGACTCACTCCCCCCCCCCCCCCCCTTTCCCCTTTAGAGTTACCCACTGGAATATGCGGCACCACATATGAGGTTCCAATAATGCATTTAATGCAGGCCACTAAGCGACTCGCAGTTGCACCAGAGGAGCGGCTGATGCATAAATTTGGCGAACAGCTGGGGGGAATTTGCGATGCAGTGGCGCAATCTGCAGTAATTGGCGAGCTGGAACATGTCTCTGGGTTTGTTGCGAACTTTCCTGGGGTTGAGGAGAGGGTGGAGGGGTAGCGGGAGGGGGTATGGGGTGGGGCTGAGGTGGGGAAGGGGAGGGAGAGGGGGAGTTGGAAGGGGAGGAAGAGGGGGAGATGTAAGGAAAGGAGTTAGCTTGAAAGGGGGGAGGGGGGGGGGGGAGAAGGAGGTGGGGTCGAATGGGTGGGTCCCAGTTCTTAACGGAAGTGATCTCGCACTCCGGTGATTACTGGAGTGAGAGTGAGAGAGAGAGAGAGAGAGAGAGAGAGAGAGAGAGAGAGAGAGAGAGAGAGAGAGAGAGAGAGAGAGAGAGAGAGAGAGAGAGAGAGAGAGAGAGAGAGAGATGGGAGAGTGGAGTTAGATTCAGTTCCCTAGCAGCACACAAAGAAACCCTTGTTATACAATTATGGCAAGCCTCAGAGGGCGTAAGACAAGATAACATTATGTCAAGTAGTCATTCAAGGATATTTCATACTTGAATGCCTATTTAAACAACCAATTTTGCAGCTGTGATGAACATTCTACACCCATAGAGGCACGGAAAGGGTCAATTCTAACGAGACGTTCACCAGCACAAGGGAATTCCTGCTTAGTACAAGGTACAAGCAAGTGCCTGCAAGAACAGTTCACCAGCAAGCGAGCCAGGAGCTGGCCCGCAAGCCCCGACCTGTGTCCCGGCTATTAATCCCTGACAAAATGTTCGAAGCAATAATTTCACATCAAATGAAAACAAAATTTACGCCTCAACTTTATGAAGCAGAGAAAGCCCTGCGTTAATACACACGAAGCGATAGTTTTTATCTCCAGTAACGAAGTTAAGTTAACTGATGTTGTTTTACTCGTGGCAGCACGTGTTTCAAGAGAAGCACCAGTTATGAATGTTTAAGATTTTCTATGTGTATCTGTTTCAGGAAACTGAAACAGATACACATATGTGAAAAGTTCTTGACATAATTTGGAGCTTATTGAGCAAAGTAGACAAAAGTGCTCCGAGAAAGAAATTTCTTAATAGCTATTTGAAAAGAATTGTTGAAATTTGGCATAAAAATGCCTATTAAGATGATTAATAATAATTTTAGGTCACTTTCTGACCTGGGCTTTCTTAAAGGCCAATCTGGTGAAATAAAAATTTTCCCTCAGTTCATTTGACCTGAAAATTATGTTAGAAACCAATTTTTAAATGCTACGGGAAGATCTTATGTTATTTTTAGTTTCTTATGTTATATCTCTGAGGTGTGGGGGGCAGTGATGGAGGAGACGGAGGACTTGCATGTGTATGGTGAGAGGGTGGAGACAGGGAGTGTATGTGGGTGGACATGTGAAGAGACTGTGGGGGGGATATGGAGAGGGTGTGAGTGGGAAAATAGGAGGGTGTGGCGGTGAGAGATGGGGAGGAGGGGTGGAGGGGAGAGATGGGGAAGGTAGGGTGTGGAGGAGGGATATAGGGAAGGGGTGTGTAGGCGAGAGATGGGAGAAGGGTGTAGAGGTAGGGAATGTAGATGGCAAATGTAAAGATAATTAGAGTGATGAAGACAGTGTGTATTGAAGATTGTTACAGCAATGTGGGGAGCTGGGAAAAGGGGAGGGTTGTACAGTAAGATGGAGAGGATGTTTCCGCTAGACCTGGGCACCGCCGGGTACACCATCTATGTATTAAAGAGAATGTTTATTTACTATTTATGCCTGCTCAATCGAGCTATTAGCTTTTGGATCCCGCCGTTCCAACCAAACAATTTTTCCATCTATTATATCTACTACATATATTTCTTTAAAGATGTTTGAAGTGACGCTGTGAAAATAGTTACAGTGGTGACACGAGATAGGGAGGGCGTGAAAGGAGAGTGATAGGGGAGGTTTACGTTTGAGAAAATGGGGGAGGGTATATGTGGGACAGATGGGGAGGGTGTGTGTGTGTGTAGGGGGAGATCTAGGAAAGAGAGAGTATGGGTGAAACATGGGCAACTGGGTCGACCCGTAACACCCCCATCTAGTAAACTAATATGAAAACTCCAACATTGATATATCTCAAGACATTATCGCAACCAAACGTCGATGGGATACCACCAGCAGAATAGGTTAGCCAAAAGACAAGCTTTCATAAATCAGGAAAGGGACTCTTCTGGTATACCACAAGACTATTTTCAGAGCTGAGCAGCCTGAATTAAGACACACGTATATAAGAATTACTCCTCGTGTGCCTGGAAAATGAAAGAACAAGTGGAGATATGGTATTCACATACCGATTTCTCAAAGATAGGGCCTAACTGAATTGGCAGAACGCAAACAAGAGAACACATTTGGAAACTAAGCAACTAAACACGTAAGAGATCGTAACATTATTTGTTTTGGAGCCAGAGCAGTAGACAAATTGAACTCATTAAAGACTTAAGAGTTGGAGGGCGACTCCATACACAGATTTATAAATAGATATTTATTGATATTTACAGAGACAAATAAGCTCGGTAACTTGTAATTAAGAGCTGACTTAAAGTAAAGAGTGTACTCACCTATTTGTGCTTGCGGGGGTTGAGCTTTGGCTCTTTGGTCCCGCCTCTCAACTGTCAATCAACTGGTGCACAAATTCCTGAGCCTACTGGGCTCTATCATATCTACATTTGTAACTGTGTATGGAGTCAGCCTCCACCACATCACTGTCTAATGCATTCCATCCGTTAACTACTCTGATACTGAAAAAGTTCCTTCTAACATCCCTGTGGCTCATGTGGGTACCCATTTTCCACCTGTGTCCCCTTGTTCACGTACCACCAGTGTTGAATAGTTTATCCTTGTCTACCCGGTCGATTCCCCAGAGGATTTTGTAGGTAGTGATCATGTCTCCCCTTACTCTTCTGTCTTCCAGTGTCGTAAGGTGCATTTTCCGCAGCCTTTCTTCGTAACTCATGCTTCTTAGTTCTGGGACTGGTCTTGTGGCATACCATTGAACTTTTATCCAGCTTCATCTTGACCTTGGAAAGGTTCGAAATTACAAGAGAAGAGGTCTAGAAGCGCTTATTGGAGCTGGACGTGAGGAAAGCTGTTGGGCCGGACGGAATCTTACCATGGGTATTGAAAGAGTGTGCAGGAGCACTTTGCTTGCCACTCTCCATAGTGTATAGTAGCATAGTAGGAAACGGGAGAACTACCAGAAATATGGAAGACTGCTTATGTAGTACCAATATACAAAAAGGGTGACAGACAAGAGGCACTGAACTTCAGGCCAGTGTCCTAAATTTGTATACCATGCAAGGTGATGGAGAAGATTGTGAGAAAAACCTAGTAACACATCTGGAGAGAAGAGACTTCGTGACAACCCATCAACATGGGTTCAGGGAGGGTAAATCTTGCCTTACAGGCTTGATAGAATTCTACGATCACGTGACAAAGATTAAGCAAGAAAGAGAAGGGTGGGCGGACTGCATTTTTTTTGGACTGTCGGAATGCCTTTGACACATCATGAAACATAATTGGTTGATGCATAAGCATCAACCATTTATGCATCAACCTTATGCATCAACATAAAAGGTTGATGCATAAGCTGGAGAAACTGGCAGTAGTAACTGGTAGGGCGCTCCAGTGGATAAGGGAGTACATAAGCAATAGGAAGCAGAGAGTTACAGTGAGGGGTGAGACCTCAGATTGGCGTGAAGTCACCAGTGGAGTCCCACAGGGTTCTGTACTTGGACCTATCCTGTTTCTGATATACGTAAATGATCTCCCAGAGGGTATAGACTCATTCCTCTCAATGTTTGCTGACGACGCCAAAATTATGAGAAGGATTAAGACAGAGGAGGATAGCTTGAGGCTTCAAGAAGACCTGGACAAGCTGCAGGAATGGTCTAAGAAATGGTTGTTAGAGTTTAATCCAAGCAAATGTAATGTAATGAAGATAGGGGTAGGAAGCAGGAGACCAGATACAAGGTATCATTTGGGAGATGAAATACTTCAAGAGTCAGAGAGAGAGAAAGACCTGGGGGTTGATATCACGCTAGACCTGTCCCCTGAAGCTAATATCAAGAGGATAACATCAGCGGCATATGCCAGGTTCGCTAACATAAGAACGGCCTTTAGAAACTTGTGTAAGGAATCTTTCAGAACAGTATATACCGCATATGTCAGACCAATCCTGGAGTATGCGGCTCCAGCATGGAGTCCATATCTAGTCAAGCATAAGAATAAACTGGAAAAGGTTCAAAGGTTTGCCACCAGACTAGTACCCGAGCTGAGAGGTATGAGCTACGAGGAGTGACTACAGAATTAAACCTCACTTCGTTGGAAGCGAGAAGTGTTAGGGGGGACATGATCACCACATTCAAGATTCTCAAGGGAATCGACAGGGTTGATAAAGACAGGCTATTTAACACAAGGGGCACACGCACTAGGGGACACAGGTGGAAACTGAGTGCCCAAATGAGCCACAGAGATATTAGAAAGAACTTTTTAGTGTCAGAGTGGTTGACAAATGGAATGCATTAGGAAATGATGTGGTGAAGGCTGACTCCATACACAGTTTCAAGTGTAGATATGATAGAGCCCAATAGGCTCAGGAACCTGTACACCTGTTGATTGACGGATGCGAGGCGGGACCAAAGAGCCAGAGCTCAACCTCCGCAAGCACAACTAGGTGAGTACAACTAGAGGAGTACACACACACACACAGGTTTGCTCAAGCCCACTCCTTATTCTCAGCCTTAATAGCCAGCTGGTGTGCGTGTTAAATTTTCTTGCTAGGTCGCCGCATCTCTGTTAACTTTTTACATAAAGTCTGGTGGAATTTATCTTATGATTCTTGTTGTGCTTAAGTTTATTCATGGTTTACTTCTTCCTATTCTATTACTCTATATCGCTGTCATGCTTTCTTCTATATTTCCATTTAATCTTAGGTTAGCGATATATATATATATATATATATATATATATATATATATATATATATATATATATATATATATATATATATATATATATATATATATATTTATATATATATATATATATATATATATATATATATATATATATATATATATATATATATATATATATATATATATATATTATTCCAGTGTTGCTTGTCAAGACGTCTGTGGTGATGGTCTGGTTGTGTGAGGAGATTACATGCATCTTGGTGGAGCCCTGTTGCTTGTACATTGTTAATCGCTTAGAGAGAGACGGTGTTGTCTTGCCTATATACTGAGATATTTGGGCTGATTGTCCCCAAGTGGGCACGTGAAGTGACTGTCTTAGTGACTGGTAGTGACAGTGTCTTAATGACTGGTATAGTGACAATGAGTGTCTCAGTGACTGGTAGTGACAATGTCTTAATGACTGATATAGAGACAGTGAGTGTCTTAATGACTGGTATAGTGACAGTGATTGTCTCAGTGACCGGTATAGAGACAGTGATTGTCTTAATGACTGGCAGAGTGTGAGAGAGATTCTCCTGACAGGACAAACACAGGCTGATCATAACTAGACTAATGTGAAACAGAGATAAAAGAAGGAAAAATTAACATTTGCCCTATAAACCTGACCTGCAAAAAATAACCCAATAACCGTCCCAGAATTTCTGCTGCCCTACAAGTTAAGCTTCGACATTAACTTAGTAAAGCGGCAAAAAAAATATCAACGCAAAAATAAAATATATGTTGAAAAAGAGCGAACAAACCTCATTCGATGAGGCTGCTCCCATGTGTGTGCTGGCTAACCAATTAATATGGGTCCCTAAGCTCTGCTGAACTCATTTCTACGATTAAATGGGTATTCTGAGCTCGTTTAGCAAATTGCCAGTTATTTCGTAGTCCTCACTTGGAATATTTATACAAGCGAAAAGGGTTTTCAGAACACTGGCAGTCTCAATTAATCAACTGTTTTTATCTCACATTACAGTTTCAGACATACAGAAATCTTTTTTTTTAATCTTGAAGAATGTGTGGGGAAGAGAGAGAGTGAGACAGACAGACAGACAGACAGACAGACAGACAGACAGACAGACAGACAGACAGACAGACAGGCAGACAGACATACAGACAGACAGACAGACAGACATACAGACAGATAGACAGACAGACAGACAGACAGACAGACAGACAGACAGACAGACAGACAGACAGACAGACAGACAGACAGACAGACAGACAGACAGACAGACAGACAGACCCTCTATTGGTTGTATGGACATACATAGAAACTACTGCCTGGTATGGGCTGATAAACCTTTTATTTATTCTCAAATTTTTTCAAATTACAACTGCAAGAGGGGAAATGCAAATTGCTATGAGGTTCGTTATCCATTTAAAAAAAACATACTGCAGCAATTTCTTCCTTTAAGAAGAGGAGGAAAGGTCACATTTCATGACGGAACTAACACAGGAGATGATCACAACTAGATTACATGACACTGGATATAGTTCATATTGTGTAAATTGACGTTTGACTTTACAATGGTTATAAAGAGCCACGTTTTGAGCCTAGCAAACTAGGCAAGCAAGAGACTAAAAGCTATAAGACGCTTCTCAAACCTCGACAGCAGGGGTTGCACAACTTTATGTGAAGATCAGAAGACAAGATCACTCCCATGTTCAGTATGAGCTCCTGAACGACCTGTGGAATATCGTTTACACAATTTCTGGACACGGTAGAATCCCGTTCTCTTTGGACTGGTCAGTTCATACTGTATAATGAGTCCCCTGCCCTGCCCCGTAGGTCCCTGTAGTCCCCGTGGTGTAGTGGTTAAGACACTCGCCTGGCGTTTCGCGAGCACTTTGGCCTGGGTTCGTATCCAGGCCGGGGAGGGTTTTACTGAGCGTCAATCCTTAACTGTGACCTCTGTTCACCCAACAGTAAAATAGGTACCTGGTTGTTAAACGATTTGGCGAGTCGTATTCCAGGGAACATAGCGTTAAGGACTTGCCCGAAACGCTATGCGTGCTAGTGGCTGTACAAGAGTGTAAGAATTATTGTATATATAAATAAATAAATATATATATATATATATATATATATATATATATATATATATATATATATATATATATATATATATATATATATATACATAGAAACTACTATATATATATATATATATATATATACATAGAAACTACTATATATATATATATATATATATATATATATATATATATATATATATATATATATATATATATATATATATATATATATATATATATATATATATATATATATATATATGTATATATATACACATATATATGGAAGCGGTCAAAAAACATATTTTTATTTTATTTACATATATAATATAGCTCGTGAGTATAATCTCAAATTAATTTTGTCCAGGCTAATTTTACACAGCGCGCGATTCCACTCCAAAAAGAGGATGATACGCGAGATGTCATACAGTGGAGGTTGACCTCGGGCCCGGCGACTTCTCACCCTCTATCGTTATGGAGGACGATGTCAAGCGATTTAATAATTTAAGAGTTTGACGAGCGCCGGGGAATGTATGCAGGGGCGGAAGATGAGGACGAGGAGCGTGTATAGAAGGTAGGAAAGTACACCCTGGAGACGGACAGGTACAGAGTGGAGGAGGGGAAAGAACGGATAATAATTGGAGGAAGAAGAGTAGAGAATGGAGTGGGAAGAGGTGGGGAGAATTGGAACCCCAGGTGGAGGAAGAGTGGCCGGCGTGAAAGAGGTAGGTGACTTTGGAAGAGGGAAGAAGGAAAGCCAGAAGACTGCATAGAGACATAAGGATTAAAGAACAGAAAATTCCTCACCCTTGAAGGACTCGAACCCAGAGAGCCAGGGGTTCTATACACTTTGGCGTGGCCAGTACTTTCACCACTTGGCCTCAACCACTGTTAAAAGCATTGTAAGTCTGTAGACCTTTAACCTGTGTGTTACATATTGGCTTGGGGACCATTTAAGCTTGTTCTCACAAATGTCACTCACGTGAACCCAACATGAGAGATGATTTTATAAAATATCTGTGCCCAAAAAGGTCACCGAGTGCTGTTGGGAATTGGGTTAAGGGTCTGACGACTTCCAATTATTTTAGCAGTCGTTGTGGCCTAGTGGTGAATGTACTGATCACGCCAAGGTGCATGGAGCTCAAGACCGTCGGGGTTCGAATCCTTCAGGGGTGAGAAGTTTTCAGTTTAAATATATATATATAAATATATATATTTATATATATATTAGTATATTTTGGTAGCAGTCTTTCCTGTAGACATTTATTATTAAATATGACCGAAAAAGTAAGATTAATAATTCTAACACGAATTTTCTCAATCTTTCGTACATTACGCTTCACTGTTGGAGGTAAATCAAAAATCACTTCTCCAAAATTCATTTTTTATTTCTAGTCTGACGCGACACGGGCGCGTTTCGTAAAACTTATTACATTTTCAAAGACTTCACAAATACACAACTGATTAGAACTTACGTATCTCTGTTTTTATATCTACATTTGAGTGAGGTGGGAGGGGTGATGTGGCATTAACACAAGACAGAACAAGAGGGGATATTAATAGGGTATTAAAAGTATCAACACAAGACAGAACAGAAACAATGGGTATTGAATAGAAGTGTTTGTAGAAAGCCTATTGGTCCATATTTCTTGATGCTTCTATATTGGAGCGGAGTCTTGAGGTGGGTAGAATATAGTTGTGCAATAATTGGCTGTTGATTGCTGGTGTTGACTTCTTGATGTGTAGTGCCTCGCAAACGTCAAGCTGCCTGCTATCGCTGTATCTATCGATGATTTCTGTGTTGTTTACTAGGATTTCTCTGGCGATGGTTTGGTTATGGGAAGAGATTATATGTTCCTTAATGGAGCCCTGTTGCTTATGCATCGTTAAACGCCTAGAAAGAGATGTTGTTGTCTTGCCTATATACTGGGTTTTTTGGAGCTTACAGTCCCCAAGTGGGCATTTGAAGGCATAGACGACGTTAGTCTCTTTTAAAGCGTTCTGTTTTGTGTCTGGAGAGTTTCTCATGAGTAGGCTGGCCGTTTTTCTGGTTTTATAGTAAATCGTCAGTTGTATCCTCTGATTTTTGTCTGTAGGGATAACGTTTCTATTAACAATATCTTTCAGGACCCTTTCCTCCGTTTTATGAGCTGTGGAAAAGAAGTTCCTGTAAAATAGTCTAATAGGGGGTATAGGTGTTGTGTTAGTTGTCTCTTCAGAGGTTGCATGGCTTTTCACTTTCCTTCTTATGATGTCTTCGATGAAACCATTGGAGAAGCCGTTATTGACTAGGACCTGCCTTACCCTACAGAGTTCTTCGTCGACTTTCTTCCATTCTGAGCTGTGGCTGAGAGCACGGTCGACGTATGCGTTAACAACACTCCTCTTGTACCTGTCAGGGCAGTCGCTGTTGGCATTTAGGCACATTTCTATGTTTGTTTCCTTAGTGTAGACTGCAGTGTGGAAACCTCCGCCCTTTTCCATGACTGTTACATCTAGAAAAGGCAGCTTCCCATCCTTTTCCGTCTCGTAAGTGAAACGCAGCACGGAACTCTGCTCAAATGCCTCCTTCAGCTCCTGCAGATGTCTGACATCAGGTACCTGTGTAAAAATGTCGTCAACATACCTGCAGTATATGGCCGGTTTCAAGTTCATGTCGACTAAGACTTTTTGCTCGATGGTACCCATGTAGAAGTTTGCAAACAGGACACCTAGGGGAGAACCCATGGCGACCCCATCTACTTGCTTAAGCAAGTAGATGGGGTCGATATATATATATATATATATATATATATATATATATATATATATATATATATATATATATATATATATATATATATATATATATATATATAACAGTTTTATACTTGCAAAAAATGCAAGTATAAAACATGCTCTTCCCAGACTCCACTCTCCCCCCCCCCCCCTATCTCCGAGTCATATATGAAATGAAAACCGATTTCACTGGACACGAAAACCTCGCTGGTTTCCACTCGTTCGTTTGTGTATGTTGGCTGAACATTAAAAAAACACCTAAGTGGGGCCTTAAAATAAATTGCCGGGAAGCTCAAAAAACGAATTCGCTTTCTTTTTTGTATCCGCAAACTCGGCTTTTACTTCCTTTTCTTATATATATATATATATATATATATATATATATATATATATATATATATATATATATATATATATATATATATATATATATATATATATATATATATCCCTCTCTTTTTCAATTAAAACTATTCTTCAATATATTACATATATTTTTATGAATAAATTATTCAAGCTAACGGTCGTTAATCAAAATACATAATGATTCAGACCCTTTTAATATAATGTATTTGATATGCTGCGGTTTGTTTCATTGAGGAATATTTCATTTTATATTGGACTACATTTTTAAAGGTAGAGTGTGATACTGGAGCCAGCTGGGGCCCAGAGCCTTTGTAGGGGTTAGTTGTCTTTCTCTCGAATGTCTACTTTTTTTAAAAATAAATGAAAATAAACCAACGAACCAAAGAATGAATGAAAGCTGGTAGAGTGACGCTATTGATTATCATTTTGTGTATCAGTTTAATTCCCTATAATAGTGCTACTTTCAGATGGTCTATACAATAAAGTATAGCAAAGTTTGAGGGGAATAATAGCTATTTTCTAATCTCTGAAAGCCTAAGCCATCCGTAAACCCTGAATACCAAGGAACACAAATTGTGATACATAACGTAGGTGTCTCGTCCTACTGGAGCTGCTGCAGACATGCTCCCGCGTAGGGCCGCCCGTCCTGTGACTTCACACTATGATGTAACAAGCGAAGAATGTTGAGAACAGTTGTTGCTGATATTAGTCGTATAAATTAGCTGACGGCCCCAGATAAGACGGGGCAAAGAAATGAAATGAATCGTCTTGAAGGATCTCTGTCTTGCCTAAAAGGGCCAGATTATTCGGGCTGCAGTGGACCTGTAAGACGCTGCAAACAACAGCCTGGTGGAACAAGTGATCACCATGTGCCCTTGTCTCTATGTCAGGCCTGGAATTACTCTAGACCGGATGTTTAAGAACCGACTACAGGCAAACTACCTGTAAATTACAGGTAAAGAGAGAAGTGTATACTCCAAGTTCGAGAGAAAGTTTGCTCTGTATACAGTTGTACAGCTGTTGTTGTTGTGAAGGTGTGAGATGCACTGACATGTATTGTTTGCCAGTTGTCTTGTTTGTCAGATTCATTACGAGATTAATAATGTGCAATGAAGAATCAAGCATCATTCTCTCTCTCTCTCTCTCTCTCTCTCTCTCTCTCTCTCTCTCTCTCTCTCTCTCTCTCTCTCTCTCTCTCTCTCTCTCTCTCTCTCTCTCTCTCTCTCTCTCTCTCTCGCAGTGGGGTCACCTTGCTACCTTGGAAGGATGGTAAGCAGGTGGTATGGGACTACACGTGCGCTGCCACACTGGCCAGTACCTACCTCCACTACAGCACACGTGAAAGCGGTGGTGCTGCTTCTTTCAGGGAATCGCAGAAAATTATTAAATACAGAGGTCTAGCACACTGCTACAGCTTTGTTCCGATCGGCTCGGAGACCCTCGGTTCGTGAGAAATGTGCATTGAAGTTCCTGAAGGAATTGGGGGACAAATTGATCAGCGCTACAAAAGACCAGAGAGCAAAAAGTTTCTTGTTCCAGCGCCTCAGTGTTGCGATTCAGAGGGGAAATGCCTGTTGCGTCTTGGGCACTAGTCCAACTTCAGAGGAATTCGAAGAAGTGTTTGACTTGCAACAATGATCGAACCCGTCTGTGACATTCATCAATGTTTCCCATTGTTGTGTTTTTCAAGAGATCCATAACCTTTAAGCACCTTTTTGCATTATTATTTTTGTATCAACCCATGTATATCTTGTAACCATCAAATGCATAATAAAGCACAAAATATATATATATATATATATATATATATATATATATATATATATATATATATATATATATATATATATATAGTATAGTATAGCATATATATATATATATATATATATATATATAGTATAGTATAGCATATATATATATATATATATATATATATATATATAACTCTCAGAGTGGTAATTTAACCTCTTAGTTTGCCCAGAATAATGCAAAACACAGTACTCCTGAATATGTGTTGTGGAGTTCAGAGAAACACAAATTACTTTGCTAATTGGACTAGAATATTAAATAACGACTCGACATGTAAACAAGATGGGAGGTGTGAAATACACCAGTTCTTGTTATGAAAGTTGGATCGCAAACAACATAAAGTAACAAAATACAACATTAATACACATGATATTAATAAACAAGATCTCGTTTTTGAATGTTGGACCACATACCACATACAGAGCCGTAAGGTTTAGTGACTTAATCTTTTTCCCGCAGCTCATAGCTCTCAACTTTCCATTTCCACTTGTGTCTTATCGTTCCCTTCCTACGTATGCTATATAGTCTGCCTATAGCAAATTTGTTCATGTTTGTGATTATTTTGTATGTTGAGATCAAGTCTCCTATTCTATTTTCCATTGAATTTCAGCTCTTTAAGTTCATCCCCATATCTCTGGTCACTCTTTCACCGTATATTCATGCCCTGGTTTTTCCCTTCACCATGTACTCATTTTTTGGGTTACACTGGCACTTGGGTTCCACTTTGGCCTCCCATTTTGGGCCTCACTGACACTCTTCAGGGTTTTCCCTTCCGGTTTTAATGTTGCTCTGCACTAGCCATTAAGCTTTTGCTTTGTTACTGATTGGCCTGAATGTCTAGGCAAACGTAATGGCACTGAGCCGCAGAGCAAAGACTGAGAGGCAAAACGTTGTCTCTGTCTACTTAAGATATAAACAAAAGTTCACTACATGCAACGCCATGAACTTTAGCTACAAAACAGTTAATCTGGAAGAGCGAGAGAGAGAATGCTGGGAAAACATCAGATCATATATATATATATATATATATATATATATATATATATATATATATATATATATATATATATATATATATATATATATATATATATATATATGTATATATATATATATATATATATGTATATATATATATATATATATGTATATATATATATATATATATATATATATATATATATATATATATATATATATATATATATATATATATATATATATAAAATATATAAAAAAAAAATCAGAGGATACAACTGACGATTTACTATAAAACCAGAAAAACGGCCAGCCTACTCATGAGAAACTCTCCAGACACAAAACAGAACGCTTTAAAAGAGACTAACGTCGTCTATGCCTTCAAATGCCCTCTTGGGGACTGTAAGCTCCAAAAAACCCAGTATATAGGCAAGACAACAACATCTCTTTCTAGGCGTTTAACGATGCATAAGCAACAGGGCTCCATTAAGGAACATATAATCTCTTCCCACAACCAAACCATCGCCAGAGAAATCCTAGTAAACAACACAGAAATCATCGATAGATACAGCGATAGCAGGCGGCTTGACGTCTGCGAGGCACTACACATCAAGAAGTCAACACCAGCAATCAACAGCCAATTAATGCACAACTATATTCTACCCACCTCAAGACTCCGCTCCATATCAAGAAATATGGACCAATAGGCTTTCTACAAACACTTCTATTCAATACCCATTGTTTCGTGTTCTGTCTTGTGTTGATGAAATTGAAATTAATATATATATATATATATATATATATATATATATATATATATATATATATATATATATATATATATATATATATAATACACATAACCCGCGTATGATTACACACGTACCTTCGAAATTAAATGCAGATATATTCTAATCAAATTGTCTTATTAAGCTTAAACAAAGCGTTATAATGGGGGAGATTTACATATATTATTACCAGTATTGTTGGTATAGTGTAATGTTACATTAGCCACTTATTTTAATTTACAGCTCCTCCTCCTCCTGAAATAATACTGCTCATAGCAACTAGTATGCTCGAGAGCACCAATATGAAGTGATGGATCACCAGTTAACTAACTTTATGGTGTATTAGTTTTATAGTGTCCGGTAAAAAAGCTAGAACCAAAATTAAGTATTCCATATACAGTGGAATACTTTACTATACTAAGCTTTACTACCACAGGTAGTAAAGCTTAGGACTTAGGAGCTTAGGACTAAGGACTTTAAAGCTTAGGACTAAAAATAGGACTCGTTTGTCATGAGGCCAAGTATGAGGTAAGGGCTGTGGCAAAAAATACCTTTTTAAAGGCTCATTTGATAAAGGTCTTAGTATAGTATAGGTTAGGCTTGGTATAGGATAGATAAGGTTAGGTCTTATATTGATGTTGGCATTCAAAAAGATTCTGCTGTGTTCAAATTTATTAATACAAATGCCAACTTTGTGGAGGTACATCACGTTATGTTTCTACTTTTGACCAAATAGTTACTATTATTTTAGCCTCTTTAAGTACCTAATAGTACCTTTATTTTAAGAGCATTGGCTACTAATATTAAGGGATTTTATTGATAGGGAAATAGATTGGATAAATAGACTCGTCACGTCGTCGTACTGACGCGACGAGACGTGGAGGGTAAAACTGGTAGACGCGGTGGACAAAAACGTCTTCAAGCAGTATATTTCATAAATAATAAGAGCAAGAGGAGAGTAGCCACCATCACAACTAGATCTGATGTTTCCTCAGCATGTGTCAGAATCTGATGTTTCCTCAGCATGTGTCAGAATCTGATGTTTCCTCAGCATGTGTCAGAATCTGATGTTTCCTCAGCATGCGCCAGGATCTGATGTTTCCTCAGCATGCGCCAGGATCTGATGTTTCCTCAGCATGCGCCAGGATCTGATGTTTTCTCAGCATGTGTCAGAATCTGATGTTTCCTCAGCATGCGCCAGGATCTGATGTTTTCTCAGCGTGCGCCAGGATCTGATGTTTCCTCAGCATGCGCCAGGATCTGATGTTTCCTCAGCATGCGCCAGGATCTGATGTTTTCTCAGCATGCGTCAGGATCTAATGTTTTCTCAGCATGTGTCAGAATCTGATGTTTCCTCAGCATGTGTCAGAATCTGATGTTTCCTCAGCATGCGCCAGGATCTGATGTTTCCTCAGCATGTGCCAGGATCTGATGTTTTCTCAGCATGCGCCAGGATCTGATGTTTCCTCAGCATGTGCCAGGATCTGATGTTTTCTCAGCATGCGCCAGGATCTGATGTTTCCTCAGCATGTGCCAGGATCTGATGTTTTCTCAGCATGCGCCAGGATCTGATGTTTCCTCAGCATGTGCCAGGATCTGATGTTTTCTCAGCATGCGTCAGGATCTAATGTTTTCTCAGCATGTGTCAGAATCTGATGTTTCCTCAGCATGCGCCAGGATCTGATGTTTTCTCAGCATGCGTCAGGATCTAATGTTTTCTCAGCATGTGCCAAGATCTGATGTTTCCTCAGCATGCGCCAGGATCTGATGTTTTCTCAGCATGCGCCAGGATCTGATGTTTCCTCAGCATGCGCCAGGATCTGATGTTTTCTCAGCGTGCACCAGAATCTGATGTTTTCTCAGCATGTGCCAGGATCTGATGTTTTCTCAGCATGTGCCAGGATCTAATGTTTTCTCAGCATGTGCCAGGATCTGATGTTTTCTCAGCATGCGCCAGGATCTGATGTTTTCTCAGCATGTGCCAGGATCTGATGTTTTCTCAGCATGCGCCAGATTTTGACAAAACAGAGTGCAAGCTGCGTCTAGGAGCTACAGCCATCAATGTATTATCGTGAATACACAGTGGAGATGTGGGAGTTAGTTAGACGCAAACAAGGGTCCTGTAAGTAAACAAGACGTAAGTAAAATCGGGTTCGTTCTCGACCCACAATCAAGGATTCGAGATTCGAATCCCGATCGAGACAAAAAGGATTGGGGACATTTCTTCTCGCCTAATGCATCTGTTCACCTAGCAGAATGTTCGTACTCGAGAGTTACTCAGCTTGTTGTGGGGTTGCATCCTGGGCAGGATCAGTAATTCGACCTTTGAAGAGGGGGACCTCGATATAAGCCTAATGTGTATGAATACACTCTGGTTGCCTGTCCCCGAACAAAATGAAGTAATATTATAATTATTATAAGAAAAAACCTGTTCAAAATGATGAAAGACTTTCTGCATGAAACCTAATGAGATACTGAAATGGAAGGGATGACATCAGATGAGATGATGGATTTCATGACTTACAAATGGAAAGGAGCAGGTCAGGCCTCTCAAAGAAGAGGTGCATGAGAAAAAAAGAAAAATAAACCCAGGTTCAAAAACACTTGGAGGAACTGGATGTGACAAAACCTCAATGCGCAAAACATCTGGGCGATAGACAGGCTTTTTAATCCCCTTGAACGAAATGGCAGGACCTAGAAGGCTAGCAATCACTCGCCAGGGTAACGAAAATTGACCCGGACATAAAGGGACCTTTTAATCCTCTTGAGCGAAAATTTCAGGGGGTAGAAACAATCATTCGCCGGGGTAACGAAAATTGACTTTAACTGGGCCATACAAGGACCGTAGCCTAATATAACGAAAAACACCCGGGCCATAGAGGGGCCGTCGAAAAAAGCTCACCCGGCCCCTCTATGGCCCGGATCCCACTACTCACCACCACCACACCAAAACTCTCTCTCCTTTTTTCTCCCCCTACCTCAGTGAACCATCGTCAAGGGCCTGTAAATAAAATATAAAAAATAAAAGTAAAATTTAGTCTCTCTTACAAATCCTTTATTTGCTTCAGAATTAATTATACAACTTTTCCACAATATTAAACGGAGTCAGCAAACTTTGGCTCACTTTGCGGTCGTTAACAACTCAGGAAAAAACTATAATCTTTCGCCAGACGTTAATTACTGAAACACAGGTCTTCAAGCACAAAAACAGGTTATCCTTCAAGCACAAAAACAGGTTATCCTTCGAGCACAAAAACGCAGGTTATCCTTCCGAGTACTAAAACACAGGTTATCCTTCCGAGTACTAAAACACAGGTTATCCTTCATAGCACAAAAACACAGGTTATCCTTCGTAGCACAAAAACACAGGTTATCCTTCCAAGTACAAAAAACACAAGTTATCCTTCGAGCACAAAAAAAAAAAAAAAAATCCACTACGGGCTCACCATAGCCCGTGCTATTTGGAACTTTTTGTTCCGAATACCTGAATCTAAAACAACAACAACAACACAAAAATACAAGCGGACCCTTCCGAACAAAAATAATGGGTAGAAAATTTTGTTGAAGAGTTGAGTAGCTCGGAGAGTGGATATTGTAGTTTAGGTGACCTACAATAGCCACAGTTGTCCCCTGTAACCGTTCACTTATCCGGCATTAAACAGTAGTTATTCACGTAACCGACAATAACACTAAATATTCATATAACCGGAATTCAATATTGCACAGCACTCTGCTTCGGGGCCAGATTTCTGCAATTCATTATTTACAAAGAAACACCAAATTTCATCATAACATGACACTGCAGAATCCCTGTGGAGAAGAGTCACTGTAACATCACACATTATTCAAGTCTTTAAGGGGATGCTCAACAAGGATATATGTATAGTGTGACAGAAAGTGTAGGAGTGTAGATGTTCGGCAGTCCTCCTAATGGCTGGTGTCAATGCCTAGGCACATTTACAAATAAAAAGAGACTGCTTGGCTGTTGTCTGTGGTAAATTAAGGGAAGACATGCAAAACACATAGTATGAACAGTGAAACTTTAATTAATATTGAAAACAAATGATGAACAAAAGAATCCCTTGGCTATGTACAGTGCAAACAAACAAGTAAAAAAATATAACAAAAATTAAGAACAGGAATGACGTTACTCTATAATATAAAGACAGAAAAGTTATTAAACAGGTGCTGAGAATATAGCACTAGCTGAGAAACATCCACCTGATAGACAGAGCGTATATCAGTTAGTTGTTCACAGTTTGAGAGCACAAGATATTCTAACTTCAATGACTGGTTCCAGCCCAGACATCGACTAAGTAGAGGGCGCTGAGGTGCAGAGGTGCAGGTGTGCAGTCGGCGGGTCACCAATCAGAAGCAGGCAGGCTGGGAATGGTAGTTTGCTGGTTGATGACGGAGCCGGCATGGAGGGAGTGTGGAGTAGGGGGGAGTTTTGGGTACGTTTGCCTCCTGGTCAAAACGTTTTGTGCTACTGGTAGACGTATCTTGAAGGTAGCATCTTATTGTTGTATATATAAGTAACTTTATGTAGAGAAGAGCAGGCTCAATCTCTCTTGAAAGAGATTATCGTCACAATAGTTTACAACCTGTCCTCTCGCATAACACACCGTTATTTTGACGTAAAACTCACCCTAACGTCGAAGTTGATGTATTGAAAATCGTAGTGACATGGTGAATGCACGAAAGAACGACTCGAGCTTTCGAAAGAATATACTCACCTTCGAGCGCTGGAATATATACTCACCGAGAGGTGAATATATACTCACCGAGAGGTGAATATATACTCTGAGAGTATATTTTAGTCTTCAACCATGTCCAGGAACAAAGTATACTTGCTGGTTAGTCAGTAAGCAATTGTAGTGACCTTTAACAACAAGACATACAAAACGACCCAGGCAACACCAGCCCCTCCACCCCCTAGAAGTCAACATAATGAAATGTAAGGAAATAATAGACATATTAAGTGCGTGAATTTATATTTTGTGACAAGTATATTGCAACGAGCGGGCGCGTCAGTCAAACACAATCCAGCCCGATTAGTGCCCATAAGTACATATCCGGCACCGTTAATCTTAATCATCCTTATATTAGACAGTTGCACGTCATTCTTCGCTGACAATAACAGTACATGGATGAAAATGGTAAATTTTTAATAAGATATCAACAAGGCCTTGAAATTGGCAACAAAGAAGAAAATTCAACCGAGACAATTTCCAGTTACTACTAAATGCAGTACAACGACGACCTTAAAATAAAGTACTGGAAATAGGACACAAACCCATTTCCTCGTAGAGCGAAGGGACCAGGTTAAAGCTTTAGAAACAACAGAGCACAAGGAACGAAAAATAACAATTGCCAGGAGAAAGTAAAGGTGAATGAGGTACACAAGGAAGATAACGGGTGCCACATTAATGATGTCATTCATCTGAAGCACTGGAGTTATAAGAACAAAGGTAACTGCAGAAGGCCTATTGACCCATACGATGCAGCTCCTATTTATAACCACCCAATCCCACTCGTATACATGTCCAACCCTCATCTTATCACGAGAGGAATATTGTCCGGCATACACCCCGTGAGATATCCGGTGATAGTACTCCACAACCTGTATCAACAACACACTATTACTGACCAGACGGCTTGGCTGGATACTGCCGGAAAGGAAGGCTCTATTGATGGCGATCCCGTATGAGGTGGGTCAGGGCTTTTTCCTTGGCTGTCCACGTCCCCCTGAGTCAAGGCATTCCATTTAGTGACTCCTCTCTCACTCTCAGAGCGGAAGGTCGACCAGCTCCACTCTGTCCCACAGCCAGCTTGTGCCTGTAGGGTCTTCCACCCCGACCCGTCGGGAG
Source organism: Procambarus clarkii (assembly GCF_040958095.1). NCBI lineage: Eukaryota > Metazoa > Arthropoda > Malacostraca > Decapoda > Cambaridae > Procambarus > Procambarus clarkii. Next base: position 30,760,284 of record NC_091159.1, on the reverse strand, counting down.
AGTAGAGTGAAGACAGCCGGGTAGAGTCAGGACCCGACTTATCCAAGGGGTCTCCAATTAGTTATTTCTGAAGGTAGATAGGTCTTGACAGGGTTAAGGGAAGAAAAATATATTTGTGAGGGTAATAAAAGTCTCCTTCACTCTCTGTCTGTCTGTCTGTCTGTCTGTCTGTCTGTCTGTCTGTCTGTCTGTCTGTCTGTCTGTCTGTCTGTCTGTCTGTCTGTCTGTCTGTCTCTCTCTCTCTCTCTGTCTCTCTCTCTCTCTCTCTCTCTCTCTCTCTCTCTCTCTCTCTCTCTCTCTCTCTCTCTCTCTCTCTCTCTCTCTCTCTCTCTCTCTCTCTCTCTCTCTCTCTCTCTCTCTCTCTCTCTCTCTTTCTGTTTCTCTCTCTCCTCTTTATTTTTTTTACCACACATGTGTATGACCGGAGCTCATGTCATGACGTCAGCGGATGACGTCACTGCCTGCTTGAAATAAACATTAGGAAACCCTACATCAAGTGAGTGAGAAACATGAAGGTGCCGGGATGCGAAAGGTCAATATTCTGTGACTTTAAACCAAAATAGGAAATATGTGAATCAGCTGAGAGAGTTATGTTTTGAGAGTCGCGACGAGCTTTGGCTTGTGATAGATGTGACAGATGCGACACATGCGATGAATGTGAGAGATGTTGCAAATCTAATTGATGATACGGTTTCATGGATATTTTGGCTAATGCCGTGTTAACCCCCCAAACCCCTCCATACATGGGCTGTATGCGGTTTACACGTGTGTATGATAGACATTTGGGGGGGATGAGTGTCATGTGTATTGATGATCCACAGGTGTGACAAGACGAGACTATACTCACACAGTTGTTAGGCTGCTACACACACACACACACACACACACACACACACACACACACACACACACACACACACGTGAATTGTGACTCCCCCCCCCCCATCCCCACGCACAGTGACCCAATACACTATGACTGCAAGTACTGTGACCCTGATCAATTATACTGTGTACTGGCATAGTATTTAACTTATTCCCACGTACCGTGATCATTCTGTATCACAACCACCTCTAATGCTGCCATGTGACACCGTAGAATGGCACCGTAGCGTGTCCCAGTGACCCTTGCATCTACCGTGACACACCGTAGCGTATCCTAGTGACCTTTGCATCTACCGTGACACACCGTAGCGTGTCCGGGCCTACTGTGATAGCAAGTACTAATCCCTCCGATAATTCAGGAAAATATTGGTTAACTGTGTCGGCGTCTAAAATTTATTTCTCCAATATGAGAAAATAGACAGTTATTGTTGCTGGGGATGGGGAGTGGTGAAGCTGCAGATGTTAGAGAGGTATAACAGGTGTTAGAGAGGAATAGGAGTTGTTAGAGAGGAATAGAAGTTATTAGTAGAAAATAGGAGTTAATAAAGGAGAAATGGGAGGTGTTAGAGTGAAAAAGAAGGTTTTAGAGAGGAGTGTGGTGATGTTAGAGAAGAATGGGAGATGTTAGAGTGAAATAGGAGGTGTTAGAGAAGAATGGGAGGTGTTAGAGAAGAATGGGAGGTGTTAGAGAAGAATGGCCGGTGTTAGAGAAGAATGGAAGGCGTTAGAGAAGAATGGAAGGTGTTAGAGAAGAATGGCCGGTGTTAGAGAAGAATGGAAGGTGTTAGAGAAGAATGGAAGGTGTTAGAGAGGAGTGGGGGGATGTTAGAGAAGAATGGAAGGTGTTGGAAGTTAAGAATAGTGTTGAGAGACTGGGCGGGGACCAAGACCTTGCCTACCATGTATATAGTAGCCACCGGACACTGGCTCCTTACACCTTTCCTCTTGGGCGACTTTCCTGCAGGAGAGCGTGCAGGTTCCCTACGGGGGGGGGGGGGGAAACAGCCTCCCTGAGAGGTAACTTGGTCCCCTTTAGGGCAATTTAGCCCCCCCCCCCCGAGTTTCATATATGCTCATGTATATGTTTGCATCCAAAAACACGATAGCCAGTGTTAGCTCTCTCTCTCTCTCTCTTTCTCTCTCTCTCTCTCTCTCTCTCTCTGTCTCTCTCTCTCTCTCTCTGTCTCTGTCTCTCTCTCTCTCTCTCTCTCTCTCTCTCTCTCTCTCTCTCTCTCTCTCTCTCTCTCTCTCTCTCTCTCTCTCTCTCTCTCTCTCTCTCTCTCTCTCTCTCTCTCTCTCTCTCTCTCTCTCTCTCTCTCTCTCTCTCTCTCTCTCTCTCTCTCTCTCTCTCTCTATCTCTCTCTCTCTCTCTCTCTCTCTCTCTCTCAGCTCTCTCTCAGCTCTCTCTCAGCTCTCTCTCAGCTCTCTCTCAGCTCTCTCTCAGCCCTCTAATGTGTGCTGCATACAAAGCAACATTGCTGTATTCTGCGTGAGAGAAACCAAGGCTGAAATGCGACAATGTTTGTATTTTTGTTATTTCAGATGTGGGTACAGGAGAAGGCGACTTGTGACTCCTGTAAGAAGAGCTAAAGCTTTCGCTCTGACGAGTTGCGCTCTGACGTGGCTTGGCGAGCGGTGGTTCCTCGCCTGCTGTTCAGTTTTTTTTTTTTAAATAAACACAAAATATACAAAAAAAGGACAAATAACATTGTGCATAGAACATGAAACAGACATGAAGTAGAGAACATTGAACACATAGCCCTGATCCTTGCACAGTATACAGAACATGAACACAAATGGGAATAAAGCAATAGGTACAGAAAAGAACACAGAAAATATGTACATAACAAGTCGCTACCGGGCACAGCGAAATTACCGTATATATACACTCGAACACTCACAGACCGGTAAAGACTAACTGCAGAGTGTTCACACTGCAGAATTGTGCAATCCAAGCATGCATAAGCGATCGTTCGACGGCAACGACGTATGTAACCATACGAAAGAGAAATTCCTTCTGCCGCGGCGCCAAATGCCACCCCCTCCCCCCCAAAAAAACACAAACCTACCAAATGTCTCCCCAATCCCTACACGAGAAGAGGCTTTCGACCCGAGGGCACTCACCTCAAAACAAAACACGATACACACCCCGACACGAAAGAGACATAAATCCAGGGTAACGACAGAGGGCACGTAGGATACAGGCGATGAGTCACAATAACGTGGCTAAAGTAAGTTGACCAGACCGCACACTAGAAGGTGAAGGGATGACGACGTTTCGTAGGATCTCCAACACCCAGGACCCCACAGGAGGCATGGTAAAAACATCAGGAATGTCATCGCCCCTCTCCCTCATGCTTTAAGACCAATGTAGAGCGGCAAACTGGATGGTACCTCCCACACCACACATAACGATAAACCCGACATTCCAACCCCCCAGCCCGCCGTCGATCCAAGGGAAAACACCGAGCCACAAACCACACCCTCGAAAGGACCTTACAAGTGACAATGAGCGCCCGCTGATAAATCATCAACGGACGCGCCGACAACAACCCGATCGTAACCCCAACAGAACGGGAAACAGCATCCCAATTCCAATCCAAAGAGCGGTCATACGAACGCTCTTTGAACTGACAGCTGAACCAAGTCAACCCAAGAACCCGAATGGAAGAAACCACCGAAAACCACGACCCTGCCCACTCATGGCGGAAGGCCCAACCACCCAGCCCCATCAAACAAGATGTATCATGATTGACAATGGCCCCCGTGGCCAATTCAAACCGCAGAATGAGATCCTGCACCGCACTGATAGAACCCTTGGAAACCACAAACAACACCATATCGTGAGCATACCCTCAAATCGGCAGACGAAGACCAAAGGGCAACCTAGGAGGAACAACCAAGGCACAAGCCTTGACTGCACGAAAGAAGGGTTCCTTAAAAAGTACATAAAGCAACATAGACAAAGAACAGCCTTGACGCACGGACCGGCGAAGAGTAAAGGGAGCACTAAAGAACCCAGTTAGACAAACACGAGTACTACAACGAGTTCCGAACAGCTTTCTCCTTCCGCAGAAGAAAGGGAGACAGCCACTCCCCTTCCACACGCTCCGCCACACGAGCACACACCCAAACCCCGTCTGCCAACTCGTCCCGCAGCCCACAAATATGCTCCGTGCACACAGAGATATCCGCAAAACAATCAATCCAAATATTCAGCCGCACATACAATCGAGACAACCGCGCCTGAAACAACCACAGCAACCCAAACCTCCCCGCCGCCTTCCTCTTCGCAACTACGCCAAAGAAACGCCGACACACCACCTTGCACCATTCCTACCAATCTAAAAGAGAAGAAAAGGTACACCACCGGGCAACAACCCCGACTCACCACTTCTGAAACTGAACACATACCCTCGGACAACGTAGCAGGCTACAATTCAACTTCCATCCCCCTCTTACCCATCCTCACCTGACTTCAAACACCAACTCGGACCACTGCCAAACAATGATAAAAAAAGCCACAAGAACCCGAATACAAAACCCTCCCTCCCATGAACATAAAACCGATAAAGCCTAGAACACGCCCCACGCACAGCAAACGTATACTCCAACGCACCGCCACACATAATGGCAGCATCATGGAACCTGCAACTCCGTAGAGTCTTGACCAACGCCCCATAAACATTTTGCGGTCGGGCACTATTGCAGTCCTGCACATGGGCGACGCAATTAAAATCCCCAATAAAATAATATCCCGCGAATCATGACACAAAAAATGCAGAAGACCCCCTCTGAAAAAATCCTCCCTCTCCTGACGACGCGCTACCCCCGAGGGGGCGTATACAGTCAAGGTCGGAATCACCACCCCCAAATATTCCACCCAAACAAACAGCACCCATGCATCCTCATCCATCGCCGTGTGAAGCACCGAGATGGACGCCCTCCGAGAAAAAAGCATCAACGTACTCCCAAAGGACATCCTCGGCGGGTTAAGTGCTACATGAAAATCCTCACACATACCATGTTAAACAGTCAAATTCTTAACATTATGCTCCTGAATAAATTTCACATCCACACGCTGCTCACGAAGTACATCCACCAGACCCAACTGTACAGCAAAATCATGCAACCCACGCACAATCAGGGACGCACACGTAAGAGACGGCGCCATCAGGAGAAACAATCAAGACCCCCCAACACCTCAGGCCCCACCAGTGGGGCACACGAACCCACGACAGGAGCGGCAGCAGCAATACAGTGGCCACCGACCCACCGCCCCTCGGGGACGGAGATCCCAGACGTCTTCCGAAGGATCACAGGGGCAACCACACCTTCTTCCTCCAGCACTGCCCCAGCCGCCGCCTTCCAGCAGGCATCCGGGTCCATATCCAGCGGGCAAACCACGTCCCGACTGCCCACCACGCCATCACCAGGTCCCACGACGACAGCAGGGGGATGGGGGGAGAGGTGGAGGGCTACCATTCAAAGCCACCAACGATAAAGCCTCCACCCTCTTCCCAGGAGGACCTTTGCTCCTAGAACGCTCCTGCGGCGCCCTCTTGTGGCAGGCAGCTAGGGAGCCCGGCGCCGCTAAGGGAGAAGGCCCCCACAGGACCCTCAGAAAGACACAACACACCCCGGGCAGCAGGATCCACAACGGCCGCGTGCACTCCTGCTGTCTTGGGGTAGACACCAGACACGGGACCACCAACACACGTATCAGGTGAAAGCACACCACTCCCAACTACAGGTCCTTGCACCACCGCCACTGGAACATCCACCACAATGGCAGAAGGAAGCACTTGGAGCCAGATGCACGTCTGCAACGACCGTCATCACAACACCTGCAACAGGCACCTCCAGGTCCGTGGGCCCAACTGGCATACACCGATCCGAAACCGTAACAGTACCAGCAGAATCAGGTAACTGGAGAGAATGGCCATCAAAGCTATGTACAAAACGCTGGTACGAATCAGATGAAGTAAACTTCACCACCAAGTTTACACACGGCGATCCGACACCTTCTCCAGTCCATAAAGATCCTTAATGGCCACTTGAAGGACGTCCAGGAGCGCCACCTCCACAACTGCCAAATCCGCGAAAACTCAAGCCCTGTAGAGTCAATCCACCAGATAGGGGACCCAAACGACGCCATAACGCCAGCCACCCCACCGGCTAGCTAGCGCACCACACCACCAACGGCGACCCTCACACACACACATTACCAGGCAACAACTGAGGAACGCAGGCGCTGTGACTTCCTCCCCTGACGGCTAGGTAGCGAAACCAGATGTGGGTACAAGAGATACGTCGCCTACCGTGGTGCTGCCCGCTGTGTTACCGCCGGTAGTGTTGCTGGCCTCCGTGCTGCCACTCTGTTCCAGGGGTACGGTCGTTCCTTCGAAGGATGCCGTGCCTGGTGCTGATCTGCGGCCTGTTGATGATCTGACTGCTGACCTGATGCCCGTCTTGTGGGAGCGGGTGGCGCCGCTTCCCCTATGCCCTGATACTATTTGGGTCCCTCGAGTACATGCCTTTGTGTCCGAGGTTCTGAATAATATGGTGCCCCTTATAAGCGATTTCGTCGTGATAAGCATCTTGATCAGTGGCTGCGCTGGGAGGCGTACTGTATCCGGTTTCCGAGAAAAATTTCAAGACAAATACATGTTGGGGTGGCTTCTGTGTTCTATTTAATGTGATACGTGTTTATGTGTCTTGTTGTGTGCCCTTCCAGCCTGTGGTTTTGTACGTTTGTCTTAGGTTTTCTCTTATGTATCTTTTATTGTACTGATTAGCACGCTCTGCATGTAAATATAAATAAAAAAAACTTCCCATATACACGACGTGCTAATGTGTTCACAACCACAACCAGGTTCCCAATTACTGCTTTGTGAACAGCTAAGAACAACTTATTTCTAGGTTGTGTATGTTCAAGCTGTCGTCATCCCCAAAGAAGCAATCGTCAATTTGAACGTAGTGTGTTACTAAATATTAACGTATGTTACAATTTTGTGTATAGTTAGGCCGAGGTGTTTTGGTTCTGCTGGCATTTATTTATATTTGCAACACTAGAGTGAAGGAAACATGGCGCGGTTTAAATACATAAAGAGGGCGAAGATTTTTCGAGACAAGATCGAACGTAATTTGTTGTGAGTCATAAACAAGGCCTCTGGCGTGTTTCAACATTTGCTTGTGGTGAATGTTCAGGCCGTGCAGCCGCCAAATCCCCAGGTTTATAAGTGAAAAACCTTTACACACGACTTACAACTGATTACACAGCAACATTTCTCGAACAGTGCTTCGCTGACGACCTCTGTTCGAATCACACCGCTGCAAATGCTTCACCCACGTACTTCATATGCAAATAATCGCCAACAGAATCTAAACACTTAATCTAACCTACGCTTAAATTTGCACAATATGCTAATATATAATAACATTAATTTATATTAGAGAAAATTCCTGTTTTCAATAAACACGTTAAAATTGCTGAATGAGGTTTGGGGGTCGACCGCTGGATGGAATGAACTTGGTCGGAGGACAGGTTGTGCAAACATAGCCTGAACACCGATCCTAACCAAACCTACACAGTCGTCTTCCAAACAAAGACGCAAAAGTGATTCCATGCACCCTCCAAACCCGTTTATAAATGAAAAACGGTTTACACACGACTGGCAACTGATTTCGTTCGAACACTCCGGAACAAGTGCTTCACTGACGAATTCCGTTCGAACCACAACTCTATAAATGCTTCACCCACGTACTACAAATACAAATAATCGCCAATAGAATCTAAACACCTAACCTAACCTATGCCTATATATGCACAATATGCTAATATATTATAATATTAATTTATATTTGAGAAAATTCCCGTTTTGAATGAATACCATGTTAAAATTTATGAATGCGTCTGTGGGGTCGACCGCTGGATGGAATGGACTTGAGTCGAGGATGGGTTGAACCTACATCTAATTATATGTAGAACTTTAGTATATAATAATATTCATTCATATGAGAGGGAAGGGAACTGTCAGGAGAAAGTGCCAAGTCATTACGACTATATAGCACTGGGAAGGGGTTAGGATAATGATTTGGGATGCGACGGGGGGAAGGAATGGTGTCCAACCACTTGGACGATCGGGGATTGAACGCCGACCTGTATGAAGCTAGACCGTCGCTCTACGGTCCAGCCCAAGTAATAATACACAATTCATTAACGTTGATGACTGCGTCTTAGGAGTGGGAAGGGAGGTGGATGGAACAGCCACCTTAGGAAAGTTAGTTATACCGTGAGCTCGGAATGGTAGTTACTGTAGGCGGCACAAAATGGAGGAAGTCTGTTCAACAATTGTGGTTTTGTCAAAGGCGAGTCGTTGCTGGGGATCATCTGCTGGCATCACCAAGTAAGTAACAGTTGGCTTGACATTTTATTCACATCAAAAATGTGATATGATAAGAGTCTTCTGACTCTACCTCTCCCTATTCCCCACTCTGGTTTATCTCCCTTCCTCCCCACACCTACACCCGTCCTTATTAATGACGACCCTCCCCCCCCCATTCATCCTCAACTCTCTCCCCAATCCCCCCACCCCCCCAAACAAGCACTCAGCTGTCAACTTCACTCTATTTCTTTACATCCAGCAGTAAAGGCGAAACAGACCCGGCATGGAAGCGAAGCGGATAATACCCTCTGTTTCCCCTTTATGAGAGAAACTCGAGCAAAACACGACCATAAAAACGACACTACCAAACACCTGTTCATCCAGGTTAATGATTCGTCCACGAGATAAGACGATGTACCTCACAGATTATGTGCCATTGCACAGGAAGTGGGAACATTTTTAGTGTTTCGTGTTTGTGTGTTGCGTCGTTATGTTGAGGGAGGGGGGGGGGTGGAGTGGGGTGGAAAGGCGGGTGCAGGAGTGGTGGTAATTATGTGTGTGTTTCGGGGGGCGGGGGGAGGGGAGAGGGTTGTTAATTGTGGTGGTAGCAATGGTTGTGGCTGCATGAAGCTCATGTTGATGGTTGATGTGGTGATAGTTTGTTTTGGTGATGGATGTATTGTTCTATTAGGCTTTATTGGTAGTTGTAATGCTAGTGGTGACAGTGTTGGGAGGAGGGGTGGTGGTTGTAGTGATGGTGGTGCCAGTGTTGGGAGGAGGGGGTTGGTGGTGCCAGTGTTGGGAGGAGGGGGTTGGTGGTGCCAGTGTTGGGAGGAGGGGAGGTGGTTGTAGTGATGATACTGCCAGTGTTGAGAGGAGGGGGGTGGTTGAGGTGATGGGAGGAGGGGTGGTGGTCGTAGCGATGGTGGTATCAGTGCTGCAAGGATTGATGATGGTGGTTGGTGCCGTAGGTGACTGATAAGTGCCGACGTGAGAGGTGTAAACATACTCATTCTCTTCCCAAAACATCGCCCTTACCGGCCTCAACACCGACTATCTCCCCACCCCTGCATCGATCACAAAGAAAGCTGGCAACCTTCAACAATAGCTCACACTCACCCTGCTTTCACCCCCTCCCCCTCTTCCTTATCGAAAGTTCATCACTAATACCTCCCCTTCCCCCCCCCCTTGCTCCTTGAGCGGCGTCGCGGTGACTAGAGGCCCAAGAATGACAAAAACAGATAAACAGATCATTCCGCTCCAATTTCTCCATCACACTGACAGAATTTCTCAAAAGCGAACCTGTGCTCCCAGATGATGCTTTATCTCTCTCTCTCTCTCTCTCTCTCTCTCTCTCTCTCTCTCTCTCTCTCTCTCTCTCTCTCTCTCTCTCTCTCTCTCTCTCTCTCTCTCTCTCTCTCTCTCTCACGGAAGTTCGATTCACTCACACAAGAAGAGCCATTTGAGATGCAAGGAGATTCGGATTCCATAAATATCGGCTTGAAACGCAGGGAATATGCCCGCAAGACTAACGTGGAGGAATTGTTCTTCCGTAACGGGGATATCAAGCATTGTTATGCCCTTCTGTCTCGTAGGCGATACTTTATAGCAGACCTATAAGAAATGACTGAATAGGTATTATATGATATATCATGTCATGTTTATTACACCCTACGTCATAATAACGGGATGTAGCATATCCTGATCCAGTGCTAAGGCGCGCACTTGATACTCTGATATTAATCCATGATACGGCGTTCGATCCCACCCTACTGCTACACCAAAGATTTTTACCTTATGTCTGCTTGAATGCAGAAGCAGCACTGTAGGGGGGAAAGGCCTGGTCGGTGGTCCTCTTAAGGCTTCCCAACGTCAAGAAACTGTCGTACTAAAGTGCTCTCTCACATAACCCACCAGAGGACCCAAAACAGAAAATGGGACAGTGTGTCAATTTCGCGAGCTGCTTCCATTTTCTAGTACGACCATTTTTGGCCTTAGTAACGCATACGTGACGTTACATACGTAAAAGCGACGTTCTTTGTAAGAGGACAGGCTGATTTTTGGCCATAGGTAGTGTACGCGACAAAATGCGACGCTCTATTAGGAGGCCGGGTTGCTGTAGAACAATTGAGCATAATATTCATATTTTCCGATCCCTCACTCAAAGCAATGAATATTTCCAACGATCCCGGAAACTTTGTGCTATTTCTGACCCTATTTTTCGTCGCCTTTATCTGCCTTTTCTACATTTTCATAATTTCATTATTATTACTATTTCTCAATATCTTCAATTTCCAAACTAGCTCTCTATCCCTGTCTACATAATACAGCCGAGAATGTATAAATTCTGATTCGCAATGCAGAAGTCTCGCTATCCCATCCCATGGTAGAGTGCTCAATCACCCACTGCACAATATATGGTAGAACAGAGCTCTAACCATAACTATGATTTATGGTAGGCATACGCTAGGTGACAGACAAGAATAGGAAGAGTAGAAATAGCCTAAGCTACTCTATCCTCTAGAAAGCTATCTTATTATCTCAATAAAAGTACTTGAACTTGTAATCATCGTGGCGCAGTGGTAAATCACGCGCCCGGCGCTTCGCGAGCGCTTTGTCCTAGGTTCGTATCCTGGCCGGGGAGGATTGACCGGGTGCCAATCCTTAACTGTAGCCTCTGTTCACCCAGCAGTGAATGGGTACCTTGTTATTAAACGATTTGGCGGGTCGTATTCCAGGGAAACTTAGGATTAAGGGCCTGCCCGTAACGCTACGCGTGCTAGTGGCTTCACAAGAACTTTTGTATATATAAAAAAAAATCTTGACTGACAAGAATATATCTATCCAAGTTAGCATTGTATAAGCATTACAGTCACCTGCTGAGGCTCAGTAATTAACTGGAATATATGTTATCTAGCAGATCTCTAACCCTGTCCATGGAGGACAGAAGAAAATGTATTTAAGGTGGCTAATGTTGTATAAATTGATGGTTACGACTGTGGTAGACGATATACTTACAAAAATACCAATGGAAACGTGAATCAGTCATGACAAGCTTGGTATAAACAAGATATACGCTAAGTATAAGCATGGTATAAGCTTGGTGTAAACTGTATGTCATGGGGAGAGGGTGTGTGACCCTTTGACAATTTGTTCACAATGTGTCATGAACAGGGGATTAAACCTGTTATTATGAAGCAGTTCAGTGTTGTTATGGGTGACCAGATGAAGTGTGATAGTATTGCTCTTCTGTGGTGGTGGTGGTGGAGTGTGGTGGTGGTCGTCGTCCTCTGTAGTGGTGGTGGTGTGTGTGTGGTGGAGTGTGGTGGTGATGTGTGTGTGGTAGAGTATGTGTGTGTGAGAGATAGACGGAAAGAAACTCATCCATAAAATATTTCCAAGTCAAATGCAACATAAAATGAAACACAAATTATATATCTATATTTTCAAGCAGTGTTCCCCTTTAAACAATTAGCAATACTTTCACTTTTAAATAAACCAATTATTCTGAATAACAAAAAAAGTGTTTAAATAATTTCCATAGATGAGGGAATTCGTCAGGACCCAAACCAACCGGTCCTCTCAACTAATAAGTCATATTTTGAACGTTGGAGTACATCACGAGGACGGGCTGCCAAAGGGGGCTGCGTTCGAGTGACCAGTTAATGAGCGATATACTTTCCTCTAATCCGGTTTAGTGTTATTTTATTCCCATTTTATTTCTCAGCAAAGTTGTATATATATATATATATATATATATATATATATATATATATATATATATATATATATATATATATATATATATATATATATATATATATATATACTTTCACTTTGACACAAAATAGTTCAAGTAATGAGAGGTCTTAAATAACGTCTATGTTGATTAATTACAGTTATTAACTGTGAGATTTGTTATTATACTTTTGAACTCAGTTCAGGGGGGAGAGAGGGCAGATGGTACACAGTTCAGGGGAGAGAGAGCGCAGATGGTACACAGTTCAGGGGGAAGAGAGCGCAGATGGTACACAGTTCAGGGGGAAGAGAGCGCAGATGGTACACAGTTCAGAGAGAGAGAGCACAGGTGGTACACAGTTCAAAGGGGAGAGAGCGCAGGTGGTACACAGTTCAGGGGGGAGAGAGCGCAGATGGTACACAGTTCAGGGGAGAGAGAGCGCAGGTGGTACACAGTTCAGGGGAGAGAGAGCGCAGGTGGTACACAGTTCAGGGGAGAGAGCGCAGTACACGTGTGAGAGTGAGCTCTCAGAGGATGTAGCCAAGTGTGTACCCACCTACATGTACTTGCAGGGTTGTACGCTAGCTCCTGAGCTCTGTTTCTACATATCATTGGGTGCGATGACTTTTTAACTCATATTTTTTGTCTTTTTTAATTGCTAAATTAATTTACCTCCACAATCTTTTCTCTATACTCCATTTTTGTTTTGCATTGTTCTGGGTGAACCATACTCATGTGTTCTGTCCGGTTATCCTTGTCTAGGATGACATCTTTCTGGCTTCAGTTCGGTTGTATATGAGTAGGCTGGCGAAATATTCCTGACTTGTGTCCGGTTATGTGACCCCAGTATCCGGACGTAGCCTCGATTACCAACCGCCGCTCATCTTTCAGCAATTAGTCGAAGCTGGGCGGCTTCGTCTGGATTCTCAGCGTCGTGATACTGAACTTCATTTCCTGGTCCCACGAGATCAGTGATGTCAGTAGCATTTATCAGATGAGGGGGGAGTGAGGAGAGGAGGCCGCTGCCGGAGCATCATTCTCGAGAGAGGGTCTTATAACCTTTAAGTTCATATAGAATGATTAAATCCTCTTTGTCAAGGTTCCCGAAGCCTTTCTACAATATTTGCAAGAACTAGAATCTGCTCAGGCCCATCAGAGAAGACAGCCAAAATACTGGAACTCATCAATGTACTCATAAAAGGAAACATATCAACCCCTAAATATACAGAGTA
>NC_091159.1:30699543-30742043 GCF_040958095.1 Procambarus clarkii | reverse complement strand
TTTGCTCTTTGCTGGACATCTTACCATGGTAAGGCTCCTCTTGATGATGCTTTATACATGCAGACGCTGAGTTGCAATAACGGGGATGAGGACTTGACGTAAATGCACAAGTTAATAATTTGCCCCAAAAAAGACCGAAACGTCGTCGATTCTTCGTTTTCAGGTTTTCAGGTTCGTTATACATTTATATATATATATAAATACATTTATACATTTATACATTTATATATATATATATATAAATACATTTATACATTTATATATATATAAATACATTTATACATTTATATATATATAAATACATTTATACATTTATATATATATAAATGTTCGTTTGTTCAACTTCTCAAATCTCTGAAAGATCTTCACCGATTGCTTTGAAATTTTGACACAACGTTCCATTCGAATATGTGCGTGCCTTTATGTACCTACTATGTAGATGTCACGTATGTGACAGGTAAAAACAAGCTTCTTTTGAAAAACTGTTTTTCAAGTGAGAGAAATCTCCGAAAGTTTTTCACCGATTGCTTTGAAATGTTGACACAACGTTGCATTCGAATACGAGCGTGTTTTTATATACTTACTATATAGATGTCACTTGTAACAGGTAAACAAAAAAATAAACTATGTTTTTCATGTGAGGGAATGGTGGGGAGGACGAGGGGAAGGAGGGGAGAAAATGGCGGGGATGACGAGGGAACGGGCGAGTGGGGGATAGTGGGGAGGACGAGGGGACGGGGGAGGTGTGAATGGTGGGGGAAAACGGGGGAACTACTCCCCCCTACCACTGTAACTCCTTCCCCCCCCCCTACCACTGTAACTCCTCCTCCTACCACTGTAACTACTCCCCCTACCATTGTATCTCCTTCCCCCCCCCTCTGCCACTGTAACTCCCCCCCCCCCCCATCACCTTGCAGCCTCTCCAGCCTACCCTCCCAAACACTAACATTACCACACTGCCCATCCCACGCTGCTAAAACAACCATCACATCCACTACAGACCTCAACAACACCCTCCCAGGCCCTGACCACTCCCCCCCCCCATCACCCAGACCCCCAACTCTTCTTCCCCTCCTCCACCAGCACCAAAACTTTCACACACCCCCCCCCACCCACCTGCCCCAATCCCCGTCACTAAAAACCCCATCAACTCAGTAACCCCCTCCCACCCCCTCCCCCCACACACGGCCTTACTGCGGCAAATATCAAGTCTCTTGTGTTTACACTATCTACAACTCCAACTCCACCTTACATACAACCTCCTTATCACCCCAAATAATCCACCCGCAGGGTCCCTGAAGCTCATCAAAGGCTGGACCCAAGAGCCGAAGCTCATCCCCTGCAAATCAACTAGGTGAAGGGAAAGGAAGGGGAGAGAACTATCAGCAGAAAGCGCCAAGCCACCACATCTTTGTAGCCTTTGGAAGGGTTCGGGATAAGGATTTGGGATGGGACGGGTGGGGGGGGGGGAGTGGAAGGAATGGTGCCCAACCACCCGGACGGTCGGGGGATTGAACGGCGACCTGTAAGAACAAGACCGTCGCTCTACCGTCCAACCCAAGTGGTTGGACATCAACTCGGGTGAATAAAACCAACATATCCAACAGGATTATCATCTATAACTCGTTCCCCTTCACCCCCCCTCCCCCTAACGCCACAGTCGCACCTTGCCACCGCAACAACCAGTCTGCCCTCCCAACCACTATTCCCTACCACCACCACCACCACCACCACCACCACCACCACCACCACCACCACCAGGCTGCTGCACTAGCAGCGTCGTAACAGCGGGTGCGGGTCGACTTGACTGCAGTTCGCGGGAAGTTTGGATCTTATGAACCCGGCAGCAGGCCAAGTGCGGCGCCTGCACCTCCCCGGTCACCGCCACCGCCGCCTGCACCTCCCCGGTCACCGCCCCCGCCGCCTGCACCTCCCCGGTCACCGCCACCGCCGCCCCCGCCAGCCCTCCTCTGCTCACTATCAACTTTGTTTTTTTATTATTGTTTTTATTTTTTACTTGCGTTTGAGGAGGAGATAAAGCGCTTCGGTTCTTCCATACACACCACACGCGTACATATGTACCAAGAACGCACACACTTACTCGCAAGCACACACACACACACACACACACACACACACACACACACACACACACACACACACACACACACACACACACACACACACACACACACACACACACACACACACGCTGGTAGGGACACTGGGGGCTGGTAGCTGAGTGGATAGCGCTCTAGACTCATTGATCTAGGGACTGGCTTTCGATCCCCTGGCACCACCGGAAAACAAATAGGCATAGTTTCCTTCACCCTGATGCATCTGTTACCTAGCAGTAAATAGGTACCTGCGAGTTAGACAGCTGCTACGGGCTGCTTCCTGGGTGTGTGTGTGTGTGTAGGGGAAAAAAATAGTTAGTAGTTAGTAACAGTTGATTGACAGTCGAGAGGTGGGCCGAAAGAGCAGAGCTCAACCCCCGCAAGCACAAATAGGTGAATACACACACATACACACATACACACACATACACACAAACACACACACACGCAGAGGGGCCCTGACAGCTGAGTGGACAGCGCTCGGAATTCGTGGTCCTAAGGGTCTCGATTCGATCCCCGGCCGCGGCGGAAACACACCCAGGAAGC
Organism: Procambarus clarkii; assembly: GCF_040958095.1. NCBI lineage: Eukaryota > Metazoa > Arthropoda > Malacostraca > Decapoda > Cambaridae > Procambarus > Procambarus clarkii. The sequence continues at coordinate 30,739,380 of NC_091159.1, read as the reverse complement.
AGCCCATTGCAGCTGTCTAACTCCCAGGTACCTATTTACTGCTAGGTAACAGATGCATCAGGGTGAAGGAAACTATGCCTATTTGTTTTCCGGTGGTGCCGGGGGATCGAACGCCGGTCCCTAGGTCCAGGAGTCTAGAGCGCTCTCCACTGGGCTACCACCACCACCCACCCCACCACAGTGCGTGTGTGTCCTTACCTAGTTGTACTTAACCTAGTTTTGTTTGCGGGGATTGAGCTTTGGCTCTTTGGTCCCGACTCTCAACTCTCAGTCAACTAATGTACAGGTTCCTGAGCCTACTGGTCTCTATCACATCTACACTTGAAGCTGTGTATGGAGTCAGCCTCCACCACATCACTTCCTAATGCATTCCATTTGTCTACTTCTCTGACACTGCAAAAATTCTTTCTAACGTCTCTGTGGCTCATTTGGGCACTCAATTTCCACCTGTGTACCCTAGTGCATGTTCCCCTTGTGTTAAATAGCCTGTCTTTATCTATCCTATCAATTCCTCTGAGAATCTTGTATGTGGTGACCATGTCCCCCCTAACTCTTCTGTCTCCCAGTAACGTGATGTTTAATTCCCGTAGTCTCTCCTCGTAGCTCATACCCCTTAATTCGGGTACTACTCTGATGGAAACCTTTAAACCTTTTCCAGTTTAGTCTTATGCTTGACTTGATGCGGACTCCATGCTGTAGCCGCATACTCCAGGATTGGTCTGACATATGTGGTATACAAAGTTCTGAAAGATTCCTTACACAAGTTTCTAAAGGCGGTTCTTATGTTAGCCAAACTGGCATATGCCGCTGATGTTATCGTCTTGATATGAGCTTCAGGGGACAGATCTGACGTGATGTCAACCCTCACGTCTTTTTCTCTCTCTCTGACTCTTGAAGTATTTCATCTCCCAAATGACACCTTATATCTGGTTTCCTGCTCCCTACACCTATCTTCATTACATTACATTACATTTGGTTGGGTTAAACTCTGACAACCATTTGTTCGACCATTTCTGCAGCTTGTCTAGGTCTTCTTGAAGCCTCAAGCTGTACTCCTATGTCTTAATTCTTCTCGTAATTTTGGCGTCTTCAGCAAACATTGAGAGGAATGAGTCTATACCCTCTGGGAGATCATTTACGTATCAGAAACAGGATAGGTCTGAGTACAGAGCCCTGTGGGACTCCACTGGTGACTTCACGCCAATCTGAGGTCTCAACCCTCACTGTAACTCTCTGCTTCCTATTACTTAGGTACTCCCTTATCCACTGGAGCGCCTTACCAGTTACTCCTGCCTGTTTCTCCAGCCTATACATCAGCATTTTATGGGGTACTGTGTCAAAGGCTTTCCGATAGTCCAAGAAAATGCAGTCCGCCCATCCATCTCTTTCTTGCTTAATCTTTGTCACCTGATCGTAGAATTCTATTAAGCCTGTAAGGCAAGATTTACCCTCCCTGAACCCGTGTTGATGGGTTGTCACGAAGTCTCTTCTCTCCAGATGTGTTACTAGGTTTTTTCTCACAATCTTCTCCATCACCTTGCATGGTATACAAGTTAAGGACACTGGCCTGTAGTTCAGTGCCTCTTGTCTGTCACCCTTTTTGTATATTGGGACCACATTCACCATCTTCCATATTTCTGGTAGATGTCCCGTCTCCAGTGACCTACTATACACTATGGAGAGTGGCAAGCAAAGCGCTCCGCACACTCTTTCAATACCCATGGTGAGATCCCGTCCGAGCCAACAACCTTTCTCACGTCCAGATCCAACAGGTGCCTCTTGACCTCATCTCTTGTAATTTCGAACCCTTCCAAGGCCGACTGGTTTACTGCCACCACACATCGTTGTTGTGTATGTGTGTGTGTGTGTGTGTGTGTGTGTGTGTGTGTGTGTGTGTGTGTGTGTGTGTGTGTGTGTGTGTGTGTGTGTGTGTGTGTGTGAGTGAGTGTGTGAAAAGAAAAAATAAGTTGATTGACAGTTGAGAGACAGGACCAAAGAACCAGAGCTCAACCCCCACAAACGCAGCTAGATGAGTACACTGTGTGTACTCTGGAAGGGCGACCCACGACGTCAACAACCTTTCCTGTTATCTATAACTTTCCAGTAGAGCCCTGTACGTTGTCCCTTCCTTGATTTGACTATCGGCAAGTTTATTATGCACCCCATACTCATCCTGTGAGCGGTAGCGCAAAAGCATTACAGAGGGCACACAAGGTCTTTATCAGACCTCATCTTAGATTATTACATAAACAATTTCATCTGTTCTTCACACCTTATAGCTACAATGTCAGCTAGCTACAGAGAATGTTCTAATTCAAGAGCTACATATTTACAGTAAGTCATTATACATTAATGGTAGGTCTTATTGCTAATACATAATTGTTTGAGCAATGTAGATATTACAGTCATAGGGGGAGCTACTGTTTATTATTAGTCTTAACAATTCTGAGTTTCTTAATCTCATATGTCATATATCTACTGGGAGCGAAATATGGATACAGCGCAAGGATTTCAGGTATTTTATCCTTGGTAATAAGATAGGTTGCTATATCATAGAGCGTGAGCTTAGATTTACCTCTAAATGGCTCAATTTTACTACAATCCAAGATATAGTGTTCGAGTGTGTGTCCCTGTCTTTGTCCACACACTTTACACTTTAACCGTCAATTAACAGGTGTGTGTGTGTGTGTGTGTGTGTGTGTGTGTGTGTGTGTGTGTGTGTGTGTGTGTGTGTGTGTGTGTGTGTGTGTGTGTGTGTGTGTATGTGTGCGTGCGTGTCCCATACTGACTGACTTTCGCCCTCCTGGGCTAAGGTATGCTGAACTCTGTAGTTACAATATGAGTACTGGAACACTTGATGATATATTGGACTTGTATCCAAAATTGACCATGTAATATATCAATCATACAATGTGTATATATGATATAACTATATAACCTGAGCTTGTAAAAGCACCTTTATCACCTTCAGTGATTAAGTGCTTAATTGCACACTAGTTTCTTTATCAGCTACCTCACCCTGTCAGGGTAAATGAGACAAATGTATGTGAATGCATGTGTGTGTATATATGTATGTGTATGTGTGTGTGTGTATGTATATGTATGGGTATAAAGAATATATGGAAGCTGATCAGAATTACATTTCACCTTTGTGAATGTACATTAATGACACTATGTAAAAGACACACCTAACACTTTATGTAGGGCATACGTAAATCTGTGTATCTATGTATTTACGTATATAGGTTAGATTAGCATTTTAAAAGCACCGAACCACCTTCTGTGGTTGAGTGTTCAATAAACCCTTGAACTGTATGTTTAACACTTCTCTAACCCTGTCCATGGAGGACAGAAGAAAATGTATATATGCTGGTTAGCATTGTAAATGTGTGGCCACGTCTGTGGTAGAAAATAATAAAAAAAAAAAAATAAATAAATAAATAAAAAAAAAAAAAAAAAAAACTTTGCACTTTACTCTAGACACACTCTACACACTCTAGATCCCTATACAAGCCGAACTACTAGAGCTACTTATAGCCAAATCTTATTCGCATCCCCCTGCCTTCTTCGTCTTTGTCTTCCTCTGCCTGTCTCCACCCTCCCCAATCGTCCAGCCTCTGGAGGGTGACACCTGTCCACCGTCACCTGGAGCCAGACGACGGTGGACGCTGCTCTTCTCACATCATGTTAAGAGACGGTGAGGTTCCTTACGTCTCTCATCGTTGCTAATTACGTCTGTGATCGTTGCTAATTACGTCTGTGGTCGGTGCTAATTACGTCTGTGATCGGTGCTAATTACGTCTGTGATCGTTGCTAATTACGTCTGTGATCGTTGCTAATTACGTCTGTGATCGTTGCTAATTACGTCTGTGATCGTTGCTAATTACGTCTGTGATCGTTGCTAATTACGTCTGTGATCGTTGCTAATTACGTCTGTGATCGGTGCTAATTACGTCTGTGATCGTTGCTAATTACGTCTGTGATCGGTGCTAATTACGTTTGTGATCGTTGCTAATTACGTCTGTGATCGTTGCTAATTACGTCTGTGATCGTTGCTAATTACGTTTCAAGATATAAATGGCATCGAGATTTTGAGGACTCGAAACTAAATTGTTTTAATCCTACAGTGAAAAAAATAATAACTAATATAAAATAATAATTTACAAAAACTAATATCAATAGAGTTAATTTTAACAAAATTATAAGAAATACAATTCTGATTTTATTCTTAATAAATATCATTTAATGAAACTTGGTAAATATATAACTTGTAAATATAATATTTTAAATGAAATTAAGAAGGGGCCGTGATGAAAGGTCTGGCATCTTCACAACATCTCCAGTTGGCCAGCTTGATGACTCTGTATCCTCCAGGGCTGCGAAGCAGGTCGATCTTCCTGACTTCTTTCTCTCTTTGCATGCAACTTGCACATTTACTGCTCTTTCCTGTAGCTTTCCCTTTTGCAGAATATTGCTCTCCTACCTGCAACACTTCCAAACTAAGAGTTGACATTTTTCCTGGTGGAGTTGCAAGGGCCCTGGACCAGTCTGTGAGTGGTGACTGGAAGCACAGCCCCTTCCTCTCGACTTGCCACAACGTACAAAATACAAGGTGTCAGCCAAACCAGGAACGCACGAAGCCAAGCAACCCCTTTAACCTCAGCTATCGGTTCATCGAAAACGTGGATACTTGTAAACCGGTGTTTTTAATAGTAATTTTATGCGATGGGGGACCAGAACGTACAAAATGTGATGTATTAGTTTGAGAGGCCGGGCTGCTATCCTCAACTCATTACCCTCCAAGTGGCTCTCTTCCAATCCTTGATTGATCACTAAACTTGGCCAACTATAGGAAAGACGGGCAGGTTTGTATACCAGTCTTCAAAATGAACAAATTTGGCATCAGTTCAGAGAATTAAATAAATGTACTTTCTATCTTTTCTTGCACATATCTGGTGTCCTAAGCTTCTCAGGGTATATGTGCAGAGAGTATACTTTAGTCCCGGACTATGTTCAGGAGTAGATTATACTTGCTGGTTGATCAATAAGCAATTCTGGTGACCATAGAACCCTTTTGGAGGTTGATGGGCTTTAAGCCTAACATCAATCAGTTGTTTGGAAGAGTTTTTGAACAAATTCACTGTTGAGAAAGTAGGAAACCTTTCTCAAGTTTATTTTCTTAACATCAGGTCATTTCGTTTCATAGATAATTAACCTCAAACCTGTAACTATAGATGATTGCAAAAATGGACCAAGAGCCTCGGTTATTGATAGGAAACTTATGACAATTCCCCATTGTCCCGAACATAAAGTTTGTTAGGCTTATTAAGGTCTCCTTCCCTCTTCAGTCCCATCAAGATATCGAAGCCGGGACCCTTGATTGTGAGTCGAAAACATAGACCACTGTAAACAAATCCACAAGGGCCGTGATGACGGTTCGAACCTACGTCCAAGAGGATCCCAGACGTGGCATAATCGACTGTGCCACGACACAGTAAAAGAATTGCAACCGGGAGTTCATCTGCCCTCACACGGATCATGCAGTCTCTCCGAGACACAAACCAGGGTTTTACACAATCCAACGTGCACTGAATTCGACTGTCGTGGCACAGTCGATTAAGGCGTGTCTGGGATACTCTTGAAAGTAGGTTCGAACCCTCCTCATCACGGCCCTTGTGGATTTGTTCATTTGATGCATTACGCTGTTGTGACTTCCGTGTGTATAGACCACAATGCCACAGGACCCCTTAATATACACCAAGAAGAAACAATGCTCCACCCCAGACACAACATGTTATTAACAAATAACACATCACAACTTACAAAGTCATCACATTCCTAAGCAAGTACAAACAAGAATCTATCAATTAATCTCTCAACGAAACGGTAGAAAAATAAAAAAACTGCTTGATAGCTGCTGAAGACAAAAAAAAAAACTGCTGAAGAAAAAAACTGAAAAAAACTGCTGAAGACCGTGCGTGACGCAGGTGTGGGTAGTCACGTGACCTGAAGACCGTGACCGAAATGAGCTCAAATAATCACAAATCGCCGTCAAAATCGAACCAGAATAATCGCAAACGTCCTTGATCAAAAATGAACGAAAAATATTTTGTTAGCGCCTTCAAACACGAGCTCAAAAATCATCATCACAAGCGCCCTCAAGAGCAAACTCAAGATGCAAACAAGGAAGCCCCAACTGTTTTCCGAGGGCTTCCCCCCTAAACAAGGCAGCAACATCCACCGTAAGTTTACAGCATCAAAGCTTCGGGGGTTTGAGAAGGCGGTGTGCCAAGGTGTTTCTTTTCCTCCCCCCCGGAGAGCTTCAAAGCCTCCCTCCTCTCCTGCGCCTTGGTAATTACACAGGGCTGAGGGATATTATTTTCTCTCTCGGGACAAACTAATTAATCTCCGGACCTGCCTAGCTTGCCCAGATTCCCTGTCATATTATGTGGTAATTATATGTATGTGTGTGTGCTTGTGTGGGGGGGGGGTGTTTTTGTTGTTTTTGTTGCTTGTTATTCCGTGTAGGTGTTTATCTGATGATTCGTCTGTCACTCCAAACCGTTGACTCATATGAGGTATACTGCGAACAAAGATTTGGGAAATGATATGTCCATTAAAAACCGAGACAGGTCAGATAACGGATAATGACGAAGAGATGAGTAGTATTTTTAATAAATATGTTATCTCTATATTTACTAAAGAGAAACTTTACACTATGCTTTCAGGCGAACAAGTCTACGTGGGTGGGGACGAGGACAGGTTGACTAGTTTAGCAGTTACCAGGGATGATGTTATTAAACAAATAGTGAAACTCAAACCATACAAATCCCCAGGGTCGGACGAAGTGTTTGCCAGGGTGCTTAAAGACTGCAAAGAGGAGCTGTGCGATCCGTTGTCTACCATATTTAATATACCATTAGAGTAGGGTGCCAGAGTCATGGAAGATAGCTAATGTGGTACCAATTTTTAAGAAAGGAGATAGATCACTTGCGTCAAACTATCGGCCAATTAGCCTAACGTCTATTGTGAGAAAGTTACTTGAATCGATAATTACAAGTACCATTAGTCTTCATCTTGAAAAACATAAATTAATAAATGATATACAAGTTAGAAACCTGTCATATGAAGAAAGATTGACAAAGCTTAAATTATATTCTCTAGAAAGGCGAAGAATTGGGGGTGACATGATAGAGGTGTAAAAGTGGATGAATGGGCATAACAAGGGGGATATTGGTAGGGTGTTGAAAGTATCAACACAAGACAGAACACGAAACAATGGGAATAAATTGGATAAGTTTAGATTTAGGAAAGATTTGGGTAAATACTGGCTCGGTAACAGGGTTGTTGATTTGTGAAACCAATTACAGCGTAACGTTGTGGAGGTGGGGTCCCTCGATTGTTTCAAACGTGGGATGAACATGTATATGAGTGGGACTGGGGAGTTATAAATAGGAGCTGCCTTGTATGGGCCAAAAGGCCTTCTTAGTTACCTTTATTCTTATGTTCTTATGTGAGTATACTTGTCACTGTTATATTAGTAAACCTCTCCCCCATGTTCTAATAAGGTGGGTATAACTCTTACGTTCCAGATATCACATTTCTGTATGAAAAAAATTACAAATTAAAGTTAAAGCAAAGAAAATAAAACCTTTTCGGGTTATTAAGTGCGTCATTACAACTTTGGTATGAAATGTCAACAACGTAATGGGGGTAATTTGCCAGATAAAACGTCCTTGACGCAGGTGTGGGCAGTCACGTGACCTGAAGACCGTGGATGACGCAGGTGTGGGGTAGTCACGTGACCTGAAGACCGTGCGCGACGCAGGTGTGGGGTAGTCACGTGACCTGAAGACCGTGTGTGACGCAGGTGTGGGTAGTCACGTGACCTGAAGACCGTGCGCGACGCAGGTGTGAGGTAGTCACGTGACCTGAAGACCGTGTGTGACGCAGGTGTGGGGTAGTCACGTGACCTGAAGACCGTGTGTGACGCAGGTGTGGGTAGTCACGTGACCTGAAGACCGTGTGTGACGCAGGTGTGGGTAGTCACGTGACCTGAAGACCGTGGGTGACGCAGGTGTGGGCAGTCACGTGACCTGAAGACCGTGCGCGACGCAGGTGTGAGGTAGTCACGTGACCTGAAGACCGTGGGTGACGCAGGTGTGGGCAGTCACGTGACCTGAAGACCGTGGATGACGCAGGTGTGGGGTAGTTACGTGACCTGAAGACCGTGGGTGACGCAGGTGTGGGCAGTCACGTGACCTGAAGACCGTGGGTGACGCAGGTGTGGGGTAGTCACGTGACCTGAAGACCGTGCGTGACGCAGGTGTGGGCAGTCACGTGACCTGAAGACCGTGCGTGACGCAGGTGTGGGCAGTCACGTGACCTGAAGACCGTGCGTGACGCAGGTGTGGGCAGTCACGTGACCTGAAGACCGTGCGTGACGCAGGTGTGGGCAGTCACGTGACCTGAAGACCGTGCGTGACGCAGGTGTGGGTAGTCACGTAACCTGAAGACCGTGCGTGTCGCAGGTGTGGGCAGTCACGTGACCTGAAGACCGTGCGTGACGCAGGTGTGGGTAGTCACGTGACCTGAAGACCGTGCGTGACGCAGGTGTGGGCAGTCACGTGACCTGAAGACCGTGCGTGACGCAGGTGTGGGGCAGTCACGTGACCTGAAGACCGTGCGTGACGCAGGTGTGGGTAGTCACGTGACCTGAAGACCGTGCGTGTCGCAGGTGTGGGCAGTCACGTGACCTGAAGACCGTGCGTGTCGCAGGTGTGGGCAGTCACGTGACCTGAAGACCGTGCGTGTCGCAGGTGTGGGCAGTCACGTGACCTGAAGACCGTGCGTGTCGCAGGTGTGGGCAGTCACGTGACCTGAAGACCGTGCGTGTCGCAGGTGTGGGTAGTCACGTGACCTGAAGACCGTGCGTGTCGCAGGTGTGGGCAGTCACGTGACCTGAAGACCGTGCGTGACGCAGGTGTGGGTAGTCACGTGACCTGAAGACCGTGCGTGTCGCAGGTGTGGGTAGTCACGTGACCTGAAGACCGTGCGTGTCGCAGGTGTGGGCAGTCATGGAAGCCGATGAATGATGTTCAATGTTTCTGACTCTTATAGCAAGAGTGAGACACGCGGTTATTATGTGTATTATTGTGTGGGGTGTCTGGGTGGGGGGGCCGGGGTGGGGGGGCCGGGGTGGGGGTGTGGGGGGGGGCGGCTCTCCCCAGGGGCGTCGTGCCCCGGTGATGGACAGTGCCGGGGACCCTCGCCCCCCCCCCCCCCCTCACACACTGCTCCTCTGGAGGTCTGGAGCAAAGTTTGGGCACCAGGACGGGCAAGTGTTTTATGAGCATTTTCAAGTTATTGGTGGGACTGAGTGTGTGTGCTCACCTAGTTGTGCTTGCGGGGGTTGAGCTCTGGCTCTTTGGTCCCACCTCTGAAAAGTTAATCAACTAATGTACAGATTGTGGAGCCTTTTGGGCTTTATCAAATCTACATTTGAAACTGTGTATGGAGTCTGCTTCCACCACATCACTGCCTAATGCATTCCACCTGTTAACTACTCTGACACTGAAAAAATCTTTCTAATGTCTCTGTGGCTCATTTGGGTACTACGTTTTCACCTGTGTCCCCTTGTTCCTGGTCCACCCATGCTAAATGGTTTGCGTTTTTCCACTCTGTTAATTCCTCTGAGAATTGTGTAAGTAATGATCATGTCTCCCCTTACTCTTCTGTCTTCCAGGAACGTGAGGTTTAGCTCCCTTAGCCTTTCCTCGTAGCTCATACTTCTTAGTTCTGGGACTAATCTGGTGGCATACCTCCGAATCTTCTCTATCATTCTCTTGTGTTTAATTAGGTATGGACTTCAGGCCTGGAGCTGCATACTCGAGGATTAGTCTGACATAAGTTGTACAGAAAGTCCTAAACGATTCCTTATACAAGTTTATAAAGGCAGTTTCTATGCTGGCCAATCTAACATATGCCGCTGATGATATCCTTTTGATGTGGGGCTTCTGGGGACAGGTTCGGTGTGATATCAACCCCCAGAGCTTTCTCTCTATTTGACTCAAGCAGGATTTCTATTTCCAGATGGTACCTTGTGTTCGGCCTTCTGCTCCCTTCGCCTATGTTCATTACTCTATTTTCCTGAGTTAAACTTTAGCAGTCATTTTCTAGACCATTCCTCCAGTTTGTCCAGGTCGTCCTGTAGTCTCTGTCTATCTTCATCTGTCTTGACTCTTCTCATAATTTTTGCATCATCAGCAAACATTGAGAGGAATGAGTCTATACCCTCTGGGAGATCGTTTACATATATCAGAAACAGGATGGGTCCAAGTATAGAGCCCTGTGGGACTCCGCTAGTGACATCTCGACACTCTGATGCCTTCCCCCTCACAGTAACTTGCTGTTTCCTGTTGCTTAGATACTCCATTATCCACTGGAGTACGTTACCTTTCACTCCTGCCTGTTTCTCCTACTTTTGTAACAGCCTTTTATGGGGTACTGTGTCAAAGGCTTTCTGACAGTCAAAGAAAAGGCAGTCTGCCAACCCTTCTCTTTCATGTATAATTTTTGTCGCCACTCTTTGTTAATGTGTGTGTGTGTGTGTTTGTGTGTGTGTGTGTGTGTGTGTGTGTGTGTGTGTGTGTGTGTGTGTGTGTGTGTGTGTGTGTTTGTGTGTGTGTGTGTGTGTGTGTGTGTGTGTGTGTGTGTGTGTGTGTGTGTGTGTGTGTGTGTGTGTGTGTGTGTATTCACCCAGTTATTTTTGCGGAGGATTGAGCTCTGCTCATTCGGCCCGCTTCATACACACACACACACACACACACACACACACACACACACACACACACACACACACACACACACACACACACACGCCTGGTAGCCTGGTTGATAGCGCGCAGGTCTCGTAATTCTGTGGCGCGGGTTCGATTCCCGCACCAGGCAGAAACAAATGGGCAAAGTTTCTTTCACCCTGAATGCTCCTAGCAGTAAATAGGTACCTGAGAGTTAGTCAACTATCACGGGCTGCTTCCTTGTGTGTGTGGGTGTGTGTGTGGTGTGGGGAAAAAAATAGTAGTTAGTAAACAGTTGATTGACAGTTGAGAGGCGGGCCGAAAGAGCAAATCTCAACCCCCGCAAACACAGCTAAGTGAATACACACACACACACACACACACACACACACACACACACACACACACACACACACACACACACACACACACACACACACACACCTGTGTGTGTGTGTGCAGAGGGGGGAGGTTGTATCTACAGAGTGTGTGAGTGTACCGGTCTCTGTGTGTGTGTTTATTTCCTCCACCTGTCTCTGTGGCAACTTCGAAGAAGCAGAAAGGAATGCGAATTTCATCTTGAAATTCTGCAAGCTTTACACTTCTCGTTGTCTCATATTTTCTCCCTCGGGAAAGGCTAGCCGGCGAGCGAGGGTAAAGCACCAGGTGCTGGTGTGTGTGTGTGTGTGTGTGTGTGTGTGTGTGTGTGTGTGTGTGTGTGTGTGTGTGTGTGTGTGTGTGTGTGTGTGTGTGTGTGTGTGTGGGTGTGTGACTGTTTCTCTCCCTTACATCCTGCCCAAAGTTAGTACAAGTCTACACTAGCTCTTGCGACGCTTTTAATTCCCCAGATTTCCGGCTGTTGTTTATCCCGTCAGTTTGTTTGTCAGACGGAGTTACTGAGCGTCTTGTCTTGGGCCGTATGTCTGTCTGTTCCTGCAGCGACTATTGTGGTAGTGAGAGTGTAGTTTGGGAGCTGTATTGAGGTGTTACTTGGCTCGCCCTTAAAAGCGCCATTACAAGCTTCCTCGATAATGTGTCTGTGTTTGTTTACACTCGTCGTAGTGTCTCCAGACCTCGCTGCCGCAGTCATGTTGGTGATTCTCAAGTTTACTTCGCTTGTATTTTCTGAACGACTTGTTCAGACTTTTTGGTTGCCGTTGTTCTGGTGTACCACTGGATCAATGGACTACTGCACAGCTGGCCTGCTTCATCATTGAACTCTCAGAACACTTGTTCAGTAGCACCGGTGTATCCCAAGTTGACTGAACTAGTTGTAACTCTGGAATATGCTATCGAGATCAACTGGGAGCCTGAACTAAAGCTAACATTAGGCCAGAAGCCTGGTACCTCTTTAGGCTAGACCCGACCCGAGGAAAGTCCTGCAACTGGTACAGTTAACGTTCGACTGGCTATTCAACATAGACGAGTTGAGAGTATGAACAAGAGGTGAATTTTAGGAACAAGGTCAAGTTCCAGATTTTACCATAACAGACTTATTTACACAACTCACATAACTTTTAAACAAAAGGTGCTTCGCTTGCCTCAAGTGACGAGAAAAAGGGATTACTGGTACGAGTTCCATGGAAGAAGAATACCAGTTCCATAGACGGATTTTAACTAATCCGCAAACGGATCCGGATGGATATGGATACAAATGGATAAGGACTAATGGGTGATAAGCAGTCAGCTTAAAACAGAGGTTAACAACAATTAGTAAATATCGACTCGAATTACCACACAACAGTAATTGATGGCTTACTCATCTTGTCATCACTCACTCACTCACTCACCTCGGGAGTAACCAACATATGTGCAAATAGCTATGTAAATTACGTACATATCACCGCCCTGTAACTAAATACGACCCCCAGGGAAGACCTCAGCAGCGAGATGAACTGCCTCCAACTTTCTAGTGGGGAACGTCCGGGAAGTTGAGTTAGAGTCACTTCCCCTCCAAGGACGAAGCTTTCAAACCTCCCGTATTCGGGTCCAGGAGGGTACTGGAAAGTGGCTCACTGCCCGAGAAGCTTTCAGGGGTCTCATAGACGTGATGGCTGTCATAACTCCTGAGCCGAAGCTCAAATTTAGTACATGTATGAAAGGTTTAGTACATGTACTTACGGTTTAGTACATGTACTTACGGTTTAGTACATGTACTTACATTACAGTGCATGCACTTAAAATTTAGGTACTTACAAACAATTATACATAGAAGTACGTGGCGAGGGACACGTGGAACAGTGAACATAGGTGATTGAGTGACTGCAACACGTTACAGCATGAGCACACCACAGGGGTTGAAATAAAAATAAAAATTGAAATAAGTTTATTGAGGTAAAATACACACAAAGGGATGAGGTAGCTCAAGCTATCCTCACACTGTTCAGTACAACGTGTTTACATATATATAGACACACATCACAAACAATAAACATATTACCAAACATTCTGAGAGATAAACATATACATTTCTTCCTTTACACAAGTAGTATGGTATCAGACGTACACACAAATACTTCTGTGACTTGGTATATAACCACAGAGGCTGGTTGTGAGTGGCTGCGAGGCTGAGCTTAATTACGTACATATCACCGTACCTTAATTACGTACATATCACCGTACCTTAATTACGTACATATCACCGTACCTTAATTACGTACATATCACCGTACCTTAATTACGTACATATCACCGTACCTTAATTACGTACATATCACCGTACCACGCGCAGTTACATGTTTTGACTTAGAGCGACAACAGCAACAGTGGCTGTGACTCGGTGGATCTTGAACTCTGGCTCTTATGCACGTGGTCGATGGATTCAGAGTTGTCTTCCGACCACTACAGCTCTCTTGCCCTGTGCACTTGTAGTGTAGCAGCAGACAACGAAGTGCAGGTAGACTTTTGTACCGGTTGGGTTATATACCCAAGGAACTGCCTACCCGCTGAAGCCGTAAATACCAATACATTTCTTCAATTCAAAATGCAGTTGAAGAACACTCCTCAGGAACCTTTAAGAAGTCATCGGATGCTTGTCCTCTTAGAAGCCACTAGTACCGCAAAAAATAGAGATCGTAACCCCTCAGGTAAATTCAGGCAAATTTGTAAACCTTGTGGACGATATGCAGAAGATTCACCGTGAAATATTCTTAGTTATTGGTGACACCTGGTGTCACCTGGGGTACCTGGTGTCACCTGGGGCACCTGGTGTCACCTGGGGCTCCTGGGGCACCTGGTGTCACCTGGGGCTCCTGGGGCACCTGGGGCACCTGGGGCACCTGGTGTCACCTGGGGCACCTGGTGTCACCTGGGGCACCTGGGGCACCTGGGGCACCTGGGGCACCTGGTGTCACCTGGGGCTCCTGGGGCACCTGGTGTCACCTGGGGCTCCTGGGGCACCTGGGGCACCTGGGGCACCTGGGGCACCTGGTGTCACCTGGGGCACTTGGTGTCACCTGGGGCACCTGGGGCACCTGGGGCACCTGGTGTCACCTGGGGCACCTGGTGTCACCTGGGGCACCTGGTGTCACCTGGGTCACCTGGGGCACCTGGGGCACCTGGGGCACCTGGGGCACCTGGTGTCACCTGGGGCACCTGGTGTCACCTGGGGCACCTGGGGCACCTGGGGCACCTGGTGTCACCTGGGGCACCTGGGGCTCCTGGGGCACCTGGTGTCACCTGGGGCACCTGGGGCACCTGGTGTCACCTGGGGCACCTGGGGCACCTGGGGCACCTGGTGTCACCTGGGGCACCTGGTGTCACCTGGGGCACGTGGGGCACCAGGTGTCACCTGGTGTCACCTGGGGCACCTGGTGTCACCTGGGTCACCTGGGGCACCTGGTGTCACCTGGGGCACCTGGGGCACCTGGTGTCACCTGGGGCACCTGGTGTCACCTGGGGCACCTGGTGTCACCTGGGGCACCTGGGGCACCTGTTGTCACCTGGGGCACCTGGGGCACCTGGGGCACCTGGTGTCACCTGGGGCACCTGGGGCACCTGGTGTCATCTGGGGCACCAGGTGTCACCTGGGGCACCTGGGGCACCTGGTGTCACCTGGGGCACCTGGTGTCACCTGGGGCACCTGGTGTCACCTGGGGCACCTGGGGCACCTGGTGTCACCTGGGGCACCTGGTGTCACCTGGGGCACCTGGTGTCACCTGGGGCACCTGGTGTCACCTGGGGCACCTGGTGTCACCTGGGGCACCAGGTGTCACCTGGGGCACCTGGGGCACCTGGTGTCACCTGGGGCACCTGGTGTCACCTGGGGCACCTGGTGTCACCTGGGGCACCTGGTGTCACCTGGGGCACCAGGTGTCACCTGGGGCACCAGGTGTCACCTGGGGCACCTGGTGTCACCTGGGACACCTGGTGTCACCTGGGGCACCAGGTGTCACCTGGGGCACCAGGTGTCACCTGGGGCACCTGGTGTCACCTGGGGCACCTGGTGTCACCTGGGGCACCTGGTGTCACCTGGGGCACCTGGTGTCACCTGGGGCACCTGGTGTCACCTGGGGCACCTGGGGCACCTGGGGCACCTGGGGCACCTGGTGTCACCTGGGGCACCAGGTGTCACCTGGGGCACCTGGTGTCACCTGGGGCACCTGGTGTCACCTGGGGCACCAGGTGTCACCTGGGGCACCAGGTGTCACCTGGGGCACCTGGTGTCACCTGGGGCACCTGGTGTCACCTGGGGCACCTGGTGTCACCTGGGTCACCTGGTGTCACCTGGGGCACCTGGTGTCACCTGGGGCACCTGGTGTCACCTGGGGCATCTGGTTCATTCCGGGATTCTTTCTGCGGGGCTGACCAATCGTAACTGGATATATAGGCCTCTGGGATGTCCCGATTGGTAAATTTGGCAGATAGCTAGGCCTAGAGGCCTTTGTAACGGAATCGACTAATCCGTTAAAAAAAGATGGATTAGTAAAAACAGAAGCAGTGTGATATTCACGTTTTCCGTGAGTCGGCCTCGATAGATCAGGTGTTCATACGTTTCAAGTTAAACAAAACAGCAAAGTGAGTAGCAAGCAGACTGGCTCTTGAGTTGTCAGTTTCGCTACCAAAGTGGCAAAAAAAGTGTGTGTGTGTGTGTGTGTGTGTGTGTGTGTGTGTGTGTGTGTGTGTGTGTGTGTGTGTGTGTGTGTGTGTGTGTGTACTTACCTAGTTGTGCTTGCGGGAGTTGAACTTTTGCTCTTTGATCCCGCCTTTCCACCATCAATCAACTGGTGTACAGATTCCTGAGCCTAGTGGGCTCTATCATATCTACATTTGAAACTGTGTATGGAGTCAGCCTCCACCACATCACTGCCTAATGCATTCCACCTGTTAACTACTCTGGCACTGAAAAAATTCTTTCTAACGTCCCTGTGGCTCATTTGGGTACTCAGTTTCCACCTGTGTTCCCTTGTTCGCGTACCACCAGTGTTAAACAATTTATCCTTTTCAACTCTGTCAATTCCTCTGAGAATTTTGTAGGTAGTGATCATGTCTCCCCTTACTCTTCTGTTTTTCAGTGTCTGTGTGTGTTTGTGAATGAGATCATGTCTCTTGCTTGAACTACTGTCAAAACATGTCTGGTTGAACATGGTACTTTTTCATTCAACTCACATCTCTCGGTACTGGTACCATCATAGAAGCATGGCCCCTATTAACCTTATCCAGCTTCGTTTTCCAGCAAATTAACGAGATTTGGATTATGCTAGAGCCACATTATTCCAGAATAGATTTTGCATGGTTATAAGGTTATATGCCTCTTACAAGGGGAGCCGGTTGGACGAGTGGACAGCACGCTGGACTTGTGATCCTGTGTCCTGGGTTCGATCCCAGGCGCCGGCGAGAAACAATGGGCAGAGTTTCTTTCACCCTGTTCCCCTGTTACCTAGCAGTAAAATAGGTACCTGGATGTTAGTCAGCTGTCACGGGCTGCTTCCTGGGGGTGGAGGCCTGGTCGAGGACCGGGCCGCGGGGACACTAAAGCCCCGAAATCATCTCAAGATAACTTCATGAACGAAGTTATCTTGGAATAATATAAAGGAATTTCTAATGCTGGCTCACCCTTGCATATGCCATTGATGACATTGGGTTAATGTGGGATTCTTCAGATGTTATCTAGTAAGATGTCAACCCCAAGTATCTTTTTTCTGTCGAACTATTTGTCGAAATGTCGATCTATTTCCCCCTAATTTCGTAGGTTGTGTCCGGAGACCCAGCATCTGGGTTTGTTATTTTGGCCTCGCTAAGACTTGATTCTTCTGACCAAACCCCGGCAACACTCGTAGTGTAATTTAGGGAACAGTTCATCATCAAATCCCAGTGCATGCTCGGGCCACGCTGAGCTTAAAAATGTGAGAGATTGGCTAGTTATGGAGCTTAGTTAATAAGCTTAAGAACGACCCTATCCTTATAACCAATCGTTGGTGAAGTGGTCATAGTACATAGCCAGGGGTGAGCCCCTAGTAATGCAGGCTCGAACCCTGGTCGCGCTGGCCAACACCATAAACAGGCTCAAATAACGTTTGATCAATGGGAAGTAACGTTATTAACATTGATTGTATGTTACATCAGAGCCGTTTACCGTGCTTTACCCAGGGAAGTGGGGATGGTGTGCGGGAGGGGGAGGGGGTTAGTGGACATAGAGAAACATCTAATATACGATACCTCGAACGTTATCTTGAGATGATTTCGGGGCTTTTAGTGTCCCCGCGGCCCGGTCCTCGACCAGGCCTCCATCCCCAGGAAGCAGCCCGTGACAGCTGACTAACACCCAGGTAACTATTTTACTGCTAGGTAACAGGGGCATAGGGTGAAAGAAACTCTGCCCATTGTTTCTCGCCGGCGCCTGGGATCGAACTCAGGACCACAGGATCACAAGTCCAGCGTGCTGTCCGCTCGGCTGACCGGCTCCTTAACGTATACTCTAAGTTTAAATAACGTCTCCTCTATACAACGCTGAACCACACCTACAAGCAGCACTGCAAGACGGTACACACACACACACACACACACACACACACACACACACACACACACACACACACACACACACACACACACACACACACACACACACACACACACACACACGAGGCTCTCAACCCCATTGCAGCTGCTGCAGAATTTACACAGACAACATTATCCGTTCGAAAAAAAAATATATATACTTGTATATACATAACATATATATATATATATATACATATATATATCGCGAGATTTGGTCGCCAGCGGGCGGCTGATAAGTTATGATGTTAATAAGGCTTTAATATTCGCGGCCTGTGTTACCGAAGAGACTGCAAATTGAAATACCACGCGAGGAGAGCAGAATTTTGAGCGTATTTCCTGAGATGCAATTTTAAATGTGGCTTGAGAAGGGTATATATATAGGAAGGGGGAGCGGGGTGAGGGGGAGAGGGGAGTAGATTTATAATGTGTTATTTTTGGCTTTTCGTGTCTCCCTCCCCTCTCTCTCTCTCTCTCTCTCTCTCTCTCTCTCTCTCTCTCTCTCTCTCTCTCTCTCTCTCTCTCTCTCTCTCTCTCTCTCTCTCTCTCTCTCTCTCTCTCTCTCTCTCTCTCCCACTTTCTCTATCTCTCTCTCTCTCTCTCTCTCTCTCTCTCTCTCTCTCTCTCTCTCTCTCTCTCTCTCTCTCTCTCTCTCTCTCTCTCTCTCTCTGTCACTCTGCACTAAACAAATTTGTTATAAATATATTGAACAGGCAGACATCTCTCAGTAAGGGGCGAGAATTAGCACTCCGGGGGCCCCGTGACGATCCCCGGGGGCCCCCCTGACGACCTCCGGGGCCCCCTGACGACCTGTCACGGTGATGGGTCGTCTGACCTCCTCCTTAATGACACACTTTTCTCCAACATTTTCAACTATAAAATATGCAACAAAAATTACAAAGATATCAAATTTCCTGAAAACTTTGAATGGAAAAACTCGATAAAAAGGGTTAGAAAAAAAGGTAAATAAGATAAGAGTAAGAGAGTAATGATTGGTAAGAGAGGCTAATAGGGTTAATAGGGTTCTATGAATAATGAGAATAAATAAAATGAGTAGTAAAGTAGATTAATGAGCTGTAATGAAAACTAATGGGGCGTAATTGAGGAAATGGAGAATCAGTGAGTTAAGAAAAGTTGTGATGACAAGATGACGGATCCACAGACTAATGAATCATAATAATAGCGACAAATACGTTGGTAGAGACACTGTCGAGTGAGAGAGAAGACTATTGGGAGTTAAGGGTGGCAAGAGAAACAATTATATTGTACTAAGTCACCTTCCAATTTTACTAGCATGTTTCCTAGAGAGGTTCTAGCGGGGAACACTGAGAGAGTAAACTAATATAACGCTGACAAAGACTTATATATCTCATGTAAGGAACTACACTGACTGCCTGCAGTCATCAAAGAGTCGTCATGTAAAGATAAATGTGCTAGAAAGATAATTATGTGGGGGGAAAGCGCTCCGCCAGATGACTATGAAACACTTGTTAGGGATATGAGATAGACTAAGACCTAGGAAAAGTAAGATAATTATGAAGAGACAGAGTTCAGCAATATGATTTGATGGCACTTGTAAGTGACACTTTGACAAGGAAGGAACGGGGTGAAGAACGGGAGTTAACCACTTAGACCTTCGGGGATCGAACTCAGTTCCTGCAAAAAGCAAGTTTATTGGTCCACCGACATGAGCACTACGACTAAATAGCAATCAAACAGGTATGAGACGATAGAAATTACAGCATTTCTCTAGACTGCTCAAGATAACATTTGACACTTTTCCAAATTTCAACTTCCTGTGCAAACTTGAAGGCATGATTGAGTAATGGGAAAATTACTAAAATGTATAATGGACTACCAGTCAACTTGGAGACAAAAGATACAGTGAGAGTGAAGAAATCAGGATGAAGGAGAGAGACGAGTGGAGTCCCGCAAGGATCACTACACTGACCGAACCCATCCTGACCGTGACACTGAACTCTCCCATATTAATGTTACCGCGGACTTTGCTAAACAAAAAACAAAATTCTAACAAATTGGGATAAACGAGGACTTGAGACGATGGCACTGACGTACTGGAAAATACTGCAGGAATGTTCCTAAAGATTTTAATCGACCTGAGAACAAGTGAATGTAAGGTGATTGAAGTGGGACGGGGAGCGAGAAGACAACAAGACCTGCGCACACAATAACACAAGTCATAATCATAATCAGAAACTTCATTTGTAACAATTGGTACAAATCGTCACACATCTACCTGCAATGAAGAGTCGTACAGCAGCTACAAACAGTTGTATATATTTGTCAATCAAATAAAATATAAACAAATCATATTTCACAGTTACTAAAGAAAATGTTTTTTGAAAGAAGGAATGAAATCAAGCCTGGCTCCTGAGAGACCCATGTCAACATAATCACACCAGCGGCATAGACAACGCTGGCGAATACACCAGAAATTCACAACGCCGTGATATATCCAGGAGAATATCACTGGAAAAAGACGAGGAGGATCGAACCATCGTCCAGGGTCACCTCAGACGTCTGCTTTAACATATGAACCACGACATGCTGATAGTTATTCTGACTCGAACCCCCGTCCTGCTCGGATGATTTTCTCATAGCTGGCAAACATTCTATGAGTTTTCAAATATCTGAGCAAAGTGGCGTTGAGAGTACTTGGCGACTGAGGAGGAATTTTTTTTCATGGGAATTGTTTTCAATTTCTCACGGGGAAAACACTATGGGAAAAGCAGTATTCACCTAAAATATACATAAATCTTCAGACATGAGCAATAAGATTGGCCCCAGAATTTAGAGGTTTGAAGTAGGAAGAAATAACGATAAAACTTGACGTCTCTAATGAAGACTAATGCTACTAATGAAGATGAAAAAGGGGGAAACATGATTAAGACCTGTAAAATCCTAAAGATGAAATGTTTACCAAATACAACATCAGAATGGGATAAATTTGAATCAAATATACGAGGTACTATAGTGGCTATTATCATACATTAGTTTCAATGATTTAAATGATACATGAACGTACTAATGCATTATAGATGCCCAACTGTTCCAATGCCGGGGGACCAAAATCAGACGCTAGGTCCTGCAGTCACAAATAGGTGAGTACAGCACACACACACACACACACACACATACACACACACACACACACACACACACACACACACACACACACACACACACACACACACACACACACACACACACACACACACACACACACACATGCGCACACACAGGGGGGACATGATCACTACATTCAAGATTCTCAAGGGAATTGATAGGGTAGATAAAGACAGGCTATTTAACACAAGGGGCACACGCACAAGGGGACACAGGTGGAAACTGAGCGCCGAAATGAGCCACAGGGATATTAGAAAGAACTTTTTTAGTGTCAGAGTGGTAGACTTATGGAATGCATTAGAAAGTGATGTGGTGGAGGCTGACTCCATGCACAGTTTGAAGTGTAGATATGATAGAGTCCAATAGGCTCAGGAATCTGTACACCAGTTGATTGACGGTTGAGAGGCGGGACCAAAGAGCCAGAGCTCAACCCCCGCAAGCACAACTAGGTGAGTACAACTAGGTGAGTACACACACACACACACACACACACACACACACACACACACACACACACACACACACACACACACACACACACACACACACACACACACTCACACACACGTGTATGTGTGTGTGTGTATACTCACACATACACGCACGTGTATATGTTTCCTCTAAGCGTCGACACAGAAACTAATTATTTCTCCGGGTATGTCTTTGTTCTCTGTCTCTGTGGCTTACATTCTTATTCTCTGGCTGTGCTGTTTATCTGAATCCTCTCTTTCTGTGTGTCACTATGTGTCATTATAGTGTTATCTCTGTGTCCTCTCTCTCTGTGTCCTTCATATGAGTATTCTAAATGTGTTCTCTGCGTGGTTTTACGACCCAATTCTCTCATCTGTGTCGTGTATCCATCGTCTGTGTCGTGTATCCTTCGTCTGTGTCGTGTATCCTTCGTCTGTGTCGTGTATCCTTCGTCTGTGTCGTGTATCCTTCGTCTGTGTCGTGTATCCTTCATCTGTGTCGTGTATCCATCGTTTGTGCCGTGTATCCGTATTGTAGCTGAATTACTTCATATGTGTCATGTGTGTGTGTGTGTCTTCTTGAATCGGATTCTTTGGTCGTGTTCTAATTCGTGAGCTTTCTCCAACTGTGTCTTGCAGGTGTATCCTCCGCCTATATCTTCCTCCCGTGTTTTCCTACCGGTGTCTACCACCCCCCCCCCCTCCTTCCCCTCCCACCCATCACCCTACCACCTTAACCCCCACCACCCCATTTGGTGTTGGGGTTAAGGTTAATCAACCTCGGTAGCGATAATTAAGTCCTCTACCCAAGCTTACTGACCATTCAACAAGTACCCTTTTTGTCCTGAGCTTATTGACCATCTAGTAAGTGTCCTTTTTGTCCTGATCTTATTGATCATTCAGCAAGTATACTTCTCTCCTGAGCTTATTGACCGGGTCATAGAATCCTATCAAACCTGTGAGACAAGATTTACCATCCCTGAACTCGTACTGGCTGTGTATTACATAGTTCCTTCTCTCCAAATTAAGTAAGTATGGAAATTAAGGACACTGGCCTGTAGTAGTAGGTTGGTGATTTCTGTTTCCCTTCTGACGTACCGAGACTACAATAGCTGTCTTCTAATTTGTTAGCAGTTTTCCTGTTACACCAATTTGATTAATCACATTGTTTCTGCTGCCTCTTTTAGAATCAATTGTTAGATTCTCTCTTTGAGTAATCCCTGTGGGGGTATGGTCGTCTGTCTTAGGGTAACCCTGGGGGGGTATGGTCGTCTGTCTTAGGGTAACCCTGGGGGTATGGTCGTCTGTCTTAGGGTAACATTGGGGTTATGGTCGTCTGTCTTAGGGTAACATTGGGGGTATGGTCGTCTGTCTTAGGGTAACTTTGGGGTTATGGTCGTCTGTATTAGGGTAACTTTGGGGTTATGGTCGTCTGTATTAGGGTAACTTTGGGGTTATGGTCGTCTGTCTTAGGGTAACATTGGGGGTATGGTCGTCTGTCTTAGGGTAACTTTGGGGTTATGGTCGTCTGTCTTAGGGTAACATTGGGGGTATGGTCGTCTGTCTTAGGGTAACATTGGGGGTATGGTCGTCTGTCTTAGGGTAACTTTGGGGGTATGGTCGTCTGTATTAGGGTAACTTTGGGGGTATGGTCGTCTGAAAATGATTTTGTATATCCATTGAAATCATCAAAACCAAATAATATGTTTCATGATGGTTGTTTTAAAATAATTAATGCCTCTCTTATGACACTCATAGAGGGCGTGTTTTGCTGATCGCTTTGTTATAGTCTGTAAACTAATGTAATTTAAATTAATTGAAATTTGTAATAACTGAGTGACAAATATTGGTATATTGTTGAATGACGAATATTCGTAGTATTTCAACTGGTATTGCAAACATTTTAAATGCAAATTCAAATCATATTTTTTTGCATTGTAAATTTCAACAATTCAATGCAATCGGTGTGGACTGAAGAAAATATATTATTGGTTAAGTATATTATCAAATATGATGAGTCTTACCCAGGCACTTCTCTCCCACCCCTCCCCCCTCACATTAACACACACACACACACACACACACACCACACACACACACACACACACACACACACACACAGGGGGGGGCCCGTAGCCTGGTGGATAGCGCGCAGGACTCGTAATTCTGTGGCACGGGTTCGATTCCCGCACGAGGCAGAAACAAATGGGCAAAGTTTCTTTCACCCTGAATGCCCCTGTTACCTATCAGTAAATAGGTACCTTGGAGTTAGTCAGCCGTCACGGGCTGTTTCCTGGGGTATGTGTGTGTGTGGTGTGGAAAAAAAAAAGTAGTTAGCAAACAGTTGATTGACAGCTCAGAGGCGGGCCGAAAGAGCAAAGCTCAACCCCCGCAAACACAACTAGGTGAATACACCCACACCCACACACACACACACCAACGGGGGACCCACTCAACAATTTCTCGAGTCCCGCATCTCGCACAAGACAGCCCCTCTCACCTGCGGAAAGGCATCTGTGCGACAGTGTTTTCGTGTCCTAATTGACAAAGTTGATGTGCCTGCTTTATCTCATTATGCACTAGTGAAGAACTTCTTAATTAAGAGAGGATGAATCTGAGAGCCTGTGTTGTTTGTGAGGATGGAGAAGGGAGAGACGAGGAGAACAGAGGCGGAGAGAGAGAAGGAGAAGGGAGGGTTTGACGGTTATGGGAAAGGGGAAAGAGAGTAAGAGGGGGAGGGAAAGATGTGGTAGAGAGAGAGAGAGTGGAATTAAAGAGGGCGAGAAGAGAGGCAGAAAGACGAGGGTGCGAAAGAGAGATAAAATGATAACCAACGGAGCTGTAATGGAGGTGTGGGGTGATGCAGGTATAGGGTGGTGCTGGTGTGGGGTGGTGCTGGTGTAGGGTAGGTACAGTTGTGGGGTAAAGCAGTAAATTCCCTCAAAAATACTCATAATACAATCAATACTGTACACCCATAAGTATTCAAAATACACTCAATTAAAACAATAAAAATACTCGAAGACATGCAAATTTACAAACACTCAAATACTCTAAAAGAAAATCACTCATAAACACAAAAACTACACCTATAAATGCTGAAAATACAATCAACGTACAATTAAAACTTTCAAAAATGGAAGAATACTTGAATACACTCAAATACAATCGAAAACACTTAGAATACACAACAAATAATCAAAACACACTCGACATTTCAAAATACACTCAAATACACTGAAAAACATTCAAAATGCACTCAAAATAGTCAAAACAATCATAATCCCTCAAAGTTCATCAAAAACCCTCCCCAAAAAGTCAAAATTCAAACAAAACACATAGAAAACACTCAAGTTACACTCAAACGCTTCAGAATCTCTCGAATACACTCAAATACTATAAAACACTTACATTTCCCTAAGAAATACTCAAAATACATTCCAAAAATCTTAGAAACATACAAAAACCCTTCAAAAACACTTAAACACACTACAGAAAACTAAAAAATACTCGAATATAATCAAATGCAATCAAAACACTTCAAATTCGCCGGAACACATTCCAAGTACACACAAAACATACTTTAAAACACTCAAAACCTATCAAAAGAGTTTCACATTTTCTGTGGGAAGACAATTGGAGGAGGGGGAGACTTTTCTGATGGTGTTAGCTGCAAAATGGCATTTTTTGCCCCTCTCTGCTTTGCAATAGTTATTTTTCAATGTTCCAGCCATCAGGATATGCTTGACTGCTATACTCGTCAGAATATACTTGACACGTATACTCGTACAATAGTCTTCACTGCTATCCTCGTCAGAATATACTTGATTGCTATACTCGTCGGAATATACTTGACTGCTATACTTGTCAGAATATATTTGACTGGTATACTGTAAAATAATATACTATACCTGTATACTCCTTCAGAATATACTGAACCAGTATACTCCAACAGAATATGCTTCACTCGTTTTTCCTTTATAAAATTCTTGACATGTATACTCCATCAGCATATATTTGACTAGTATACTACATCCAAATACTTTACTGGTATATTCCGTATAAATATAAATCGATCGGTATCCTTTTAGCAAAACATTTTTGACAGGTATACTCCTTCAGAATATATTTGACTGATAACTCCGATAGAATATACTTGTGACCGCCATACTCCAACAGAATATACTTGTGACCGCCATACTCCAACAGAATATACTTGTGACCGCCATACTCCGACAAAATTTATTTACAAGTATACTCCATCACAATATACTTGACAGGTTTACTCCTTCAGGATATACTTGAGTGGTATTCTCCATCGAAATATACTTGACATTTATATCCTATAAGAATATACTCGACAGATATACTCCAGAATATACTCGACAGATATACTCCAGAATATACTTAAGAGGTATACTCATCAGAATATACTTGAAAGGTATACTCCATCAGAATATAATTAACATGTATACTTCAGAATGCACTTGATAGTGTTACGGTGCCTGCTCCATATTTCTCCCCAGTGCCAGCGTTAAGAGTCATATCCACTTACCTTGCAGGTTCCCTGAGATGCAGGGAGTCATTTGATATGAGAGGCTACTGGATAGATTACATATTTATGGAGAAATTATCTTTTATAAGTTTTGCAGGTAAGGAGGGTTTCGCCTCTTGTACATACAAAATGGCGACGTCTCTATCGGTTTGGCGCCAAGACGTGAGGGGCGCCAGCAGGCTGGCAATTGGCTGGCCGAGGTCACGTGACGTGACTGACCAATAAGAGACCGATGTGACATCACCGAGACCGGCACCGCTCCTGTGGCGGGTAAGTCCATTACGGGCTCACTATAGCCCATGCTACTTGCCACGCTCCTGTGCCAGCTAAGTTTCGGGCTCACCATAGCTCGTGTTAGTAGGAACTTGTTCCGAGTAGCTGAATCTATAACAACAACAACAATTACCGGGAGGCATGACTCTGGTCACTGCCCAGCAGAGTTTCAGGGACCGTTGACGCGAGCAAAAGTGAGCCCTCGAGATTGGAGATTTTAGGAGCCTCGTTCAGTGGATTATGCAGTTTACCATTGTCACAGAGGATTAGTGTAGTCCCGGGGCGCACGAAGAAGCCGAGTTTAGTGGGCAAAGAAGTGCCAAGTACTCGTGGCTGTTAGTCTGCGACGGAAGGTTAGCGGTGACGCTCGGAGGGCAAGTCTGGCGCTCTTCGGGTCCCGCCCTGGTACGATGTGCAGAGCTGCCGTGACAGGGTCACATCTACTGAAGTTGTGGAGGGGAAACATTGCGTCTGGATCTATGAGAAAATGTCTCGGTGAAGGAGCGAGTGTGGAATGCGATGTGCTCAGTGACCACTGGTAGACCAGCTTGGAAGAACTGAATCCAGGGAAGAGGAACGGCGATGACGCGAATTCTCCACGACGTCTGAGGACCTGTGACATGCGACCGAAACGCCGAGGAGCGACCTGGGAACCGTGTACCTTCTACCATCGGAGGACAGGCGTCGGTGCACAGGAATGTTTAAGGTAGATCATTATTTCCCCTCCCATTGCCCCTTGATGACTAGGTTAGGTAGGTCCAGTATATATATTTATATTAGTGTGTTTCTCTTTATGTTAGTATTAGAGTAGGCTGTAGGTCAGCCCAGTATTTCTACTTCCAGGAGAAGACAGCGTGGGAACGTGTGGCAGTGTTGGTGGGGTGAGAGGACTACGTCGACGCAGCCGCCCCCCTTGAGAGGTGTTGTAATCCACAAGTTAGTAGGAATTATTAGCTAGAGGATCATTACTACAACACTTAACGAATGATGATTGAAAGTACATGTAAGTAGACAGACTATGGATCACATATCTAAGAAAGGTCAATGGATTAAGACCGAAGCTGTTTAGCCAAATTAATAATTCTTGGAAAGAGGAATTATTCTTCGTCAGGCTTCTAGGAACAAGGTTACCGCTCTAGGGATAAGGTTAATCGGATTATACCTTCCTCAAAAAGTGTGGTGAAATGATTGAGGCCATGGTTGGCTGGAGGCAGTCTGATTGTGGGAGTGGAACTAGGAAGTCCTCCGCATCTCCGGTTGTGGCAGCAGCGAAGTGTAGCAGACAGCTATGCGAGAGCCTGTTGTGATCTTAGTGACCAAGTTAAGTCTGCAGTATGAGTATTGAATGTAAGACTAACCGGGTGTGGAGCGTTGTAGTAATCATTCCGTATTAGGGACTTAGGCGGAAGTTACGAGTGTGGGTGGTGACCGCGGAGGTCAAGTGGTCTATGGGTATTGGAAGTGTATTGACCTAATAGAGTATGTTAATTAATATAGTATTATTTGTCAGAGTCTATTCTTTGTAATAAAATGACAAAACCCGACGGCCTTTAAAATGACAAAACCCGACGGCCTTTAAATACCTTCGATATGTCCCTTCATAGTGTTCCTGGTTTGGTTGGTGAGGGAATGTTAGGGAATTGGTAGACGACATATTTGGTGGCAGCGCAAACAGGTTTGGAACACTTTGAGAGATGAAGGAAGTGTGTTACTGGTTTAGTTGGTGAGGGAATGTTCGGGAAATGGTAGACGTCGGGTTGTGGTGAGAATGGTGGTTACTAGATGGAGGAAAGAAGGGTCAGGTGAGACCAGGTCAGAGGAGTTAGTTAATTAAAGGGACTAGGCCATTGTGGGGCACATGTGGGTTTATTTCTTTCTTTCCAGATTCCCGCAACGAGAGACGGCTAAGAGGCAAGTCTGGACCACTGAAGCATCGCGATCCAAAACAAGCGCAGTGTTCGTAGTGCGGATTATACAGAGTTGCGAGGTAAACTAGCGCGGGTGAATGTGGGCCATGTGCGGCCATGTGCGGGCCAAGCGAGCCGCACCTTGGAGCTTGTTTTATATCGTTGGTAAGGCGGAAATAGTGAGAAACCGTTGCTAAGGACAAATCAAGCGTGAAAACTACGTAATTTGAAGTTAATTAAATTGCATGTAAAGTGTAAATCGGTTTTTTTAAGGATAATGAAATATTACCTAAAGTACTGCGCGAGTTCCTGCGTTGTCAGACTTAGATACAGAAAATAGGCGCAGTGAATTATAGACGCCTGGGCAAAGCGAGCGATGCGTAATTTGCGAGGTTCGACGTCTAGTGTACCGTGCAAAGGGCCATGGAGATTTTTTTGTGGGTGCAGGTAGCATTATGGAGAGTGTTACCGTGGGACACGGGGAGCGTGTCCTGTTGGTGGGGGTGTGTGGCGCCGGGTGTAGTGCATGGTTGTGTATTGGCGTTTGTACGCCGGGGTATGTAGTGTAATGCATGTGGTGTGTAGTGGCTTATTAGACGCCAGCGTAATGCACAGTATTTACTGTAGTGAAATGTGCATGTTTTGACTGTTGATATTATGGATGTAGTATAGTGCATGACATTATTGGCATTGTAGCACCAAGGTGAAGCATGTGTAGCATTACTAGTTATTGTAACACCGGGTGTATTGTAGACATTAGCGTTGAAGTATGTTAACGCAGGTGGTAGAGTGTGGCGGGTGGCCACTACACAAGAAATTATACCTGACGAGTGTTGGTCAGGTAATTAATGGATTACCAGAGAAAAGGGACAGTGTGTGTTGCGTTTGGTGATGTCTCGTGGTGTTCTGATGCGCTCTGGCGCAAGGCATATGCCTGTGGTGGTAATGGTGTTGGGGGACGCCGTGTGTGTTGTGTTGAGGGCGTTGGGGACGCTGTGTTGTGTTGAGGGCGTTGGGGACGCCGTGTGTTGTGTTGAGGGCGTTGGGGACGCCGGGTGTTGTGTTGAGGGCGTTGGGGACGCCGTGTGTTGTGTTGTGGGCGTTGGGGACGCCGTGTGTTGTGTTGAGGGCGTTGGGGACGCCGTGTGTTGTGTTGAGGGCGTTGGGGACGCCGTGTGTTGTGTTGAGGGCCTTGGGGACGCCGGGTGTTGTGTTGAGGGCGTTGGGGACGCCGTGTGTTGTGTTGAGAGCGTTGGGGACGCCGTGTGTTGTGTTGAGGGCGTTGGGGACGCCGGGTGTTGTGTTGAGGGCGTTGGGGACGCCGGGTGTTGTGTTGAGGGCGTTAGGGACGCCATTGGGTGGTGTAGTGTAGTGGCGTTTGGACGCCTGGTATGGAGTGTGGTGTTGTGGAGTATATGGTGGCGCAGGGGCGCCAGGTAGTGGTCGGTAAGGTGAGTATTGGCGTAGCAAGGTCGGTGCGTTAGGACGCAGGAAGTGGTTGTGGGGATGTGTGGTGTTATAATGAGGTCATCAGTGGTAATGATGACCAGAGGTGATGGTGTGTCGGAGTGGGTAAGTCTTATGGATAAGATGAAATGTGGATAATTGCAGGAGTTGGTGGCTGCAGTAGGCGAGCCAAGTCGATATCTCTAGCAAGACTCATAAAAGACTAATAAAAATTCATTATTTTCATTAAAATTTTCATTAATTAAGTCGGAGTGGGTAAGTCTTATGGATAAGATTATAAGGTAGAATTTCAAAATTCAGGTGTTGGTGGTTGCAGTGGGCGAGCGAAGTAGATATACTAATTTCTTATTAAGTTGTTACAGGAATCTCGCTAGAGGCGAGCCAGTGGCAGTATGATGCTTTAGTGACATTAGTTGTGAAAATTTTTTAATGAGGTATTTATTGTGATAATGTATGTGTATGTATATACTGTATATTACCTCATCGGCACAATTACTGAGTGTTAGGCTTGAGAAGGTCCCCCGGGATCATGTCACAGAGCTTCAGGTAGAGTAGAAGGGAAGCTATGAGGCTACACTCAGTTATTCTAGAAAAAAAGGGGGGTGGAAGTGAAGCCAACGTGACGTTATAGGCGAAATTCGCCCCCTGACATCAAAGCAGGGATAAGGGCCAGCTGCAATGGTTTTGCAGCTGCGCTCAGGCTATATACGGGGAGAGAGTAAGGAGCCGAGGGGGTTATGTAATAATGGGATCGAGCCAGGGGGCTCCGAGGGAATATTTTGCAGGTACAGCGGTCGGGAAGGTGTGAATACAGGTGGACACACTCTGGGCGGATGGGCCTAGACCAGAGAGCTGTGAGGTATCTACAGCGTTCTGGGATTGGTGCCCTGGAACAAGACGTCAGCACAGACCCAAGGGAACATGACCCTGGGGTAGGAATCTCCGTTGCTCTGGAGGCCAGGATCACGTTAGCTCAGAGCAACGATGGGACATTGACAACATTCACCAGGCTGGACAGCCTGGGTTTTGTCTGGGTCATGGAGGATCTATGACCTAGCAACCATGGGACACGAAGACAAGAGAAGTGATGCTGCCAATTGTGGAGGAGGCCAGTGAAACATTGTGTGATCATTGTAAGCCCTTATGTTAACAGTACAGGGCAAGATGTTAAATTATAATTACTAAGGATGAAGAACCTTAGATATATATGTGTTGTGTATATATTAATGACTAGTGTCATTTCTGTTTAAGTGCCAGCATTCTGGTCCATGTAATTTTATGGTTATGTTTGTATGTAATTATATGTCAGCAGTTTAGGTATATGTGCATTGTTGGAGATGGGAAAAATTATTACAGACTATTTTACCTGTGCTATGATGTGAATATAATGTATATGTTGGAGAAGTGTTGTGAGTTATGTCGGGGAAAATTTTAATTTATTTCATTGTGTGTATGATGAACTTATTGGATGATTTTGTAGTTGTACACATATGGTGGGTGCATCCTCCAGGTCCTTGCACTAATGGAACCATTGCAATGATGCATATGGGGACATATGCGTGTTTAAGGAGGGGAGTGGTGTTGTAATCCACAAGTTAGTAGGAATTATTAGCTAGAGGATCATTACTACAACACTTAACGAATGATGATTGAAAGTACATGTAAGTAGACAGACTATGGATCACATATCTAAGAAAGGTCAATGGATTAAGACCGAAGCTGTTTAGCCAAATTAATAATTCTTGGAAAGAGGAATTATTCTTCGTCAGGCTTCTAGGAACAAGGTTACCGCTCTAGGGATAAGGTTAATCGGATTATACCTTCCTCAAGAAGCGTGGTGAAATGATTGAGGCCATTGTTGGCTGGAGGCAGTCTGATTGTGGGAGTGGAACTAGGAAGTCCTCCGCATCTCCGGTTGTGGCAGCAGCGAAGTGTAGCAGACAGCTATGCGAGAGCCTGTTGTGATCTTAG
The DNA here is from genome assembly GCF_040958095.1 of Procambarus clarkii. Lineage (NCBI taxonomy): Eukaryota > Metazoa > Arthropoda > Malacostraca > Decapoda > Cambaridae > Procambarus > Procambarus clarkii. The sequence continues at coordinate 30,707,792 of NC_091159.1, read as the reverse complement.
TGACCAAGTTAAGTCTGCAGTATGTGAGTATTGAATGTAAGACTAACCGGGTGTGGAGCGTTGTAGTAATCATTCCGTATTAGGGACTTAGGCGGAAGTTACGAGTGTGGGTGGTGACCGCGGAGGTCAAGTGGTCTATGGGTATTGGAAGTGTATTGACCTAATAGAGTATGTTAATTAATATAGTATTATTTGTCAGAGTCTATTCTTTGTAATAAAATGACAAAACCCGACGGCCTTTAAATACCTTCCGTATGTTCATTCATTGTGTTCCAGTACAAACCTAGTGGTACGCCTCAAGGGTCTGGTGTGTGTAGGAGTATAGGTGGTAGTAACGGTTGCTGAGGCAAGGTGTTATGTGTTGTGTAATCGCTGTGTTCGGAATGAACTGGGGTTCAGCGTCACGACAGAGGGTTCAAGCACCCCCGATTGATTGATGAAGATTAAGCCACCCAAAAGGTGGCACGGGCATGAATAGCCCGTAAGTGGTGGCCCTTTTTGAGCCATTACCAGTATCAACAGATGATACTGGAGATCTGTGGAGGTGACCCTGCGTGACGGGAGATGACTCCCGTCAAGCACCCCCCCCCTCCCCCACCCTTAAATTTGCCCAGCTATCCGAGTTGCCAAAGACGGCGAGAGGAGAGCTGCCAATGTTCTCCTGCCAAAGTTCATATATTCATATATATATCCATGTGCTTATTTCTTTACATGTTTAATGTAGTTCTACGTATAGTAAACTTTCTATCATTTTTACTGATTTGTTTAAGTGCTCCCTCCATCTCTCTTTGAGCATTATATAAGTGATACTATATGCACTACACTATTATCATTATTATTATTATTATTGAAAATATTCCAGTGACTGGTAACACTGGTATTTATGGAAACCTGTCCTAGGCTGGTAACGCTAAATAACACTGTAATCATGGTAACGTATTATTGTCTGACGACACAGAATTTTACCACCGAACTGCATTGCTGGGATGCAGAGTATCAAACCCAGCTGGCGACCTTGTAAGTAGTTGAGTCAGACAAGTATGTGACAGGTGACCTGTGACAGTTACGGCGTGCAAGACTCGGAGGAAGTGCTTTAGCTGCAGATGTAACATCTTGAGGTTAGTACCGAGTCTTCCTTCATTCTTCCGTGGGTTCAAGGCCGAAACACAATTAGCGGTTCCACCTGTGGTTCGACTGAAGGGCTCCCAGGGCGATCAGTGGCACCCAAGTATGTGGTACCGACACAGACCAGTAGGCCTGGTAACAGTAGGTATACCCCATCAGAATATACTTGATAGTTATACCCGAGGGCTCCTGAGAGTCAGGTCTTGAGTATAACAGAGCAGCTGATTAGACTTCAGCACATTCTATAGAAAATAATCCATAATTCTCTGAAATTTAACTAAATCGACAAATTTCGATAAAGGGCAGGGTGGGAAATTCTAACGAAGCAAATGCATAAATTATTGGATTTATGTGTGCTGGGTTTCCAATATATATTTTCATTTTTTATTGCATGCTGGAAAATGTAGGAAAAAGTGATATGTTTTAGAATATCAGTAATTTCTATTTTAAAGTTATTTTATAAATTATGGCTTAAAAAAATAATGTGGAATAATCATTGATTGGAATAATATGATTGATTTGAAATTTCGTAAATTTTATCTCCAAAAAAATGGAACACTTTGATTCGTTGGAAATGTCGTCAATATTATTTAAAAATAAATGGAGCAATTTGATTGATTTTAAATGTCGTGAATTTTAGTTGCCTCTAATGTAGAAATAATTTACATTTCATTCCACTTCACAAATATTTTGCATTGTTTAATTTTGCCAGCTCTTGCGTATACATTTGTGGGAAGCACATGTGAATGATTGAATTAAAATGCAATATGGATACCCGCTATGTAGGGTTATTCGTTTTGTTTGGTAATTTGATGATTTGCGTTCACATACATACACACACACACACACACACACACACACACACACACACCACACACACACACACACACACACACACACACACACACACACACCGCGCGCGAGCACGCACACACGCAGGGGTCGTTTGGCCACCGATCCTTAAGTGTCGCTCCTCTTCACCCAACATTAATTAGAAACCATTTTGTAAACCCGATTGTTAAGCTGTGTTCCAGAGAAAGGCTTAAGATGGACAACGGTAACCTGTTAACAGGAGACAAAAATCGTCTTATTTATCCACTATTGTTAACAAATTTATAAAAAAAATTTACACTCTCAAGCTCAACTCAGTAATACACTGAACAGCAAGGGAATGTATTCCGCTTGCCTGTGTGTGTATACTGAGAGTGAACCTTAGATCTGGACAGTGTTCAGGTCTTGAGTATTTTTGCTGTAAAGACAAAAGAAAATTTGCTGTATTTTTGCTGTAAAGGTAATCTATTGTGGCGGCTGGAACAACCATCCCGCGGTTTATAGGTTATAAGTCCAATACCAAACGAAAGGCAACAGACAAAACCTTTACTTAGATTCTTATTTAAGACACAAGTATTCTGAACTAGCTATTCACAGAAATGCAGGCGATGAGTCACAATAACGTGGCTAAAGTATGTTGACCAGACCACACACTAGAAAGTGAAGGGACGACAACGTTTCGGTCCGTCCTGGACCATTCTCAAGTCGATTGTGATGAGGAAGATTGATTGATTGATGAAGATTAAGCCACCGAAAAGATGGCACGAGCATGAATAGCTCGTAAGTGGTGGCCCTTTTGAGCCATCACCAGTATCAATAGATGATACTGGAGATCTGTGGAGGTGCGACTGCACCCTGCGTGACGGAAGATGTCTCCCAATGATGAGGAAGTAGAGACAGGCAATAAATAGGCAAGAGAGAGGTGAGGAGCAAAGTGTAGTAGAGGGGATAGTAGTTGGAATAAGAACTGCAGAGGACCTATTGACCCATACGAGGCAGCTCCTACTACATCCAGCGAATGAGGAGATAGTAATAGGAATAAGAAGAGGATAGCAAGGGAACGTAGAAGACAATGAACAGAAAAAAGAGAGGAGAGAGAAAGAAAAGGAAGGAGAAAGAAAGATAAATGGAAGGGCAAGCTTATGTTAAGTCACGTTTGTTAGAAAGATTAGAGCATTTGAGTATATACTGTGAAAGAGAAGAGTCCACAGCAACAAAGCCAGGACTCAAGTTCATGTTGGGTACATGGTGTATTAGAGCCGATTCAACTAGACGGCGTCTGTGTAGAGTAGAGGCAGGAAAGATTATTTTGGATGAAGACCAATCAATGGGATGATTAGAATCCCTCATATGGCAGAAGAGAGCATTGTTAGTGTCTGCAGACTTAACACTTCTCTTGTGTTCTTTAAGTCTGTCATTCAGTGTACGACCAGTTTCGCCAAAGTATTGGAGAGGATAAGACAAACAGGAAATAGAGTAGACACCAGCATCATTAGAAGCAGGAGGAGCAGTGTGAACTAGATTGCTACGAAGTGTGTTAGTTTGTCGAAAGGCGAGTTTAATGTCAAGAGGACGAAAGGTATTGGTAAAAGTTTTGAGTTCCGATATGAAGGGGAAGGCATTGTACAGTGCTACTAGTGTTGGAAGCAGGTTTAGGATGAAAGAAATTTCGTTTAGCTTGAGAGTAGGCACAGTTGATGAAATGCAAAGGGTAACCAAGGCGAGAGAAGGATTTGTAGATAAAGGCAATTTCAGAATCAAGAAACTGAGGGTCGCTGATGTGTAGAGCGCGGAGGAAGAGAGAGACGAGGACACTTTTCTTAACAGAAGGAGGATGGTAGGGAAAGAAGTGAATATACATGCCACTATGCATGGGTTTGCGGTAGAGAGAAAATGAGAACCCGGACACAGAGCTGTGAACGTGAACGTCAACAAAAGGAAGGAGGGAATTAGATTCCCACTAAACTTTGAAATAGATAGAAGGAGCCAGATTGTTAAGAGAGGAGAGTAAAGGCTGGAAAAGACTAAGGTCATTAGGCCATAAAGCAAAAATGTCATCAGCATAGCGAAGCCAGAGAGAGGGACGAGTATCAATTGAAGGAAGAAGAACAGTTTCGAAATATTCCATGTAGAAATTAGCCAGAACAGGGGAGAGAGGGGAACCCATAGCGACACCGAAAGTTTGAGTGTAATATTTACCGTTGAAAGGGAAAGAGTTAGAGTCAACTCAGAGTCTAATGAGTTCGAGGAAAACGTCAGTGGGAAGCGGGAGAGGAAGGAGGCCGTCAGACGCCTTCTGTTAAGGAAAGAGAGAGCGTCATCGAGCGGAACATTAGTGAACAGAGAGTCGACATCAAGACTAAGCATCTTACAAGAGGGCTGCAGGCGCAGCCTTTCTATGAAGTCCTGAGAGTGACGAAGGTGGGTAGGGGAAAAAGTGCCAAGGTAAGGCGTCCGGGTTTTAGCGAGCCAGGAGGCAAGAGGATAGCTGACAGAGCCCCGTGAAGAAATGATAGGACGAAGAGGAATACCAGGTTTATGATTCTTAGGCAGACCATAGAAATAAAGAAGAGAAGGGCAGATGACACGGAAACGTTTAATGAGATCAAAGTCAGGAGGACAAAGACTTGAGAGCTGTCTTAGTTTGCAGTTAAAGGAAGTTTTGAGAATGGTCCAGGACGGACCGAAACGTCGTCGTCCCTTCACTTTCTAGTGTGTGGTCTGGTCAACAAAATATTCACAGAAATGTTGTGCAATACTTGTTACGTGAAAACTGCCAGAGGGCTTAAAGAAAATTAATGCTATTCATATATATATATACCAACAAAGCGGACAGATAAAAGGCGCTAGCCACCATTACAGTGTATCTAATATGCATAACCCTCAAGATATTTAATAGATAATTGGACGAAACAAATGGAAATCTGAAATGGGTACAGATTTCATAACAAAGCAGCTGCAGGGATTAAAAGGACGGTGAGTTATTTCCAGAAAGTTTATACTAGAATTCAATGAGTTACTGATGGAGCTGAGGCCATAAATTGAGTGATAAACAGACTCTACATTCCATGGTGGCGAAAAGCAGGTAATACTACGCTGCATATGTTGACCAAACCTCAACTCAGAAGATGGAAAAGCGACGACGTTTCGGTCTTCCCGGATCATTATGAAGTCGTGTGATAATGGTCCAGGACTGACCGAAACGTCGTCGCTTCTACGATCTTCTGAGGTGTGGTTTTGGTCATCATATCTTCAGCCATGTTATTGTGATTCATCGTCTGCATACGCTGCAGTGAGTGTATGAGTATATATATTTTTTTTTTTTGTAATTTGAACGCTTTGTCTCTTCAGTACCAAAGCACGTGGAAATGGTTGAAAATAGTGATGTTGATATCTAACTTGTTTTTCAGGCTTTCTAACGAAACATTTCGAATGTTGATTTTGGTCGGCGAAATATGATTCGAAATCACTCACCTTTACGTCTGATATATGACAAAGATAACGAGAGAATACAAAGTCAGCATTTGCAATAGATATTTTCTATTGTATTTTCTTCGGACGGGATTTTGCCGACTGAATGGTAACGTTTTCTGACTAGTTGAATGGAAAATTAAATATCTACGTCACTACTGATGTAAACCTGACCAAATGTAAACTGTCTTGGCAAAATTATTCCCACACACATTATGCGTCCCGATGTGATGAAGTGCGAAAACATTCATGGAATTAGAGACAGCGTAAATGTGTAACAATTATTGTATACATATCTTGAAAAAATATTCATGAAATGTATAAATATTTAATTCAAGATGATCTGCTATTAGAAATTTTACCCAAATGTTCCTAGTTGCCCACTGTGGGCGATTGTATCCTTTCTACCGACGCTCTCCGGATGAGGGGGGTGAGGAAGGGTAGAGTGAGTTCATGATTAGCAAATCAAATTAGAAAACTAGTTCACCGCATATGCATATTACGGAGCTTAGAGACTGCACCTGAGGTCGCTCTCGAACTCATTGTTGACATAATAACTCATTCAACTGTGTAACTCAATCAAGACTGTAACTTGTTTGACTAAATAAGTCTTAGAATTCTGTTGCTTAGCCTATTATGCCCCTGTAACATGTTCCAATACGGCCCAAATGATGAGTATGGGATTCACTAACAACCACAGGATGTGCATGGAGATCTACTACCATCCACAGAATGTGCATGGAGATCCACTACCATCCACAGAATGTGCATGGGGTCCACTACCACCCACAGAATGTGCATGGAGTCCACTACCACCCACAGAATGTGCATGGGGTCTACTACCACCCACAGAATGTGCATGGAGATCCACTGCCACCCACAGAATGCGCATGGAGATCCACTACCACTCACAGAATGTGCCTGGAGATCTACTACAATCCACAGAATGTGCATGGGGTCCACTACCACCCACAGAATGTGCATGGAGATCCACTACCATCCACAGAATGTGCATGGAGATCCACTACCATCCACAGAATGTGCATGGGGTCCACTACCACCCACAGAATGTGCATGGGGTCCACTACCACCCACAGAATGTGCATGGGGTCCACTACCACCCACAGAATGTGCATGGAGATCCACTGCCACCCACAGAATGTGCATGGAGATCCACTACCACTCACAGAATGTGCATGGAGATCTACTACCATCCACAGAATGTGCATGGGGTCCACTACCACCCACAGATTGTGCATGGGGTCCACTACCACCCACAGAATGTGCATGGAGATCCACTACCACCCACAGAATGTGCATGGGGTCCACTACCACCCACAGAATGTGCATGGGGTCCACTACCACCCACAGAATGTGCATGGAAATCCACTACCACCCACAGAATGTGCGTGGAGATCCACTACCACCCACAGAATGTGCATGGGAGTCCACTACCACCCACAGAATGTGCATGGGAGTCCACTACCACCCACAGAATGTGCATGGGAGTCCACTACCACCCACAGAATGTGCATGGAGATCCACTACCACCCACAGAATGTGCATGGGAGTCCACTACCACCCACAGAATATGCATGGGAGATCCACTGCCACCCACAGGATGAGTATGAGGTCCACTACCACCCACAGAATGTGCATGGAGATCCACTACTATCCACAGAATGTGCATGGAGATCCACTACCACCCACAAAATGTGCATGGGGTCCACTGCCACCCACAGGATGAGTATGAGGTCCACTACCACCCACAGGATGAGTATGAGGTCCACTACCACCCACAGGATGAGTATGAGGTCCACTACCACCCACAGCAGTTCATTTATTACGCGGTGCATAATAAATGAACTAAATTACGTCACTATGTAAGCGACTCTTCCCCTATCACACATTATATGAGTTATCACCCCGTCATTACAATGATCAAACGACTTTGCAAAACTGCGTGTAAACTAAGTTGCAATCTGGCTCAGTCTACTGTCTCTATAATGCCGTTGTCAACACTGAAGAGTTGTCATTCCTCCACTAAACCCTTGCTTGTGCATGGTTGTGAAATTTCTTTCCCTAATTCGTGATGGTATTATGAGCGGTTAAACAACCTTCCCCCCCCCTCCCCCACCCCCACAAACCAGAGGACCCAAAACAGAAAACGGGACAGTGTGTCAATTTCGCGAGCCGCTACCATTTTTTAATACAACGATTTTTCCCCTCAGGTAACGTACGCGTTAAAATGCGACGCTCTATTAGGAGGACGGATCGTAGAGCTTACGAGCTCTATGGTCTTCCGGTCCGATCCGTATTCGAATTCCTTTGGCATCGTTTTGCTGACTCTTTGTTTAGTTTATATATTGAGTTATATCACTTGTTTGTAAAGCCTCGTTGATGGGGGTGTGATACCGAATGAACGAAGGCATGCACGCGATGTAACAGAATTAGAGAGCATGTAAAAGAGACGGAGAGAACTTAATACAGAGTAAGTGTGGCTAGAACTAGAGTACAGACGAACGGAGTGAAAATGGTACCAGGAGATTAGGCTCGGGTCAGACTAGAGCCTCTGGAGGAAGGTGGAGCTAAAGAGGAGGCATAGAGGTGCAAAGAAACAAGTGGGATGAATTTGTGGGGGGGGGGGTGGAAGCTGTAGGGCAGTTGAAGCTAACTCCATACATGAATAGGGCGTGAATCATTACATATACACAAGCCGTGAATCATATACATACGCAGGCCGAATCATATATGTACACCGTGAATCATACATGTACAGGTCAGTGAATCATTGTATTTCATGAGCGATGGAAAAACTATTA
>NC_091159.1:30625440-30699043 GCF_040958095.1 Procambarus clarkii | reverse complement strand
AACAAGAATCTATCAATTAATCTCTCAACGAAACGGTAGAAAAATAAAAAAACTGCTTGATAGCTGCTGAAGACAAAAAAAAAAACTGCTGAAGAAAAAACTGAAAAAAACTGCTGAAGACCGTGCGTGACGCAGGTGTGGGTAGTCACGTGACCTGAAGACCGTGACCGAAATGAGCTCAAATAATCACAAATCGCCGTCAAAATCGAACCAGAATAATCGCAAACGTCCTTGATCAAAAATGAACGAAAAATATTTTGTTAGCGCCTTCAAACACGAGCTCAAAAATCATCATCACAAGCGCCCTCAAGAGCAAACTCAAGATGCAAACAAGGAAGCCCCAACTGTTTTCCGAGGGCTTCCCCCCTAAACAAGGCAGCAACATCCACCGTAAGTTTACAGCATCAAAGCTTCGGGGGTTTGAGAAGGCGGTGTGCCAAGGTGTTTCTTTTCCTCCCCCCCGGAGAGCTTCAAAGCCTCCCTCCTCTCCTGCGCCTTGGTAATTACACAGGGCTGAGGGATATTTTTTCTCTCTCGGGACAAACTAATTAATCTCCGGACCTGCCTAGCTTGCCCAGATTCCCTGTCATATTATGTGGTAATTATATGTATGTGTGTGTGCTTGTGTGGGGGGGGGGTGTTTTTGTTGTTTTTGTTGCTTGTTATTCCGTGTAGGTGTTTATCTGATGATTCGTCTGTCACTCCAAACCGTTGACTCATATGAGGTATACTGCGAACAAAGATTTGGGAAATGATATGTCCATTAAAAACCGAGACAGGTCAGATAACGGATAATGACGAAGAGATGAGTAGTATTTTTAATAAATATGTTATCTCTATATTTACTAAAGAGAAACTTTACACTATGCTTTCAGGCGAACAAGTCTACGTGGGTGGGGACGAGGACAGGTTGACTAGTTTAGCAGTTACCAGGGATGATGTTATTAAACAAATAGTGAAACTCAAACCATACAAATCCCCAGGGTCGGACGAAGTGTTTGCCAGGGTGCTTAAAGACTGCAAAGAGGAGCTGTGCGATCCGTTGTCTACCATATTTAATATACCATTAGAGTAGGGTGCCAGAGTCATGGAAGATAGCTAATGTGGTACCAATTTTTAAGAAAGGAGATAGATCACTTGCGTCAAACTATCGGCCAATTAGCCTAACGTCTATTGTGAGAAAGTTACTTGAATCGATAATTACAAGTACCATTAGTCTTCATCTTGAAAAACATAAATTAATAAATGATATACAAGTTAGAAACCTGTCATATGAAGAAAGATTGACAAAGCTTAAATTATATTCTCTAGAAAGGCGAAGAATTGGGGGTGACATGATAGAGGTGTAAAAGTGGATGAATGGGCATAACAAGGGGGATATTGGTAGGGTGTTGAAAGTATCAACACAAGACAGAACACGAAACAATGGGAATAAATTGGATAAGTTTAGATTTAGGAAAGATTTGGGTAAATACTGGCTCGGTAACAGGGTTGTTGATTTGTGAAACCAATTACAGCGTAACGTTGTGGAGGTGGGGTCCCTCGATTGTTTCAAACGTGGGATGAACATGTATATGAGTGGGACTGGGGAGTTATAAATAGGAGCTGCCTTGTATGGGCCAAAAGGCCTTCTTAGTTACCTTTATTCTTATGTTCTTATGTGAGTATACTTGTCACTGTTATATTAGTAAACCTCTCCCCCATGTTCTAATAAGGTGGGTATAACTCTTACGTTCCAGATATCACATTTCTGTATGAAAAAAATTACAAATTAAAGTTAAAGCAAAGAAAATAAAACCTTTTCGGGTTATTAAGTGCGTCATTACAACTTTGGTATGAAATGTCAACAACGTAATGGGGGTAATTTGCCAGATAAAACGTCCTTGACGCAGGTGTGGGCAGTCACGTGACCTGAAGACCGTGGATGACGCAGGTGTGGGGTAGTCACGTGACCTGAAGACCGTGCGCGACGCAGGTGTGGGGTAGTCACGTGACCTGAAGACCGTGTGTGACGCAGGTGTGGGTAGTCACGTGACCTGAAGACCGTGCGCGACGCAGGTGTGAGGTAGTCACGTGACCTGAAGACCGTGTGTGACGCAGGTGTGGGGTAGTCACGTGACCTGAAGACCGTGTGTGACGCAGGTGTGGGTAGTCACGTGACCTGAAGACCGTGTGTGACGCAGGTGTGGGTAGTCACGTGACCTGAAGACCGTGGGTGACGCAGGTGTGGGCAGTCACGTGACCTGAAGACCGTGCGCGACGCAGGTGTGAGGTAGTCACGTGACCTGAAGACCGTGGGTGACGCAGGTGTGGGCAGTCACGTGACCTGAAGACCGTGGATGACGCAGGTGTGGGGTAGTTACGTGACCTGAAGACCGTGGGTGACGCAGGTGTGGGCAGTCACGTGACCTGAAGACCGTGGGTGACGCAGGTGTGGGGTAGTCACGTGACCTGAAGACCGTGCGTGACGCAGGTGTGGGCAGTCACGTGACCTGAAGACCGTGCGTGACGCAGGTGTGGGCAGTCACGTGACCTGAAGACCGTGCGTGACGCAGGTGTGGGCAGTCACGTGACCTGAAGACCGTGCGTGACGCAGGTGTGGGCAGTCACGTGACCTGAAGACCGTGCGTGACGCAGGTGTGGGTAGTCACGTAACCTGAAGACCGTGCGTGTCGCAGGTGTGGGCAGTCACGTGACCTGAAGACCGTGCGTGACGCAGGTGTGGGTAGTCACGTGACCTGAAGACCGTGCGTGACGCAGGTGTGGGCAGTCACGTGACCTGAAGACCGTGCGTGACGCAGGTGTGGGGCAGTCACGTGACCTGAAGACCGTGCGTGACGCAGGTGTGGGTAGTCACGTGACCTGAAGACCGTGCGTGTCGCAGGTGTGGGCAGTCACGTGACCTGAAGACCGTGCGTGTCGCAGGTGTGGGCAGTCACGTGACCTGAAGACCGTGCGTGTCGCAGGTGTGGGCAGTCACGTGACCTGAAGACCGTGCGTGTCGCAGGTGTGGGCAGTCACGTGACCTGAAGACCGTGCGTGTCGCAGGTGTGGGTAGTCACGTGACCTGAAGACCGTGCGTGTCGCAGGTGTGGGCAGTCACGTGACCTGAAGACCGTGCGTGACGCAGGTGTGGGTAGTCACGTGACCTGAAGACCGTGCGTGTCGCAGGTGTGGGTAGTCACGTGACCTGAAGACCGTGCGTGTCGCAGGTGTGGGCAGTCATGGAAGCCGATGAATGATGTTCAATGTTTCTGACTCTTATAGCAAGAGTGAGACACGCGGTTATTATGTGTATTATTGTGTGGGGTGTCTGGGTGGGGGGGCCGGGGTGGGGGGGCCGGGGTGGGGGTGTGGGGGGGGCGGCTCTCCCCAGGGGCGTCGTGCCCCGGTGATGGACAGTGCCGGGGACCCTCGCCCCCCCCCCCCCCTCACACACTGCTCCTCTGGAGGTCTGGAGCAAAGTTTGGGCACCAGGACGGGCAAGTGTTTTATGAGCATTTTCAAGTTATTGGTGGGACTGAGTGTGTGTGCTCACCTAGTTGTGCTTGCGGGGGTTGAGCTCTGGCTCTTTGGTCCCACCTCTGAAAAGTTAATCAACTAATGTACAGATTGTGGAGCCTTTTGGGCTTTATCAAATCTACATTTGAAACTGTGTATGGAGTCTGCTTCCACCACATCACTGCCTAATGCATTCCACCTGTTAACTACTCTGACACTGAAAAAATCTTTCTAATGTCTCTGTGGCTCATTTGGGTACTACGTTTTCACCTGTGTCCCCTTGTTCCTGGTCCACCCATGCTAAATGGTTTGCGTTTTTCCACTCTGTTAATTCCTCTGAGAATTGTGTAAGTAATGATCATGTCTCCCCTTACTCTTCTGTCTTCCAGGAACGTGAGGTTTAGCTCCCTTAGCCTTTCCTCGTAGCTCATACTTCTTAGTTCTGGGACTAATCTGGTGGCATACCTCCGAATCTTCTCTATCATTCTCTTGTGTTTAATTAGGTATGGACTTCAGGCCTGGAGCTGCATACTCGAGGATTAGTCTGACATAAGTTGTACAGAAAGTCCTAAACGATTCCTTATACAAGTTTATAAAGGCAGTTTCTATGCTGGCCAATCTAACATATGCCGCTGATGATATCCTTTTGATGTGGGGCTTCTGGGGACAGGTTCGGTGTGATATCAACCCCAGAGCTTTCTCTCTATTTGACTCAAGCAGGATTTCTATTTCCAGATGGTACCTTGTGTTCGGCCTTCTGCTCCCTTCGCCTATGTTCATTACTCTATTTTCCTGAGTTAAACTTTAGCAGTCATTTTCTAGACCATTCCTCCAGTTTGTCCAGGTCGTCCTGTAGTCTCTGTCTATCTTCATCTGTCTTGACTCTTCTCATAATTTTTGCATCATCAGCAAACATTGAGAGGAATGAGTCTATACCCTCTGGGAGATCGTTTACATATATCAGAAACAGGATGGGTCCAAGTATAGAGCCCTGTGGGACTCCGCTAGTGACATCTCGACACTCTGATGCCTTCCCCCTCACAGTAACTTGCTGTTTCCTGTTGCTTAGATACTCCATTATCCACTGGAGTACGTTACCTTTCACTCCTGCCTGTTTCTCCTACTTTTGTAACAGCCTTTTATGGGGTACTGTGTCAAAGGCTTTCTGACAGTCAAAGAAAAGGCAGTCTGCCAACCCTTCTCTTTCATGTATAATTTTTGTCGCCACTCTTTGTTAATGTGTGTGTGTGTGTGTGTGTGTGTGTGTGTGTGTGTGTGTGTGTGTGTGTGTGTGTGTGTGTGTGTGTGTGTGTTTGTGTGTGTGTGTGTGTGTGTGTGTGTGTGTGTGTGTGTGTGTGTGTGTGTGTGTGTGTGTGTGTGTGTGTATTCACCCAGTTATTTTTGCGGAGGATTGAGCTCTGCTCATTCGGCCCGCTTCATACACACACACACACACACACACACACACACACACACACACACACACACACACACACACACACACGCCTGGTAGCCTGGTTGATAGCGCGCAGGTCTCGTAATTCTGTGGCGCGGGTTCGATTCCCGCACCAGGCAGAAACAAATGGGCAAAGTTTCTTTCACCCTGAATGCTCCTAGCAGTAAATAGGTACCTGAGAGTTAGTCAACTATCACGGGCTGCTTCCTTGTGTGTGTGGGTGTGTGTGTGGTGTGGGGAAAAAAATAGTAGTTAGTAAACAGTTGATTGACAGTTGAGAGGCGGGCCGAAAGAGCAAATCTCAACCCCCGCAAACACAGCTAAGTGAATACACACACACACACACACACACACACACACACACACACACACACACACACACACACACACACACACACACACACACCTGTGTGTGTGTGTGCAGAGGGGGGAGGTTGTATCTACAGAGTGTGTGAGTGTACCGGTCTCTGTGTGTGTGTTTATTTCCTCCACCTGTCTCTGTGGCAACTTCGAAGAAGCAGAAAGGAATGCGAATTTCATCTTGAAATTCTGCAAGCTTTACACTTCTCGTTGTCTCATATTTTCTCCCTCGGGAAAGGCTAGCCGGCGAGCGAGGGTAAAGCACCAGGTGCTGGTGTGTGTGTGTGTGTGTGTGTGTGTGTGTGTGTGTGTGTGTGTGTGTGTGTGTGTGTGTGTGTGTGTGTGTGTGTGTGTGTGTGGGTGTGTGACTGTTTCTCTCCCTTACATCCTGCCCAAAGTTAGTACAAGTCTACACTAGCTCTTGCGACGCTTTTAATTCCCCAGATTTCCGGCTGTTGTTTATCCCGTCAGTTTGTTTGTCAGACGGAGTTACTGAGCGTCTTGTCTTGGGCCGTATGTCTGTCTGTTCCTGCAGCGACTATTGTGGTAGTGAGAGTGTAGTTTGGGAGCTGTATTGAGGTGTTACTTGGCTCGCCCTTAAAAGCGCCATTACAAGCTTCCTCGATAATGTGTCTGTGTTTGTTTACACTCGTCGTAGTGTCTCCAGACCTCGCTGCCGCAGTCATGTTGGTGATTCTCAAGTTTACTTCGCTTGTATTTTCTGAACGACTTGTTCAGACTTTTTGGTTGCCGTTGTTCTGGTGTACCACTGGATCAATGGACTACTGCACAGCTGGCCTGCTTCATCATTGAACTCTCAGAACACTTGTTCAGTAGCACCGGTGTATCCCAAGTTGACTGAACTAGTTGTAACTCTGGAATATGCTATCGAGATCAACTGGGAGCCTGAACTAAAGCTAACATTAGGCCAGAAGCCTGGTACCTCTTTAGGCTAGACCCGACCCGAGGAAAGTCCTGCAACTGGTACAGTTAACGTTCGACTGGCTATTCAACATAGACGAGTTGAGAGTATGAACAAGAGGTGAATTTTAGGAACAAGGTCAAGTTCCAGATTTTACCATAACAGACTTATTTACACAACTCACATAACTTTTAAACAAAAGGTGCTTCGCTTGCCTCAAGTGACGAGAAAAAGGGATTACTGGTACGAGTTCCATGGAAGAAGAATACCAGTTCCATAGACGGATTTTAACTAATCCGCAAACGGATCCGGATGGATATGGATACAAATGGATAAGGACTAATGGGTGATAAGCAGTCAGCTTAAAACAGAGGTTAACAACAATTAGTAAATATCGACTCGAATTACCACACAACAGTAATTGATGGCTTACTCATCTTGTCATCACTCACTCACTCACTCACCTCGGGAGTAACCAACATATGTGCAAATAGCTATGTAAATTACGTACATATCACCGCCCTGTAACTAAATACGACCCCCAGGGAAGACCTCAGCAGCGAGATGAACTGCCTCCAACTTTCTAGTGGGGAACGTCCGGGAAGTTGAGTTAGAGTCACTTCCCCTCCAAGGACGAAGCTTTCAAACCTCCCGTATTCGGGTCCAGGAGGGTACTGGAAAGTGGCTCACTGCCCGAGAAGCTTTCAGGGGTCTCATAGACGTGATGGCTGTCATAACTCCTGAGCCGAAGCTCAAATTTAGTACATGTATGAAAGGTTTAGTACATGTACTTACGGTTTAGTACATGTACTTACGGTTTAGTACATGTACTTACATTACAGTGCATGCACTTAAAATTTAGGTACTTACAAACAATTATACATAGAAGTACGTGGCGAGGGACACGTGGAACAGTGAACATAGGTGATTGAGTGACTGCAACACGTTACAGCATGAGCACACCACAGGGGTTGAAATAAAAATAAAAATTGAAATAAGTTTATTGAGGTAAAATACACACAAAGGGATGAGGTAGCTCAAGCTATCCTCACACTGTTCAGTACAACGTGTTTACATATATATAGACACACATCACAAACAATAAACATATTACCAAACATTCTGAGAGATAAACATATACATTTCTTCCTTTACACAAGTAGTATGGTATCAGACGTACACACAAATACTTCTGTGACTTGGTATATAACCACAGAGGCTGGTTGTGAGTGGCTGCGAGGCTGAGCTTAATTACGTACATATCACCGTACCTTAATTACGTACATATCACCGTACCTTAATTACGTACATATCACCGTACCTTAATTACGTACATATCACCGTACCTTAATTACGTACATATCACCGTACCTTAATTACGTACATATCACCGTACCACGCGCAGTTACATGTTTTGACTTAGAGCGACAACAGCAACAGTGGCTGTGACTCGGTGGATCTTGAACTCTGGCTCTTATGCACGTGGTCGATGGATTCAGAGTTGTCTTCCGACCACTACAGCTCTCTTGCCCTGTGCACTTGTAGTGTAGCAGCAGACAACGAAGTGCAGGTAGACTTTTGTACCGGTTGGGTTATATACCCAAGGAACTGCCTACCCGCTGAAGCCGTAAATACCAATACATTTCTTCAATTCAAAATGCAGTTGAAGAACACTCCTCAGGAACCTTTAAGAAGTCATCGGATGCTTGTCCTCTTAGAAGCCACTAGTACCGCAAAAAATAGAGATCGTAACCCCTCAGGTAAATTCAGGCAAATTTGTAAACCTTGTGGACGATATGCAGAAGATTCACCGTGAAATATTCTTAGTTATTGGTGACACCTGGTGTCACCTGGGGTACCTGGTGTCACCTGGGGCACCTGGTGTCACCTGGGGCTCCTGGGGCACCTGGTGTCACCTGGGGCTCCTGGGGCACCTGGGGCACCTGGGGCACCTGGTGTCACCTGGGGCACCTGGTGTCACCTGGGGCACCTGGGGCACCTGGGGCACCTGGGGCACCTGGTGTCACCTGGGGCTCCTGGGGCACCTGGTGTCACCTGGGGCTCCTGGGGCACCTGGGGCACCTGGGGCACCTGGGGCACCTGGTGTCACCTGGGGCACTTGGTGTCACCTGGGGCACCTGGGGCACCTGGGGCACCTGGTGTCACCTGGGGCACCTGGTGTCACCTGGGGCACCTGGTGTCACCTGGGTCACCTGGGGCACCTGGGGCACCTGGGGCACCTGGGGCACCTGGTGTCACCTGGGGCACCTGGTGTCACCTGGGGCACCTGGGGCACCTGGGGCACCTGGTGTCACCTGGGGCACCTGGGGCTCCTGGGGCACCTGGTGTCACCTGGGGCACCTGGGGCACCTGGTGTCACCTGGGGCACCTGGGGCACCTGGGGCACCTGGTGTCACCTGGGGCACCTGGTGTCACCTGGGGCACGTGGGGCACCAGGTGTCACCTGGTGTCACCTGGGGCACCTGGTGTCACCTGGGTCACCTGGGGCACCTGGTGTCACCTGGGGCACCTGGGGCACCTGGTGTCACCTGGGGCACCTGGTGTCACCTGGGGCACCTGGTGTCACCTGGGGCACCTGGGGCACCTGTTGTCACCTGGGGCACCTGGGGCACCTGGGGCACCTGGTGTCACCTGGGGCACCTGGGGCACCTGGTGTCATCTGGGGCACCAGGTGTCACCTGGGGCACCTGGGGCACCTGGTGTCACCTGGGGCACCTGGTGTCACCTGGGGCACCTGGTGTCACCTGGGGCACCTGGGGCACCTGGTGTCACCTGGGGCACCTGGTGTCACCTGGGGCACCTGGTGTCACCTGGGGCACCTGGTGTCACCTGGGGCACCTGGTGTCACCTGGGGCACCAGGTGTCACCTGGGGCACCTGGGGCACCTGGTGTCACCTGGGGCACCTGGTGTCACCTGGGGCACCTGGTGTCACCTGGGGCACCTGGTGTCACCTGGGGCACCAGGTGTCACCTGGGGCACCAGGTGTCACCTGGGGCACCTGGTGTCACCTGGGACACCTGGTGTCACCTGGGGCACCAGGTGTCACCTGGGGCACCAGGTGTCACCTGGGGCACCTGGTGTCACCTGGGGCACCTGGTGTCACCTGGGGCACCTGGTGTCACCTGGGGCACCTGGTGTCACCTGGGGCACCTGGTGTCACCTGGGGCACCTGGGGCACCTGGGGCACCTGGGGCACCTGGTGTCACCTGGGGCACCAGGTGTCACCTGGGGCACCTGGTGTCACCTGGGGCACCTGGTGTCACCTGGGGCACCAGGTGTCACCTGGGGCACCAGGTGTCACCTGGGGCACCTGGTGTCACCTGGGGCACCTGGTGTCACCTGGGGCACCTGGTGTCACCTGGGTCACCTGGTGTCACCTGGGGCACCTGGTGTCACCTGGGGCACCTGGTGTCACCTGGGGCATCTGGTTCATTCCGGGATTCTTTCTGCGGGGCTGACCAATCGTAACTGGATATATAGGCCTCTGGGATGTCCCGATTGGTAAATTTGGCAGATAGCTAGGCCTAGAGGCCTTTGTAACGGAATCGACTAATCCGTTAAAAAAAGATGGATTAGTAAAAACAGAAGCAGTGTGATATTCACGTTTTCCGTGAGTCGGCCTCGATAGATCAGGTGTTCATACGTTTCAAGTTAAACAAAACAGCAAAGTGAGTAGCAAGCAGACTGGCTCTTGAGTTGTCAGTTTCGCTACCAAAGTGGCAAAAAAAGTGTGTGTGTGTGTGTGTGTTGTGTGTGTGTGTGTGTGTGTGTGTGTGTGTGTGTGTGTGTGTGTGTGTGTGTGTGTACTTACCTAGTTGTGCTTGCGGGAGTTGAACTTTTGCTCTTTGATCCCGCCTTTCCACCATCAATCAACTGGTGTACAGATTCCTGAGCCTAGTGGGCTCTATCATATCTACATTTGAAACTGTGTATGGAGTCAGCCTCCACCACATCACTGCCTAATGCATTCCACCTGTTAACTACTCTGGCACTGAAAAAATTCTTTCTAACGTCCCTGTGGCTCATTTGGGTACTCAGTTTCCACCTGTGTTCCCTTGTTCGCGTACCACCAGTGTTAAACAATTTATCCTTTTCAACTCTGTCAATTCCTCTGAGAATTTTGTAGGTAGTGATCATGTCTCCCCTTACTCTTCTGTTTTTCAGTGTCTGTGTGTGTTTGTGAATGAGATCATGTCTCTTGCTTGAACTACTGTCAAAACATGTCTGGTTGAACATGGTACTTTTTCATTCAACTCACATCTCTCGGTACTGGTACCATCATAGAAGCATGGCCCCTATTAACCTTATCCAGCTTCGTTTTCCAGCAAATTAACGAGATTTGGATTATGCTAGAGCCACATTATTCCAGAATAGATTTTGCATGGTTATAAGGTTATATGCCTCTTACAAGGGGAGCCGGTTGGACGAGTGGACAGCACGCTGGACTTGTGATCCTGTGTCCTGGGTTCGATCCCAGGCGCCGGCGAGAAACAATGGGCAGAGTTTCTTTCACCCTGTTCCCCTGTTACCTAGCAGTAAAATAGGTACCTGGATGTTAGTCAGCTGTCACGGGCTGCTTCCTGGGGGTGGAGGCCTGGTCGAGGACCGGGCCGCGGGGACACTAAAGCCCCGAAATCATCTCAAGATAACTTCATGAACGAAGTTATCTTGGAATAATATAAAGGAATTTCTAATGCTGGCTCACCCTTGCATATGCCATTGATGACATTGGGTTAATGTGGGATTCTTCAGATGTTATCTAGTAAGATGTCAACCCCAAGTATCTTTTTTCTGTCGAACTATTTGTCGAAATGTCGATCTATTTCCCCCTAATTTCGTAGGTTGTGTCCGGAGACCCAGCATCTGGGTTTGTTATTTTGGCCTCGCTAAGACTTGATTCTTCTGACCAAACCCCGGCAACACTCGTAGTGTAATTTAGGGAACAGTTCATCATCAAATCCCAGTGCATGCTCGGGCCACGCTGAGCTTAAAAATGTGAGAGATTGGCTAGTTATGGAGCTTAGTTAATAAGCTTAAGAACGACCCTATCCTTATAACCAATCGTTGGTGAAGTGGTCATAGTACATAGCCAGGGGTGAGCCCCTAGTAATGCAGGCTCGAACCCTGGTCGCGCTGGCCAACACCATAAACAGGCTCAAATAACGTTTGATCAATGGGAAGTAACGTTATTAACATTGATTGTATGTTACATCAGAGCCGTTTACCGTGCTTTACCCAGGGAAGTGGGGATGGTGTGCGGGAGGGGGAGGGGGTTAGTGGACATAGAGAAACATCTAATATACGATACCTCGAACGTTATCTTGAGATGATTTCGGGGCTTTTAGTGTCCCCGCGGCCCGGTCCTCGACCAGGCCTCCATCCCCAGGAAGCAGCCCGTGACAGCTGACTAACACCCAGGTAACTATTTTACTGCTAGGTAACAGGGGCATAGGGTGAAAGAAACTCTGCCCATTGTTTCTCGCCGGCGCCTGGGATCGAACTCAGGACCACAGGATCACAAGTCCAGCGTGCTGTCCGCTCGGCTGACCGGCTCCTTAACGTATACTCTAAGTTTAAATAACGTCTCCTCTATACAACGCTGGAACCACACCTACAAGCAGCACTGCAAGACGGTACACACACACACCACACACACACACACACACACACACACACACACACACACACACACACACACACACACACACACACACACACACACACACACACACACACGAGGCTCTCAACCCCATTGCAGCTGCTGCAGAATTTACACAGACAACATTATCCGTTCGAAAAAAAAATATATATACTTGTATATACATAACATATATATATATATATACATATATATATCGCGAGATTTGGTCGCCAGCGGGCGGCTGATAAGTTATGATGTTAATAAGGCTTAATATTCGCGGCCTGTGTTACCGAAGAGACTGCAAATTGAAATACCACGCGAGGAGAGCAGAATTTTGAGCGTATTTCCTGAGATGCAATTTTAAATGTGGCTTGAGAAGGGTATATATATAGGAAGGGGGAGCGGGGTGAGGGGAGAGGGGAGTAGATTTATAATGTGTTATTTTTGGCTTTTCGTGTCTCCCTCCCCTCTCTCTCTCTCTCTCTCTCTCTCTCTCTCTCTCTCTCTCTCTCTCTCTCTCTCTCTCTCTCTCTCTCTCTCTCTCTCTCTCTCTCTCTCTCTCTCTCTCTCTCTCTCTCTCCCACTTTCTCTATCTCTCTCTCTCTCTCTCTCTCTCTCTCTCTCTCTCTCTCTCTCTCTCTCTCTCTCTCTCTCTCTCTCTCTCTCTCTCTCTCTCTGTCACTCTGCACTAAACAAATTTGTTATAAATATATTGAACAGGCAGACATCTCTCAGTAAGGGGCGAGAATTAGCACTCCGGGGGCCCCGTGACGATCCCCGGGGGCCCCCCTGACGACCTCCGGGGCCCCCTGACGACCTGTCACGGTGATGGGTCGTCTGACCTCCTCCTTAATGACACACTTTTCTCCAACATTTTCAACTATAAAATATGCAACAAAAATTACAAAGATATCAAATTTCCTGAAAACTTTGAATGGAAAACTCGATAAAAAGGGTTAGAAAAAAGGTAAATAAGATAAGAGTAAGAGAGTAATGATTGGTAAGAGAGGCTAATAGGGTTAATAGGGTTCTATGAATAATGAGAATAAATAAAATGAGTAGTAAAGTAGATTAATGAGCTGTAATGAAAACTAATGGGGCGTAATTGAGGAAATGGAGAATCAGTGAGTTAAGAAAAGTTGTGATGACAAGATGACGGATCCACAGACTAATGAATCATAATAATAGCGACAAATACGTTGGTAGAGACACTGTCGAGTGAGAGAGAAGACTATTGGGAGTTAAGGGTGGCAAGAGAAACAATTATATTGTACTAAGTCACCTTCCAATTTTACTAGCATGTTTCCTAGAGAGGTTCTAGCGGGGAACACTGAGAGAGTAAACTAATATAACGCTGACAAAGACTTATATATCTCATGTAAGGAAACTACACTGACTGCCTGCAGTCATCAAAGAGTCGTCATGTAAAGATAAATGTGCTAGAAAGATAATTATGTGGGGGGAAAGCGCTCCGCCAGATGACTATGAAAACACTTGTTAGGGATATGAGATAGACTAAGACCTAGGAAAAGTAAGATAATTATGAAGAGACAGAGTTCAGCAATATGATTTGATGGCACTTGTAAGTGACACTTTGACAAGGAAGGAACGGGGTGAAGAACGGGAGTTAACCACTTAGACCTTCGGGGATCGAACTCAGTTCCTGCAAAAAGCAAGTTTATTGGTCCACCGACATGAGCACTACGACTAAATAGCAATCAAACAGGTATGAGACGATAGAAATTACAGCATTTCTCTAGACTGCTCAAGATAACATTTGACACTTTTCCAAATTTCAACTTCCTGTGCAAACTTGAAGGCATGATTGAGTAATGGGAAAATTACTAAAATGTATAATGGACTACCAGTCAACTTGGAGACAAAAGATACAGTGAGAGTGAAGAAATCAGGATGAAGGAGAGAGACGAGTGGAGTCCCGCAAGGATCACTACACTGACCGAACCCATCCTGACCGTGACACTGAACTCTCCCATATTAATGTTACCGCGGACTTTGCTAAACAAAAAACAAAATTCTAACAAATTGGGATAAACGAGGACTTGAGACGATGGCACTGACGTACTGGAAAATACTGCAGGAATGTTCCTAAAGATTTTAATCGACCTGAGAACAAGTGAATGTAAGGTGATTGAAGTGGGACGGGGAGCGAGAAGACAACAAGACCTGCGCACACAATAACACAAGTCATAATCATAATCAGAAACTTCATTTGTAACAATTGGTACAAATCGTCACACATCTACCTGCAATGAAGAGTCGCTACAGCAGCTACAAACAGTTGTATATATTTGTCAATCAAATAAAATATAAACAAATCATATTTCACAGTTACTAAAGAAAATGTTTTTTGAAAGAAGGAATGAAATCAAGCCTGGCTCCTGAGAGACCCATGTCAACATAATCACACCAGCGGCATAGACAACGCTGGCGAATACACCAGAAATTCACAACGCCGTGATATATCCAGGAGAATATCACTGGAAAAAGACGAGGAGGATCGAACCATCGTCCAGGGTCACCTCAGACGTCTGCTTTAACATATGAACCACGACATGCTGATAGTTATTCTGACTCGAACCCCCGTCCTGCTCGGATGATTTTCTCATAGCTGGCAAACATTCTATGAGTTTTCAAATATCTGAGCAAAGTGGCGTTGAGAGTACTTGGCGACTGAGGAGGAATTTTTTTTCATGGAATTGTTTCAATTTCTCACGGGGGAAAACACTATGGGAAAAGCAGTATTCACCTAAAATATACATAAATCTTCAGACATGAGCAATAAGATTGGCCCCAGAATTTAGAGGTTTGAAGTAGGAAGAAATAACGATAAAACTTGACGTCTCTAATGAAGACTAATGCTACTAATGAAGATGAAAAAGGGGGAAACATGATTAAGACCTGTAAAATCCTAAGATGAAATGTTACCAAATACAACATCAGAATGGGATAAATTTGAATCAAATATACGAGGTACTATAGTGGCTATTATCATACATTAGTTTCAATGATTTAAATGATACATGAACGTACTAATGCATTATAGATGCCCAACTGTTCCAATGCCGGGGGACCAAAATCAGGACGCTAGGTCCTGCAGTCACAAATAGGTGAGTACAGCACACACACACACACACACACACATACACACACACACACACACACACACACCACACACACACACACACACACACACACACACACACACACACACACACACACACACACACACACACACATGCGCACACACAGGGGGGACATGATCACTACATTCAAGATTCTCAAGGAATTGATAGGGTAGATAAAGACAGGCTATTTAACACAAGGGGCACACGCACAAGGGGACACAGGTGGAAACTGAGCGCCGAAATGAGCCACAGGGATATTAGAAAGAACTTTTTTAGTGTCAGAGTGGTAGACTTATGGAATGCATTAGAAAGTGATGTGGTGGAGGCTGACTCCATGCACAGTTTGAAGTGTAGATATGATAGAGTCCAATAGGCTCAGGAATCTGTACACCAGTTGATTGACGGTTGAGAGGCGGGACCAAAGAGCCAGAGCTCAACCCCCGCAAGCACAACTAGGTGAGTACAACTAGGTGAGTACACACACACACACACACACACACACACACACACACACACACACACACACACACACACACACACACACACACACACACACACACACACTCACACACACGTGTATGTGTGTGTGTGTATACTCACACATACACGCACGTGTATATGTTTCCTCTAAGCGTCGACACAGAAACTAATTATTTCTCCGGGTATGTCTTTGTTCTCTGTCTCTGTGGCTTACATTCTTATTCTCTGGCTGTGCTGTTTATCTGAATCCTCTCTTTCTGTGTGTCACTATGTGTCATTATAGTGTATCTCTGTGTCCTCTCTCTCTGTGTCCTTCATATGAGTATTCTAAATGTGTTCTCTGCGTGGTTTTACGACCCAATTCTCTCATCTGTGTCGTGTATCCATCGTCTGTGTCGTGTATCCTTCGTCTGTGTCGTGTATCCTTCGTCTGTGTCGTGTATCCTTCGTCTGTGTCGTGTATCCTTCGTCTGTGTCGTGTATCCTTCATCTGTGTCGTGTATCCATCGTTTGTGCCGTGTATCCGTATTGTAGCTGAATTACTTCATATGTGTCATGTGTGTGTGTGTGTCTTCTTGAATCGGATTCTTTGGTCGTGTTCTAATTCGTGAGCTTTCTCCAACTGTGTCTTGCAGGTGTATCCTCCGCCTATATCTTCCTCCCGTGTTTTCCTACCGGTGTCTACCACCCCCCCCCCCCTCCTTCCCCTCCCACCCATCACCCTACCACCTTAACCCCCACCACCCCATTTGGTGTTGGGGTTAAGGTTAATCAACCTCGGTAGCGATAATTAAGTCCTCTACCCAAGCTTACTGACCATTCAACAAGTACCCTTTTTGTCCTGAGCTTATTGACCATCTAGTAAGTGTCCTTTTTGTCCTGATCTTATTGATCATTCAGCAAGTATACTTCTCTCCTGAGCTTATTGACCGGGTCATAGAATCCTATCAAACCTGTGAGACAAGATTTACCATCCCTGAACTCGTACTGGCTGTGTATTACATAGTTCCTTCTCTCCAAATTAAGTAAGTATGGAAATTAAGGACACTGGCCTGTAGTAGTAGGTTGGTGATTTCTGTTTCCCTTCTGACGTACCGAGACTACAATAGCTGTCTTCTAATTTGTTAGCAGTTTTCCTGTTACACCAATTTGATTAATCACATTGTTTCTGCTGCCTCTTTTAGAATCAATTGTTAGATTCTCTCTTTGAGTAATCCCTGTGGGGGTATGGTCGTCTGTCTTAGGGTAACCCTGGGGGGGTATGGTCGTCTGTCTTAGGGTAACCCTGGGGGTATGGTCGTCTGTCTTAGGGTAACATTGGGGTTATGGTCGTCTGTCTTAGGGTAACATTGGGGGTATGGTCGTCTGTCTTAGGGTAACTTTGGGGTTATGGTCGTCTGTATTAGGGTAACTTTGGGGTTATGGTCGTCTGTATTAGGGTAACTTTGGGGTTATGGTCGTCTGTCTTAGGGTAACATTGGGGGTATGGTCGTCTGTCTTAGGGTAACTTTGGGGTTATGGTCGTCTGTCTTAGGGTAACATTGGGGGTATGGTCGTCTGTCTTAGGGTAACATTGGGGGTATGGTCGTCTGTCTTAGGGTAACTTTGGGGGTATGGTCGTCTGTATTAGGGTAACTTTGGGGGTATGGTCGTCTGAAAATGATTTTGTATATCCATTGAAATCATCAAAACCAAATAATATGTTTCATGATGGTTGTTTTAAAATAATTAATGCCTCTCTTATGACACTCATAGAGGGCGTGTTTTGCTGATCGCTTTGTTATAGTCTGTAAACTAATGTAATTTAAATTAATTGAAATTTTGTAATAACTGAGTGACAAATATTGGTATATTGTTGAATGACGAAATATTCGTAGTATTTCAACTGGTATTGCAAACATTTTAAATGCAAATTCAAATCATATTTTTTGCATTGTAAATTTCAACAATTCAATGCAATCGGTGTGGACTGAAGAAAATATATTATTGGTTAAGTATATTATCAAATATGATGAGTCTTACCCAGGCACTTCTCTCCCACCCCTCCCCCCTCACATTAACACACACACACACACACACACACACACACACACACACACACACACACACACACACACACAGGGGGGGGCCCGTAGCCTGGTGGATAGCGCGCAGGACTCGTAATTCTGTGGCACGGGTTCGATTCCCGCACGAGGCAGAAACAAATGGGCAAAGTTTCTTTCACCCTGAATGCCCCTGTTACCTAGCAGTAAATAGGTACCTTGGAGTTAGTCAGCCGTCACGGGCTGTTTCCTGGGGTATGTGTGTGTGTGGTGTGGAAAAAAAAAAGTAGTTAGCAAACAGTTGATTGACAGCTCAGAGGCGGGCCGAAAGAGCAAAGCTCAACCCCCGCAAACACAACTAGGTGAATACACCCACACCCACACACACACACACCAACGGGGGACCCACTCAACAATTTCTCGAGTCCCGCATCTCGCACAAGACAGCCCCTCTCACCTGCGGAAAGGCATCTGTGCGACAGTGTTTTCGTGTCCTAATTGACAAAGTTGATGTGCCTGCTTTATCTCATTATGCACTAGTGAAGAACTTCTTAATTAAGAGAGGATGAATCTGAGAGCCTGTGTTTGTTTGTGAGGATGGAGAAGGGAGAGACGAGGAGAACAGAGGCGGAGAGAGAGAAGGAGAAGGGAGGGTTTGACGGTATGGGAAAGGGGAAAGAGAGTAAGAGGGGGAGGGAAAGATGTGGTAGAGAGAGAGAGAGTGGAATTAAAGAGGGCGAGAAGAGAGGCAGAAAGACGAGGGTGCGAAAGAGAGATAAAATGATAACCAACGGAGCTGTAATGGAGGTGTGGGGTGATGCAGGTATAGGGTGGTGCTGGTGTGGGGTGGTGCTGGTGTAGGGTAGGTACAGTTGTGGGGTAAAGCAGTAAATTCCCTCAAAAATACTCATAATACAATCAATACTGTACACCCATAAGTATTCAAAATACACTCAATTAAAAACAATAAAAATACTCGAAGACATGCAAATTTACAAACACTCAAATACTCTAAAAGAAAATCACTCATAAACACAAAAACTACACCTATAAATGCTGAAAATACAATCAACGTACAATTAAAACTTTCAAAAAATGGAAGAATACTTGAATACACTCAAATACAATCGAAAACACTTAGAATACACAACAAATAATCAAAACACACTCGACATTTCAAAATACACTCAAATACACTGAAAAACATTCAAAATGCACTCAAAATAGTCAAAACAATCATAATCCCTCAAAGTTCATCAAAAACCCTCCCCAAAAAGTCAAAATTCAAACAAAACACATAGAAAACACTCAAGTTACACTCAAACGCTTTCAGAATCTCTCGAATACACTCAAATACTATAAAACACTTACATTTCCCTAAGAAATACTCAAAATACATTCCAAAAATCTTAGAAACATACAAAAACCCTTCAAAAACACTTAAACACACTACAGAAAACTAAAAAATACTCGAATATAATCAAATGCAATCAAAAACACTTCAAATTCGCCGGAACACATTCCAAGTACACACAAAAATACTTTAAAACACTCAAAACCTATCAAAAGAGTTTCACATTTTCTGTGGGAAGACAATTGGAGGAGGGGGAGACTTTTCTGATGGTGTTAGCTGCAAAATGGCATTTTTTGCCCCTCCTCTGCTTTGCAATAGTTATTTTTCAATGTTCCAGCCATCAGGATATGCTTGACTGCTATACTCGTCAGAATATACTTGACACGTATACTCGTTACAATAGTCTTCACTGCTATCCTCGTCAGAATATACTTGATTGCTATACTCGTCGGAATATACTTGACTGCTATACTTGTCAGAATATATTTGACTGGTATACTGTAAAATAATATACTATACCTGTATACTCCTTCAGAATATACTGAACCAGTATACTCCAACAGAATATGCTTCACTCGTTTTCCTTTATAAAATTCTTGACATGTATACTCCATCAGCATATATTTGACTAGTATACTACATCCAAATACTTTACTGGTATATTCCGTATAAATATAAATCGATCGGTATCCTTTTATCAAAACATTTTTGACAGGTATACTCCTTCAGAATATATTTGACTGATAACTCCGATAGAATATACTTGTGACCGCCATACTCCAACAGAATATACTTGTGACCGCCATACTCCAACAGAATATACTTGTGACCGCCATACTCCGACAAAATTTATTTACAAGTATACTCCATCACAATATACTTGACAGGTTTACTCCTTCAGGATATACTTGAGTGGTATTCTCCATCGAAATATACTTGACATTTATATCCTATAAGAATATACTCGACAGATATACTCCAGAATATACTCGACAGATATACTCCAGAATATACTTAAGAGGTATACTCATCAGAATATACTTGAAAGGTATACTCCATCAGAATATAATTAACATGTATACTTCAGAATGCACTTGATAGTGTTACGGTGCCTGCTCCATATTTCTCCCCAGTGCCAGCGTTAAGAGTCATATCCACTTACCTTGCAGGTTCCCTGAGATGCAGGGAGTCATTTGATATGAGAGGCTACTGGATAGATTACATATTTATGGAGAAATTATCTTTTATAAGTTTTGCAGGTAAGGAGGGTTTCGCCTCTTGTACATACAAAATGGCGACGTCTCTATCGGTTTGGCGCCAAGACGTGAGGGGCGCCAGCAGGCTGGCAATTGGCTGGCCGAGGTCACGTGACGTGACTGACCAATAAGAGACCGATGTGACATCACCGAGACCGGCACCGCTCCTGTGGCGGGTAAGTCCATTACGGGCTCACTATAGCCCATGCTACTTGCCACGCTCCTGTGCCAGCTAAGTTTCGGGCTCACCATAGCTCGTGTTAGTAGGAACTTGTTCCGAGTAGCTGAATCTATAACAACAACAACAATTACCGGGAGGCATGACTCTGGTCACTGCCCAGCAGAGTTTCAGGGACCGTTGACGCGAGCAAAAGTGAGCCCTCGAGATTGGAGATTTTAGGAGCCTCGTTCAGTGGATTATGCAGTTTACCATTGTCACAGAGGATTAGTGTAGTCCCGGGGCGCACGAAGAAGCCGAGTTTAGTGGGCAAAGAAGTGCCAAGTACTCGTGGCTGTTAGTCTGCGACGGAAGGTTAGCGGTGACGCTCGGAGGGCAAGTCTGGCGCTCTTCGGGTCCCGCCCTGGTACGATGTGCAGAGCTGCCGTGACAGGGTCACATCTACTGAAGTTGTGGAGGGGAAACATTGCGTCTGGATCTATGAGAAAATGTCTCGGTGAAGGAGCGAGTGTGGAATGCGATGTGCTCAGTGACCACTGGTAGACCAGCTTGGAAGAACTGAATCCAGGGAAGAGGAACGGCGATGACGCGAATTCTCCACGACGTCTGAGGACCTGTGACATGCGACCGAAACGCCGAGGAGCGACCTGGGAACCGTGTACCTTCTACCATCGGAGGACAGGCGTCGGTGCACAGGAATGTTTAAGGTAGATCATTATTTCCCCTCCCATTGCCCCTTGATGACTAGGTTAGGTAGGTCCAGTATATATATTTATATTAGTGTGTTTCTCTTTATGTTAGTATTAGAGTAGGCTGTAGGTCAGCCCAGTATTTCTACTTCCAGGAGAAGACAGCGTGGGAACGTGTGGCAGTGTTGGTGGGGTGAGAGGACTACGTCGACGCAGCCGCCCCCCTTGAGAGGTGTTGTAATCCACAAGTTAGTAGGAATTATTAGCTAGAGGATCATTACTACAACACTTAACGAATGATGATTGAAAGTACATGTAAGTAGACAGACTATGGATCACATATCTAAGAAAGGTCAATGGATTAAGACCGAAGCTGTTTAGCCAAATTAATAATTCTTGGAAAGAGGAATTATTCTTCGTCAGGCTTCTAGGAACAAGGTTACCGCTCTAGGGATAAGGTTAATCGGATTATACCTTCCTCAAAAAGTGTGGTGAAATGATTGAGGCCATGGTTGGCTGGAGGCAGTCTGATTGTGGGAGTGGAACTAGGAAGTCCTCCGCATCTCCGGTTGTGGCAGCAGCGAAGTGTAGCAGACAGCTATGCGAGAGCCTGTTGTGATCTTAGTGACCAAGTTAAGTCTGCAGTATGAGTATTGAATGTAAGACTAACCGGGTGTGGAGCGTTGTAGTAATCATTCCGTATTAGGGACTTAGGCGGAAGTTACGAGTGTGGGTGGTGACCGCGGAGGTCAAGTGGTCTATGGGTATTGGAAGTGTATTGACCTAATAGAGTATGTTAATTAATATAGTATTATTTGTCAGAGTCTATTCTTTGTAATAAAATGACAAAACCCGACGGCCTTTAAAAATGACAAAACCCGACGGCCTTTAAATACCTTCGATATGTCCCTTCATAGTGTTCCTGGTTTGGTTGGTGAGGGAATGTTAGGGAATTGGTAGACGACATATTTGGTGGCAGCGCAAACAGGTTTGGAACACTTTGAGAGATGAAGGAAGTGTGTTACTGGTTTAGTTGGTGAGGGAATGTTCGGGAAATGGTAGACGTCGGGTTGTGGTGAGAATGGTGGTTACTAGATGGAGGAAAGAAGGGTCAGGTGAGACCAGGTCAGAGGAGTTAGTTAATTAAAGGGACTAGGCCATTGTGGGGCACATGTGGGTTTATTTCTTTCTTTCCAGATTCCCGCAACGAGAGACGGCTAAGAGGCAAGTCTGGACCACTGAAGCATCGCGATCCAAAACAAGCGCAGTGTTCGTAGTGCGGATTATACAGAGTTGCGAGGTAAACTAGCGCGGGTGAATGTGGGCCATGTGCGGCCATGTGCGGGCCAAGCGAGCCGCACCTTGGAGCTTGTTTTATATCGTTGGTAAGGCGGAAATAGTGAGAAACCGTTGCTAAGGACAAATCAAGCGTGAAAACTACGTAATTTGAAGTTAATTAAATTGCATGTAAAGTGTAAATCGGTTTTTTTAAGGATAATGAAATATTACCTAAAGTACTGCGCGAGTTCCTGCGTTGTCAGACTTAGATACAGAAAATAGGCGCAGTGAATTATAGACGCCTGGGCAAAGCGAGCGATGCGTAATTTGCGAGGTTCGACGTCTAGTGTACCGTGCAAAGGGCCATGGAGATTTTTTTGTGGGTGCAGGTAGCATTATGGAGAGTGTTACCGTGGGACACGGGGAGCGTGTCCTGTTGGTGGGGGTGTGTGGCGCCGGGTGTAGTGCATGGTTGTGTATTGGCGTTTGTACGCCGGGGTATGTAGTGTAATGCATGTGGTGTGTAGTGGCTTATTAGACGCCAGCGTAATGCACAGTATTTACTGTAGTGAAATGTGCATGTTTTGACTGTTGATATTATGGATGTAGTATAGTGCATGACATTATTGGCATTGTAGCACCAAGGTGAAGCATGTGTAGCATTACTAGTTATTGTAACACCGGGTGTATTGTAGACATTAGCGTTGAAGTATGTTAACGCAGGTGGTAGAGTGTGGCGGGTGGCCACTACACAAGAAATTATACCTGACGAGTGTTGGTCAGGTAATTAATGGATTACCAGAGAAAAGGGACAGTGTGTGTTGCGTTTGGTGATGTCTCGTGGTGTTCTGATGCGCTCTGGCGCAAGGCATATGCCTGTGGTGGTAATGGTGTTGGGGGACGCCGTGTGTGTTGTGTTGAGGGCGTTGGGGACGCTGTGTTGTGTTGAGGGCGTTGGGGACGCCGTGTGTTGTGTTGAGGGCGTTGGGGACGCCGGGTGTTGTGTTGAGGGCGTTGGGGACGCCGTGTGTTGTGTTGTGGGCGTTGGGGACGCCGTGTGTTGTGTTGAGGGCGTTGGGGACGCCGTGTGTTGTGTTGAGGGCGTTGGGGACGCCGTGTGTTGTGTTGAGGGCCTTGGGGACGCCGGGTGTTGTGTTGAGGGCGTTGGGGACGCCGTGTGTTGTGTTGAGAGCGTTGGGGACGCCGTGTGTTGTGTTGAGGGCGTTGGGGACGCCGGGTGTTGTGTTGAGGGCGTTGGGGACGCCGGGTGTTGTGTTGAGGGCGTTAGGGACGCCATTGGGTGGTGTAGTGTAGTGGCGTTTGGACGCCTGGTATGGAGTGTGGTGTTGTGGAGTATATGGTGGCGCAGGGGCGCCAGGTAGTGGTCGGTAAGGTGAGTATTGGCGTAGCAAGGTCGGTGCGTTAGGACGCAGGAAGTGGTTGTGGGGATGTGTGGTGTTATAATGAGGTCATCAGTGGTAATGATGACCAGAGGTGATGGTGTGTCGGAGTGGGTAAGTCTTATGGATAAGATGAAATGTGGATAATTGCAGGAGTTGGTGGCTGCAGTAGGCGAGCCAAGTCGATATCTCTAGCAAGACTCATAAAAGACTAATAAAAATTCATTATTTTCATTAAAATTTTCATTAATTAAGTCGGAGTGGGTAAGTCTTATGGATAAGATTATAAGGTAGAATTTCAAAATTCAGGTGTTGGTGGTTGCAGTGGGCGAGCGAAGTAGATATACTAATTTCTTATTAAGTTGTTACAGGAATCTCGCTAGAGGCGAGCCAGTGGCAGTATGATGCTTTAGTGACATTAGTTGTGAAAATTTTTTAATGAGGTATTTATTGTGATAATGTATGTGTATGTATATACTGTATATTACCTCATCGGCACAATTACTGAGTGTTAGGCTTGAGAAGGTCCCCCGGGATCATGTCACAGAGCTTCAGGTAGAGTAGAAGGGAAGCTATGAGGCTACACTCAGTTATTCTAGAAAAAAAGGGGGGTGGAAGTGAAGCCAACGTGACGTTATAGGCGAAATTCGCCCCCTGACATCAAAGCAGGGATAAGGGCCAGCTGCAATGGTTTTGCAGCTGCGCTCAGGCTATATACGGGGAGAGAGTAAGGAGCCGAGGGGGTTATGTAATAATGGGATCGAGCCAGGGGGCTCCGAGGGAATATTTTGCAGGTACAGCGGTCGGGAAGGTGTGAATACAGGTGGACACACTCTGGGCGGATGGGCCTAGACCAGAGAGCTGTGAGGTATCTACAGCGTTCTGGGATTGGTGCCCTGGAACAAGACGTCAGCACAGACCCAAGGGAACATGACCCTGGGGTAGGAATCTCCGTTGCTCTGGAGGCCAGGATCACGTTAGCTCAGAGCAACGATGGGACATTGACAACATTCACCAGGCTGGACAGCCTGGGTTTTGTCTGGGTCATGGAGGATCTATGACCTAGCAACCATGGGACACGAAGACAAGAGAAG
Organism: Procambarus clarkii; assembly: GCF_040958095.1. Classification (NCBI taxonomy): domain Eukaryota; kingdom Metazoa; phylum Arthropoda; class Malacostraca; order Decapoda; family Cambaridae; genus Procambarus; species Procambarus clarkii. The sequence goes on along the minus strand of NC_091159.1, from coordinate 30,674,224 downwards.
TGATGCTGCCAATTGTGGAGGAGGCCAGTGAAACATTGTGTGATCATTGTAAGCCCTTATGTTAACAGTACAGGGCAAGATGTTAAATTATAATTACTAAGGATGAAGAACCTTAGATATATATGTGTTGTGTATATATTAATGACTAGTGTCATTTCTGTTTAAGTGCCAGCATTCTGGTCCATGTAATTTTATGGTTATGTTTGTATGTAATTATATGTCAGCAGTTTAGGTATATGTGCATTGTTGGAGATGGGAAAAATTATTACAGACTATTTTACCTGTGCTATGATGTGAATATAATGTATATGTTGGAGAAGTGTTGTGAGTTATGTCGGGGAAAATTTTAATTTATTTCATTGTGTGTATGATGAACTTATTGGATGATTTTGTAGTTGTACACATATGGTGGGTGCATCCTCCAGGTCCTTGCACTAATGGAACCATTGCAATGATGCATATGGGGACATATGCGTGTTTAAGGAGGGGAGTGGTGTTGTAATCCACAAGTTAGTAGGAATTATTAGCTAGAGGATCATTACTACAACACTTAACGAATGATGATTGAAAGTACATGTAAGTAGACAGACTATGGATCACATATCTAAGAAAGGTCAATGGATTAAGACCGAAGCTGTTTAGCCAAATTAATAATTCTTGGAAAGAGGAATTATTCTTCGTCAGGCTTCTAGGAACAAGGTTACCGCTCTAGGGATAAGGTTAATCGGATTATACCTTCCTCAAGAAGCGTGGTGAAATGATTGAGGCCATTGTTGGCTGGAGGCAGTCTGATTGTGGGAGTGGAACTAGGAAGTCCTCCGCATCTCCGGTTGTGGCAGCAGCGAAGTGTAGCAGACAGCTATGCGAGAGCCTGTTGTGATCTTAGTGACCAAGTTAAGTCTGCAGTATGTGAGTATTGAATGTAAGACTAACCGGGTGTGGAGCGTTGTAGTAATCATTCCGTATTAGGGACTTAGGCGGAAGTTACGAGTGTGGGTGGTGACCGCGGAGGTCAAGTGGTCTATGGGTATTGGAAGTGTATTGACCTAATAGAGTATGTTAATTAATATAGTATTATTTGTCAGAGTCTATTCTTTGTAATAAAATGACAAAACCCGACGGCCTTTAAATACCTTCCGTATGTTCATTCATTGTGTTCCAGTACAAACCTAGTGGTACGCCTCAAGGGTCTGGTGTGTGTAGGAGTATAGGTGGTAGTAACGGTTGCTGAGGCAAGGTGTTATGTGTTGTGTAATCGCTGTGTTCGGAATGAACTGGGGTTCAGCGTCACGACAGAGGGTTCAAGCACCCCCGATTGATTGATGAAGATTAAGCCACCCAAAAGGTGGCACGGGCATGAATAGCCCGTAAGTGGTGGCCCTTTTTGAGCCATTACCAGTATCAACAGATGATACTGGAGATCTGTGGAGGTGACCCTGCGTGACGGGAGATGACTCCCGTCAAGCACCCCCCCCCCTCCCCCACCCTTAAATTTGCCCAGCTATCCGAGTTGCCAAAGACGGCGAGAGGAGAGCTGCCAATGTTCTCCTGCCAAAGTTCATATATTCATATATATATCCATGTGCTTATTTCTTTACATGTTTAATGTAGTTCTACGTATAGTAAACTTTCTATCATTTTTACTGATTTGTTTAAGTGCTCCCTCCATCTCTCTTTGAGCATTATATAAGTGATACTATATGCACTACACTATTATCATTATTATTATTATTATTGAAAATATTCCAGTGACTGGTAACACTGGTATTTATGGAAACCTGTCCTAGGCTGGTAACGCTAAATAACACTGTAATCATGGTAACGTATTATTGTCTGACGACACAGAATTTTACCACCGAACTGCATTGCTGGGATGCAGAGTATCAAACCCAGCTGGCGACCTTGTAAGTAGTTGAGTCAGACAAGTATGTGACAGGTGACCTGTGACAGTTACGGCGTGCAAGACTCGGAGGAAGTGCTTTAGCTGCAGATGTAACATCTTGAGGTTAGTACCGAGTCTTCCTTCATTCTTCCGTGGGTTCAAGGCCGAAACACAATTAGCGGTTCCACCTGTGGTTCGACTGAAGGGCTCCCAGGGCGATCAGTGGCACCCAAGTATGTGGTACCGACACAGACCAGTAGGCCTGGTAACAGTAGGTATACCCCATCAGAATATACTTGATAGTTATACCCGAGGGCTCCTGAGAGTCAGGTCTTGAGTATAACAGAGCAGCTGATTAGACTTCAGCACATTCTATAGAAAATAATCCATAATTCTCTGAAATTTAACTAAATCGACAAATTTCGATAAAGGGCAGGGTGGGAAATTCTAACGAAGCAAATGCATAAATTATTGGATTTATGTGTGCTGGGTTTCCAATATATATTTTCATTTTTTATTGCATGCTGGAAAATGTAGGAAAAAGTGATATGTTTTAGAATATCAGTAATTTCTATTTTAAAGTTATTTTATAAATTATGGCTTAAAAAAATAATGTGGAATAATCATTGATTGGAATAATATGATTGATTTGAAATTTCGTAAATTTTATCTCCAAAAAAATGGAACACTTTGATTCGTTGGAAATGTCGTCAATATTATTTAAAAATAAATGGAGCAATTTGATTGATTTTAAATGTCGTGAATTTTAGTTGCCTCTAATGTAGAAATAATTTACATTTCATTCCACTTCACAAATATTTTGCATTGTTTAATTTTGCCAGCTCTTGCGTATACATTTGTGGGAAGCACATGTGAATGATTGAATTAAAATGCAATATGGATACCCGCTATGTAGGGTTATTCGTTTTGTTTGGTAATTTGATGATTTGCGTTCACATACATACACACACACACACACACACACACACACACACACACACACACACACACACACACACACACACACACACACACACACACACACACCGCGCGCGAGCACGCACACACGCAGGGGTCGTTTGGCCACCGATCCTTAAGTGTCGCTCCTCTTCACCCAACATTAATTAGAAACCATTTTGTAAACCCGATTGTTAAGCTGTGTTCCAGAGAAAGGCTTAAGATGGACAACGGTAACCTGTTAACAGGAGACAAAAATCGTCTTATTTATCCACTATTGTTAACAAATTTATAAAAAAAATTTACACTCTCAAGCTCAACTCAGTAATACACTGAACAGCAAGGGAATGTATTCCGCTTGCCTGTGTGTGTATACTGAGAGTGAACCTTAGATCTGGACAGTGTTCAGGTCTTGAGTATTTTTGCTGTAAAGACAAAAGAAAATTTGCTGTATTTTTGCTGTAAAGGTAATCTATTGTGGCGGCTGGAACAACCATCCCGCGGTTTATAGGTTATAAGTCCAATACCAAACGAAAGGCAACAGACAAAACCTTTACTTAGATTCTTATTTAAGACACAAGTATTCTGAACTAGCTATTCACAGAAATGCAGGCGATGAGTCACAATAACGTGGCTAAAGTATGTTGACCAGACCACACACTAGAAAGTGAAGGGACGACAACGTTTCGGTCCGTCCTGGACCATTCTCAAGTCGATTGTGATGAGGAAGATTGATTGATTGATGAAGATTAAGCCACCGAAAAGATGGCACGAGCATGAATAGCTCGTAAGTGGTGGCCCTTTTGAGCCATCACCAGTATCAATAGATGATACTGGAGATCTGTGGAGGTGCGACTGCACCCTGCGTGACGGAAGATGTCTCCCAATGATGAGGAAGTAGAGACAGGCAATAAATAGGCAAGAGAGAGGTGAGGAGCAAAGTGTAGTAGAGGGGATAGTAGTTGGAATAAGAACTGCAGAGGACCTATTGACCCATACGAGGCAGCTCCTACTACATCCAGCGAATGAGGAGATAGTAATAGGAATAAGAAGAGGATAGCAAGGGAACGTAGAAGACAATGAACAGAAAAAAGAGAGGAGAGAGAAAGAAAAGGAAGGAGAAAGAAAGATAAATGGAAGGGCAAGCTTATGTTAAGTCACGTTTGTTAGAAAGATTAGAGCATTTGAGTATATACTGTGAAAGAGAAGAGTCCACAGCAACAAAGCCAGGACTCAAGTTCATGTTGGGTACATGGTGTATTAGAGCCGATTCAACTAGACGGCGTCTGTGTAGAGTAGAGGCAGGAAAGATTATTTTGGATGAAGACCAATCAATGGGATGATTAGAATCCCTCATATGGCAGAAGAGAGCATTGTTAGTGTCTGCAGACTTAACACTTCTCTTGTGTTCTTTAAGTCTGTCATTCAGTGTACGACCAGTTTCGCCAAAGTATTGGAGAGGATAAGACAAACAGGAAATAGAGTAGACACCAGCATCATTAGAAGCAGGAGGAGCAGTGTGAACTAGATTGCTACGAAGTGTGTTAGTTTGTCGAAAGGCGAGTTTAATGTCAAGAGGACGAAAGGTATTGGTAAAAGTTTTGAGTTCCGATATGAAGGGGAAGGCATTGTACAGTGCTACTAGTGTTGGAAGCAGGTTTAGGATGAAAGAAATTTCGTTTAGCTTGAGAGTAGGCACAGTTGATGAAATGCAAAGGGTAACCAAGGCGAGAGAAGGATTTGTAGATAAAGGCAATTTCAGAATCAAGAAACTGAGGGTCGCTGATGTGTAGAGCGCGGAGGAAGAGAGAGACGAGGACACTTTTCTTAACAGAAGGAGGATGGTAGGGAAAGAAGTGAATATACATGCCACTATGCATGGGTTTGCGGTAGAGAGAAAATGAGAACCCGGACACAGAGCTGTGAACGTGAACGTCAACAAAAGGAAGGAGGGAATTAGATTCCCACTAAACTTTGAAATAGATAGAAGGAGCCAGATTGTTAAGAGAGGAGAGTAAAGGCTGGAAAAGACTAAGGTCATTAGGCCATAAAGCAAAAATGTCATCAGCATAGCGAAGCCAGAGAGAGGGACGAGTATCAATTGAAGGAAGAAGAACAGTTTCGAAATATTCCATGTAGAAATTAGCCAGAACAGGGGAGAGAGGGGAACCCATAGCGACACCGAAAGTTTGAGTGTAATATTTACCGTTGAAAGGGAAAGAGTTAGAGTCAACTCAGAGTCTAATGAGTTCGAGGAAAACGTCAGTGGGAAGCGGGAGAGGAAGGAGGCCGTCAGACGCCTTCTGTTAAGGAAAGAGAGAGCGTCATCGAGCGGAACATTAGTGAACAGAGAGTCGACATCAAGACTAAGCATCTTACAAGAGGGCTGCAGGCGCAGCCTTTCTATGAAGTCCTGAGAGTGACGAAGGTGGGTAGGGGAAAAAGTGCCAAGGTAAGGCGTCCGGGTTTTAGCGAGCCAGGAGGCAAGAGGATAGCTGACAGAGCCCCGTGAAGAAATGATAGGACGAAGAGGAATACCAGGTTTATGATTCTTAGGCAGACCATAGAAATAAAGAAGAGAAGGGCAGATGACACGGAAACGTTTAATGAGATCAAAGTCAGGAGGACAAAGACTTGAGAGCTGTCTTAGTTTGCAGTTAAAGGAAGTTTTGAGAATGGTCCAGGACGGACCGAAACGTCGTCGTCCCTTCACTTTCTAGTGTGTGGTCTGGTCAACAAAATATTCACAGAAATGTTGTGCAATACTTGTTACGTGAAAACTGCCAGAGGGCTTAAAGAAAATTAATGCTATTCATATATATATATACCAACAAAGCGGACAGATAAAAGGCGCTAGCCACCATTACAGTGTATCTAATATGCATAACCCTCAAGATATTTAATAGATAATTGGACGAAACAAATGGAAATCTGAAATGGGTACAGATTTCATAACAAAGCAGCTGCAGGGATTAAAAGGACGGTGAGTTATTTCCAGAAAGTTTATACTAGAATTCAATGAGTTACTGATGGAGCTGAGGCCATAAATTGAGTGATAAACAGACTCTACATTCCATGGTGGCGAAAAGCAGGTAATACTACGCTGCATATGTTGACCAAACCTCAACTCAGAAGATGGAAAAGCGACGACGTTTCGGTCTTCCCGGATCATTATGAAGTCGTGTGATAATGGTCCAGGACTGACCGAAACGTCGTCGCTTCTACGATCTTCTGAGGTGTGGTTTTGGTCATCATATCTTCAGCCATGTTATTGTGATTCATCGTCTGCATACGCTGCAGTGAGTGTATGAGTATATATATTTTTTTTTTTTGTAATTTGAACGCTTTGTCTCTTCAGTACCAAAGCACGTGGAAATGGTTGAAAATAGTGATGTTGATATCTAACTTGTTTTTCAGGCTTTCTAACGAAACATTTCGAATGTTGATTTTGGTCGGCGAAATATGATTCGAAATCACTCACCTTTACGTCTGATATATGACAAAGATAACGAGAGAATACAAAGTCAGCATTTGCAATAGATATTTTCTATTGTATTTTCTTCGGACGGGATTTTGCCGACTGAATGGTAACGTTTTCTGACTAGTTGAATGGAAAATTAAATATCTACGTCACTACTGATGTAAACCTGACCAAATGTAAACTGTCTTGGCAAAATTATTCCCACACACATTATGCGTCCCGATGTGATGAAGTGCGAAAACATTCATGGAATTAGAGACAGCGTAAATGTGTAACAATTATTGTATACATATCTTGAAAAAATATTCATGAAATGTATAAATATTTAATTCAAGATGATCTGCTATTAGAAATTTTACCCAAATGTTCCTAGTTGCCCACTGTGGGCGATTGTATCCTTTCTACCGACGCTCTCCGGATGAGGGGGGTGAGGAAGGGTAGAGTGAGTTCATGATTAGCAAATCAAATTAGAAAACTAGTTCACCGCATATGCATATTACGGAGCTTAGAGACTGCACCTGAGGTCGCTCTCGAACTCATTGTTGACATAATAACTCATTCAACTGTGTAACTCAATCAAGACTGTAACTTGTTTGACTAAATAAGTCTTAGAATTCTGTTGCTTAGCCTATTATGCCCCTGTAACATGTTCCAATACGGCCCAAATGATGAGTATGGGATTCACTAACAACCACAGGATGTGCATGGAGATCTACTACCATCCACAGAATGTGCATGGAGATCCACTACCATCCACAGAATGTGCATGGGGTCCACTACCACCCACAGAATGTGCATGGAGTCCACTACCACCCACAGAATGTGCATGGGGTCTACTACCACCCACAGAATGTGCATGGAGATCCACTGCCACCCACAGAATGCGCATGGAGATCCACTACCACTCACAGAATGTGCCTGGAGATCTACTACAATCCACAGAATGTGCATGGGGTCCACTACCACCCACAGAATGTGCATGGAGATCCACTACCATCCACAGAATGTGCATGGAGATCCACTACCATCCACAGAATGTGCATGGGGTCCACTACCACCCACAGAATGTGCATGGGGTCCACTACCACCCACAGAATGTGCATGGGGTCCACTACCACCCACAGAATGTGCATGGAGATCCACTGCCACCCACAGAATGTGCATGGAGATCCACTACCACTCACAGAATGTGCATGGAGATCTACTACCATCCACAGAATGTGCATGGGGTCCACTACCACCCACAGATTGTGCATGGGGTCCACTACCACCCACAGAATGTGCATGGAGATCCACTACCACCCACAGAATGTGCATGGGGTCCACTACCACCCACAGAATGTGCATGGGGTCCACTACCACCCACAGAATGTGCATGGAAATCCACTACCACCCACAGAATGTGCGTGGAGATCCACTACCACCCACAGAATGTGCATGGGAGTCCACTACCACCCACAGAATGTGCATGGGAGTCCACTACCACCCACAGAATGTGCATGGGAGTCCACTACCACCCACAGAATGTGCATGGAGATCCACTACCACCCACAGAATGTGCATGGGAGTCCACTACCACCCACAGAATATGCATGGGAGATCCACTGCCACCCACAGGATGAGTATGAGGTCCACTACCACCCACAGAATGTGCATGGAGATCCACTACTATCCACAGAATGTGCATGGAGATCCACTACCACCCACAAAATGTGCATGGGGTCCACTGCCACCCACAGGATGAGTATGAGGTCCACTACCACCCACAGGATGAGTATGAGGTCCACTACCACCCACAGGATGAGTATGAGGTCCACTACCACCCACAGCAGTTCATTTATTACGCGGTGCATAATAAATGAACTAAATTACGTCACTATGTAAGCGACTCTTCCCCTATCACACATTATATGAGTTATCACCCCGTCATTACAATGATCAAACGACTTTGCAAAACTGCGTGTAAACTAAGTTGCAATCTGGCTCAGTCTACTGTCTCTATAATGCCGTTGTCAACACTGAAGAGTTGTCATTCCTCCACTAAACCCTTGCTTGTGCATGGTTGTGAAATTTCTTTCCCTAATTCGTGATGGTATTATGAGCGGTTAAACAACCTTCCCCCCCCCTCCCCCACCCCCACAAACCAGAGGACCCAAAACAGAAAACGGGACAGTGTGTCAATTTCGCGAGCCGCTACCATTTTTTAATACAACGATTTTTCCCCTCAGGTAACGTACGCGTTAAAATGCGACGCTCTATTAGGAGGACGGATCGTAGAGCTTACGAGCTCTATGGTCTTCCGGTCCGATCCGTATTCGAATTCCTTTGGCATCGTTTTGCTGACTCTTTGTTTAGTTTATATATTGAGTTATATCACTTGTTTGTAAAGCCTCGTTGATGGGGGTGTGATACCGAATGAACGAAGGCATGCACGCGATGTAACAGAATTAGAGAGCATGTAAAAGAGACGGAGAGAACTTAATACAGAGTAAGTGTGGCTAGAACTAGAGTACAGACGAACGGAGTGAAAATGGTACCAGGAGATTAGGCTCGGGTCAGACTAGAGCCTCTGGAGGAAGGTGGAGCTAAAGAGGAGGCATAGAGGTGCAAAGAAACAAGTGGGATGAATTTGTGGGGGGGGGGGGTGGAAGCTGTAGGGCAGTTGAAGCTAACTCCATACATGAATAGGGCGTGAATCATTACATATACACAAGCCGTGAATCATATACATACGCAGGCCGAATCATATATGTACACCGTGAATCATACATGTACAGGTCAGTGAATCATTGTATTTCATGAGCGATGGAAAAACTATTATCCCACGTGGATCCTATATATATATATATATATATATATATATATATATATATATATATATATATATATATATATATATATATATATATATATATATATATATATATATATATATATATATATATATATATATATATATATATATATATATATATATATATATGTATATATATATATATATGTATATATATATATATATATTTTATTAAATATGACCGAAAAAGTAAGATTAATAATTCTAACACGAATTTTCTCAATCTTTCGTACATTATGCTTCACTGTTGGAGGTAAATCAAAAATCACTTCTCCAAAATTCATTTTTATTTCTAGTCTGACGCGACACGGGCGCGTTTCGTAAAACTTATTACATTTTCAAAGACTTCACAAATACACAACTGATTAGAACTTGCGTTTCCCTGATTTTATATCTACATTTGAGTGAGGTGGGAAGGGTGATGTGGCATTACATTTGAGTGAGGTGGGAAGGATGATGTGGCATTAGAGGATATTAATAGGGTATTAAAAGTATCAACACAAGACAGAACACGAAACAATGGATATTGAATAGAAGTGTTTGTAGAAAGCCTATTGGTCCATATTTCTTGATGCTTCTATATTGGAGCGGAGTCTTGAGGTGGGTAGAATATAGTTGTGCAATAATTGGCTGTTGATTGCTGGTGTTGACTTCTTGATGTGTAGTGCCTCGCAAACGTCAAGCCGCCTGCTATCGCTGTATCTATCGATGATTTCTGTGTTGTTTACTAGGATTTCTCTGGCGATGGTTTGGTTATGGGAAGAGATTATATGTTCCTTAATGGAGCCCTGTTGTTTATGCATCGTTAAACGCCTAGAAAGAGATGTTGTTGTCTTGCCTATATACTGGGTTTTTTGGAGCTTACAGTCCCCAAGTGGGCATTTGAAGGCATAGACGACGTTAGTCTCTTTTAAAGCGTTCTGTTTCGTGTCTGGAGAGTTTCTCATGAGTAGGCTGGCCGTTTTTCTGGTTTTATAGTAAATCGTCAGTTGTATCCTCTGATTTTTGTCTGTAGGGATAACGTTTCTATTAACAATATCTTTCAGGACCCTTTCCTCTGTTTTATGAGCTGTGGAAAAGAAGTTCCTGTAAAATAGTCTAATAGGGGGTGTAGGTGTTGTGTTAGTTGTCTCTTCGGAGGTTGCATGGCTTTTCACTTTCCTTCTTATGATGTCTTCGATGAAACCATTGGAGAAGCCGTTATTGACTAGAACCTGCCTTACCCTACAGAGTTCTTCGTCGACTTGCTTCCATTCTGAGCTGTGGCTGAGAGCACGGTCGACGTATGCGTTAACAACACTCCTCTTGTACCTGTCAGGGCAGTCGCTGTTGGCATTTAGGCACATTCCTATGTTTGTTTCCTTTGTGTAGACTGCAGTGTGGAAACCTCCGCCCTTTTCCATGACTGTTACATCTAGAAAAGGCAGCTTCCCATCCTTTTCCGTCTCGTAAGTGAAACGCAGCACGGAACTCTGCTCAAATGCCTCCTTCAGCTCCTGCAGATGTCTGACATCAGGTACCTGTGTAAAAATGTCGTCAACATACCTGCAGTATATGGCCGGTTTCAAGTTCATGTCGACTAAGACTTTTTGCTCGATGGTACCCATGTAGAAGTTTGCAAACAGGACACCTAGGGGAGAACCCATAGCGACCCCATCTACTTGCTTATACATATGCCCATCCGGGCTCAAGAAGGGTGCCTCTTTAGTACAAGCTTGGAGTAGTTTCCTCAGAATACTTTCTGGCATGTCAAGAGGAGTACAGGCTGGATCACGATACACTCTGTCGGCTATCATTCCGATTGTCTCGTCCACAGGTACGTTGGTAAACAGCGATTCTACGTCCAACGAGGCTCTTATCCCTGTGGCCCGTGCGCCCCGCAGTAAGTCCACAAATTCCTTTGGAGACTTCAGGCTGAAGGCGCAAGGAACATAAGGAGTCAGCAGGCCGTTGAGTCGCTTTGCCAATCTGTACGTGGGTGTGGGTATCTGGCTAATGATTGGCCGAAGTGGGTTTCCAGGCTTGTGCGTCTTGACATTTCCATACGCATATCCAGGTTTATATTCCCCAATGATCTTTGGCAGGTGGAGTCCGGATTTCTTGGCGTTCACAGTTTCGATCAGTTTGTTGACCTTTGCTTTTAATTCGGCTGTAGTGTCCTTCGTTACCCTTTGGAACTTAGTTTGGTCAGAGAGTATGATGTTCATTTTCGCCAGATATTCGTCTTTTTTAAGAATGACATATATTGGCGACTTGTCACCTCTCCTGACAACTATCTCCTTGTTCTCACGAAGGCTTTTAGCTGCCGCTCTAAGCTCGGGGGACAGTATGGTGCTTCTGTAGTTGCCTCGATTCTTTCCTCCTTCTGCAATAAGTTCTGCTTGTAGGGTATCTTTGGTAGTGACCTTCTTTTGTGTCTCGAGGTCGAATATGTCGTCCAACAGAATTTCCAACTCCACTTTCCGGGCCATTTCACTCGGTCTGGACATAACATGACAGTTTATGCCCAGATTTAGGAGAGTGACTTGGTCGTCAGTGAGGTTAATTCCTGCAAGGTTCAGGAAGCCATCTCTTGGTCGTGGAATTGCCATAGGTCCTCCTAACAACATTATATGGAGGACCTATGGCAATTCCACGACCAAGAGATGGCTTCCTGAACCTTGCAGGAATTAACCTCACTGAGGACCAAGTCACTCTCCTAAATCTGGGCATAAACTGTCATGTTATGTCCAGACCGAGTGAAATGGCCCGGAAAGTGGAGTTGGAAATTCTGTTGGACGACATATTCGACCTCGAGACACAAAAGAAGGTCACTACCAAAGATACCCTACAAGCAGAACTTATTGCAGAAGGAGGAAAGAATCGAGGCAACTACAGAAGCACCATACTGTCCCCCGAGCTTAGAGCGGCAGCTAAAAGCCTTCGTGAGAACAAGGAGATAGTTGTCAGGAGAGGTGACAAGTCGCCAATATATGTCATTCTTAAAAAAGACGAATATCTGGCGAAAATGAACATCATACTCTCTGACCAAACTAAGTTCCAAAGGGTAACGAAGGACACTACAGCCGAATTAAAAGCAAAGGTCAACAAACTGATCGAAACTGTGAACGCCAAGAAATCCGGACTCCACCTGCCAAAGATCATTGGGGAATATAAACCTGGATATGCGTATGGAAATGTCAAGACGCACAAGCCTGGAAACCCACTTCGGCCAATCATTAGCCAGATACCCACACCCACGTACAGATTGGCAAAGCGACTCAACGGCCTGCTGACTCCTTATGTTCCTTGCGCCTTCAGCCTGAAGTCTCCAAAGGAATTTGTGGACTTACTGCGGGGCGCACGGGCCACAGGGATAAGAGCCTCGTTGGACGTAGAATCGCTGTTTACCAACGTACCTGTGGACGAGACAATCGGAATGATAGCCGACAGAGTGTATCGTGATCCAGCCTGTACTCCTCTTGACATGCCAGAAAGTATTCTGAGGAAACTACTCCAAGCTTGTACTAAAGAGGCACCCTTCTTGAGCCCGGATGGGCATATGTATAAGCAAGTAGATGGGGTCGCTATGGGTTCTCCCCTAGGTGTCCTGTTTGCAAACTTCTACATGGGTACCATCGAGCAAAAAGTCTTAGTCGACATGAACTTGAAACCGGCCATATACTGCAGGTATGTTGACGACATTTTTACACAGGTACCTGATGTCAGACATCTGCAGGAGCTGAAGGAGGCATTTGAGCAGAGTTCCGTGCTGCGTTTCACTTACGAGACGGAAAAGGATGGGAAGCTGCCTTTTCTAGATGTAACAGTCATGGAAAAGGGCGGAGGTTTCCACACTGCAGTCTACACAAAGGAAACAAACATAGGAATGTGCCTAAATGCCAACAGCGACTGCCCTGACAGGTACAAGAGGAGTGTTGTTAACGCATACGTCGACCGTGCTCTCAGCCACAGCTCAGAATGGAAGCAAGTCGACGAAGAACTCTGTAGGGTAAGGCAGGTTCTAGTCAATAACGGCTTCTCCAATGGTTTCATCGAAGACATCATAAGAAGGAAAGTGAAAAGCCATGCAACCTCCGAAGAGACAACTAACACAACACCTACACCCCCTATTAGACTATTTTACAGGAACTTCTTTTCCACAGCTCATAAAACAGAGGAAAGGGTCCTGAAAGATATTGTTAATAGAAACGTTATCCCTACAGACAAAAATCAGAGGATACAACTGACGATTTACTATAAAACCAGAAAAACGGCCAGCCTACTCATGAGAAACTCTCCAGACACGAAACAGAACGCTTTAAAAGAGACTAACGTCGTCTATGCCTTCAAATGCCCACTTGGGGACTGTAAGCTCCAAAAAACCCAGTATATAGGCAAGACAACAACATCTCTTTCTAGGCGTTTAACGATGCATAAACAACAGGGCTCCATTAAGGAACATATAATCTCTTCCCATAACCAAACCATCGCCAGAGAAATCCTAGTAAACAACACAGAAATCATCGATAGATACAGCGATAGCAGGCGGCTTGACGTTTGCGAGGCACTACACATCAAGAAGTCAACACCAGCAATCAACAGCCAATTATTGCACAACTATATTCTACCCACCTCAAGACTCCGCTCCAATATAGAAGCATCAAGAAATATGGACCAATAGGCTTTCTACAAACACTTCTATTCAATATCCATTGTTTCGTGTTCTGTCTTGTGTTGATACTTTTAATACCCTATTAATATCCTCTAATGCCACATCATCCTTCCCACCTCACTCAAATGTAATGCCACATCACCCTTCCCACCTCACTCAAATGTAGATATAAAATCAGGGAAACGCAAGTTCTAATCAGTTGTGTATTTGTGAAGTCTTTGAAAATGTAATAAGTTTTACGAAACGCGCCCGTGTCGCGTCAGACTAGAAATAAAAATGAATTTTGGAGAAGTGATTTTTGATTTACCTCCAACAGTGAAGCATAATGTACGAAAGATTGAGAAAATTCGTGTTAGAATTATTAATCTTACTTTTTCGGTCATATTTAATAAAATATGTCTACAAGAAAGACTGCTACCAAAATATACTAATATATATATATATATATATATATATATATATATATATATATATATATATATATATATATATATATATATATATTAGTATATTTTGGTAGCAGTCTTTCCTGTAGACATATATTATTAAATATGACCGAAAAAGTAAGATTAATAATTCTAACACGAATTTTCTCAATCTTTCGTACATTTCTTTTCACTGTTGGAGGTAATTCAAAAATCAATTCTCCAAAATTCATTTTTATTTATATATATTTTATTTTTATTTTATATATATATATATATATATATATATATATATATATATATATATATATATATATATATATATGATAATGTGTGTGTGTGTGTGTGTGTGTGTGTGTGTGTGTGTGTGTGTGTGTGTGTGTGTGTGTGTGTGTGTGTGTGTGTGTGTGTGTGTTTGTGTACAACAAAATTATAAGAACCCGATGTTCTCTGAAGGCTGCTTCTGAAAACACTCTCTTCAGCTTATATTGCTTTGAAACATCCAAAAGTTCGTAAAGCCGGCAGTCATTAAAACTTTTCTGCCTAACAGCTGCTTATGAGTGTTGGATAAGATGTTGGACAAAGAGATAGAGAGAGAGAGAGAGAAAGAAAGAGAGAGAGAGAGAGAGAGAGAGAGAGAGAGAGAGAGAGAGAGAGAGAGAGAGAGAGAGAGAGAGAGAGAGAGAGAGAGAGAGAGAAGTGATAACCAAACCGCTGTTGTGCTTCGTCTCCATTTCCTGCAGCTAACAATCATCCTGCAGAAATACAAGAGAAGCAACAGCACTGGTAGACACGGGGACGAGGCGCAGGATAACACAGACCAATCATCTCCAAGTAGGTACTAGCTAACCCAATGGCCCTCTCGAGACCTCCTTGGACTAGCTCACAGATAAACCCGTGCCTCAACTAACCAACCTATCTACTTACTGACCATCACGGTCATCAGTCAGACAAACACAGAATTTCAACTGTCGCTTCAGAAGCAAATAACATGAAAAGTGGAGTTGAAATAATGTTTGGGTCCAGGTCACTGGGTCACCCTGCCGGCCTGCAACAACACACCGGCAGGGTAACGACTGTTGACAAGTGAGGTCAGAGCCGGGCTTCCCTACTGGCTCATTCCAACCCGTCCTCGACTCAAGTCCATTACATTCAGCGGTCGACCCCACAGACGCATTCATAAATTTTAACATGCTGTTCATTCAAACGGGAATTTTCGCAAGTATCAATTAATATTATAATATATTAGTATATTGTGCATATATAGGCATAGGATAGGTTAGGTTAGGTGTTTAGGTTCTGTTGGCGATTATTTGTATTTGTAGTACGTGGGTGAAGCATTTATAGCGTTGTGATTCGAACAAAATTCGTCAGTGAAGCACTTGTTCCGGATATGTTCGAACGTCAGCAGTTGTGAGTCGTGTGTAAACCGCTTTTCATTCATAAACAGGGGGTTTGGCGGGTGGATGGAATCACTTTTGGGTCTTTGTTTGGAGGACGGGCTGCTCATTCAGACTGACCCGAGGCAATATGTCGCTCAGTCTGAAGTGAATCGAGAGTCATTCGTTGGCTAAGTTTGTGAAAGGTTGTGTGATCTTGAAGGCTTGTGCTATAGTCTCTTTCACAGTCCAATGGAGACCGTACTGCTCGCACTGTTAACGGGATGTTAGCCCTTAAACGGCATCTAATTCAAAGATCTACACTGAGGTAAGCATGACTAAGAATACTTAAGAAAGCAAATGAAAAAAAAATCACGTATAAGTTTAAAAATCGCGTATGTTTATTTTTTAAATTTGCTTGGGGTCATGTTGGTGAAGAGTTGATGACTTTCACTGTCATATTTTACAGACTTTGTGTTGTCTGGCACAAGGACGTGATGCGCGTCTTCAAGCAGCATAGGTGAGTAGCGACTCCTGGTTAGCCCTTCAAGATAGCGTGTGATTTACAGTCCCTGTTATATTGGGCGGAGGAGCGCTCGCGTCTGTGTGTTTCTCACGTGAGTGTGGCTGTGAACCGCTGCTCTAAACCGCTGCTCTAAACCGCTGCTCTAAACCGCTGCTCTAATCCGCTGCTCTAAACCGCTGCGCTGAGAGTTTGTGAAGGCAAGAAAACTGGCGATAATTATGAGGAAGAGGATCCTCACATTGATCTCCCAAACGTGTAGAGGTTGAGCACGTGCCCAGCACGTGCTGGGCACGTGTGTGCTCGGAACCTGGAAATAATTCCAGTGTGACAGGTACGTGTGAATGAGGACTGATGAGCAGGTTGTGTGCTAAGAATTGCTAACATTTAGGAAACATGCAGAGGCCTTGTTGGCTCATACGAGGCAACTCTTATTTATGACCACCAATGGTAGCAATGCTTGTTTGATCACGGGGAGGAACGGCGACAAGTGATCAGACTGCGAGCGAACGATGGCAGGATGTGGGAGGAACGTTTGGCCAGGCGGATCTCTCGGCGTTTTACTAAAAAGTAAATGCAGTAGTTTTTTACACAGCTTTGGATCGTCGCCCCTGGGAGCCTTCCCCAGGAGCACTCGTTACACCATCAGAGGTGATGGTACTCTCGTTAAGCTCTGACCTTAACGACAGTTCCATGCTTGACATTTTTTTCCTGTACGAGCAGTTACCAGCGATGCAAATACTTGGGTCAATAGCATTGGCTTGAAAATGGCGGAACAGCTGGTGTCGGTCTGGCGTCGTGCAGGTCGGCGTTCAATCCCCGACCGTCCAAGTGATTGGGCACCATTCCTTTCCCTCCGTCCCATCTTAAATCCGTTCTAAGTGCAATATACTCGTTATGGCTCAGTGTTTTCTCTCTGATAATTACGTTACCTTCTGGGAAGAAAGCTGGCAGGGTCACCACTTGTAGACAAGACTATCCAAAGTACTTTATGTAAGGTAGCCTACAAGCTGGCCTCGGGTAAGCCTTAATACATGTGCAGGCAAGATGTAATATATATATATATATATATATATATATATATATATATATATATATATAATATGTGTTGCATACAACAATAGTCAATTGATCTCTTAAGTCGGTGTATATAGAGTGATGCAGGTACGGAGCGACGTAGATATTTTGTATAGGGGTAAAGAAATTACTGAGGATGAGGTTCATACCCGGTTTAATATATATACAATAGTAGTCCATGTGGCTGAGCAGGAAGGGATTCAGGGTATTTTATATCACATGATACACACACACACACACATACACACACACACACAACACTTGATAGAACTTTTGGGCTCCTCTTCTCACCTTTTGGGCTCCTCATCTCACCTTTTGGGCTCCTCATCTCACCTTTTGGGCTCCTCATCTCACCTTTTGGGCTCCTCATCTCACCTTTTGGGCTCCTCATCTCACCTTTTGGGCTCCTCTTCTCACCTTTTGGGCTCCTCATCTCACCTTTTGGGCTCATCATCTCGCCTTTTGGGCTCCTCTTCTCACCTTTTGGGCTCCTTTTGTCACCTTTCGGATTCTGCTTTATAACATATTGTTGCATCTTTCTATGTAATGCTTCGTACAGTTCTGGTCACCGAAATACAGAAACTATATTGACAAATTTGAGGGAGATTAGGGTTGAGAGATGAGATGACTCCCGACCTAAGAATGAAGTAAAATGGAACAATTTTAAGGAGATCAAATATATTGTCCAAAAAGACACGATATAATATGACGGTTTTCCATCCACAGCCCTCTAGAACAACAGCCCTCTAGAACAACAGCCCTCTAGAACAACAGCCCTCTAGAACAACAGCCCTCTAGAACAACAGCCCTCTAGAACAACAGCCCTCTAGAACAACAGCCCTCTAGAACAACAGCCCTCTAGAACAACAGCCCTCTAGAACAACAGCCCTCTAGAACAACAGCCCTCTAGAACAACAGCCCTCTAGAACAACAGCCCTCTAGAACAACAAGCCGTCTAGAACAACAGCCCTCTAGAACAACAAGTCTTCTAGAACAACTAGCCTCTACACCCACAGTCGTCTAGAACAACTAGCCTCTACACCCACAGTCGTCTAGAACAACTAGCCTCTACACCCACAGTCATCTAGAACAACTAGCCTCTACACCCACAGTCGTCTAGAACAACAAGCCTCTACACCCACAGTCGTCTAGAACAACAAACCTCTACACCCACAGTCGTCTAGAACAACAAGCCTCTACACCCACAGTCGTCTAGAACAACAAACCTCTACACCCACAGTCGTCTAGAACAACAAGCCTCTACACCCACAGTCGTCTAGAACAACAAGCCTCTACACCCACAGTCGTCTAGAACAACAAACCTCTACACCCACAGTCGTCTAGAACAACAAGCCTCTACACCCACAGTCGTCTAGAACAACTAGCCTCTACGCCCACAGTCGTCTAGAACAACAAGCCTCTACACCCACAGTCGTCTAGAACAACAAACCTCTACACCCACAGTCGTCTAGAACAACAAGCCTCTACACCCACAGTCGTCTAGAACAACTAGCCTCTACACCCACAGTCATCTAGAACAACAAGCCTCTACACCCACAGTCGTCTAGAACAACTAGCCTCTACACCCACAGCCCTCTAGAACAAGAGCCCTCTAGAGCCCCGTCCCCACCCCGCGCCACACACCACATCCTAATTCTGCAGTATTTACGATCACCGGCAAGTTTCTGAAGGATCCCAGACATCTTGGGAGGGGAGGGGGTCTATTCCGTCGGGGTGTGGGATGGAGAGGGGGGGGGGGGTTGAATAGAAGGAGGAGAGGGGGAGAGAAAGGGGGGGGGGTAGTGAGAGAGAGGAGAGGAAGAATTAATATGTGAGTGGAGGCAAGTGCAGAAAAGGAAGGGCAGGAGAGTTAAGATAAATAGATAATGGATGAAGAATAATAGATAATGGTGTTTCCGGCTCTTCTTCCAGGACGATGTTGGTTCTCCAGCTGGTCCTTGGGTACAACCTGGGATATTGCCTGCCAGGGTCCCCGGGTACACGAGTTCTCCCTATAAAGCTGTGGCTTAATGAAAAACGTATTGTGACCGGACACCTCTCTGGTGCCCTCGGGGAGTGGAGATGTTGGGGGAAATACTCCGAAATTTCCATTCCTTTTGAAGGGTCTGAGTTGGTGTAATCGGGTAACGCGTACTAGTTATGCCAGTTGAGTAAACAACTCTGCTCTCTCGGTTCGAGTTTACCTGCAGAGTAGTGTCTAAGTTGTGTTTATCTCACTTGCGTGTTTAGGCAAGTTCATGTGTGTGTGTGTATGTATATATATATATATATAATATATATATATATATATATATATATATATATATATATATATATATATATATATATATATATATGTCGTACCTAGTAGCCAGAACGCACTTCTCTGCCTACTATGCAAGGCCCGATTTGCCTAATAAGCCAAGTTTTCATGAATTAATATATTTTCTCAAATTTTTTTCTTATGAAATGATAAAGCTACCCATTTCATTATGTATGAGGTCAATTTTTTTGTATTTGAGTTACAATTAACGTAGATATATGACCGAACCTAACCAACCCGACCTAACCTAACCTAACCTATCTTTATAGGTTAGGTTAGGTTAGGTAGCCGAAAAAGTTAGGTTAGGTTAGGTTAGGTAGGTTAGGTAGTCAAAAAAACATTAATTCATGAAAACTTGGCTTATTAGGCAAATCGGGCCTTGCATAGTAGGCTGAGAAGTGCGTTCTGGCTACTAGGTACGACATATATATATATATATATATATATATATATATATATATATATATATATATATATATATATATATATATATATATAATTTCAGCTCACCTGAAAATATTCTCTTCGTCACGATAACAAAATGAGACGATGTAGGGGTAATCAAATTAATAAATTATAATAAAATTTAAATATTATTATTAATACCTCATGTTAAATGTATAGAGGAATGATGATTAAAATCCTATGAACACAAAAGGGTCCCGGTAGTACAGTCGGGTTCGTTGTCGACGAATAATCTCGAATTCCAGGCGGAGCGAAATGGTTGGGCACATTTCCTTTTACCTAATCCAGCTGTTCACCTAGCAGTAAGTAGGTTTTTTTATTATTATTATTTTCTATTACAGACGTGGCGACACATTTACAATGCTAACCAGCATATATACATTTTCTTCTGTCCTTCATGGATAGGTTTAGAAATTTGTTAAACAATACAGTTCAGGGATTTATTGAACAATCAACTACAGAAGGTGATTGTAGTGCATTTAATATGCTAAGTTTAGCTACATACGTAAATACATAGATACACAGATTTACGTATGCCCTACATATAAGTGTTTGATGTGTCTTTTTACATGGTGTCATAAATGTGCATTTACAAAGGTGAAATGTAATTATGATCAGCTTCCACATACACTTTATACACATACATACATATACATACACACACATACATACATATACATATATATATACATCCCGCCAAACACACACCGAAACTACGACATTGGTACAACGTTCGAACAAGTTTTAACACCTAACCAGTTATAACAACCAATATAGCAAGTTGTAATACCGTTCTAATACGTTATAAACACGTTAAGCCAAGATGTAAGAACTTTATTACAAGTTGTAACAAGCAGAAAATAGAGACAGTTACGGTTTGTTTCCAGGGATACATATACTTACACATATACACACACATACATACACATACATTTGTCTCTTTTACTCTGACAGGGTGAGAGTAAAAGATAGTATTACTCTGACTAGCTGATAGAGAAACTAGTGTGCAACTAAGCACTTAACCACTGAAGATGATTAAGATGCTTTTACAAGCTAAGGTTATATAGTTACATCACATACATACATTGTATAATTGATACATTACATGGTCAATCTTGGGTATCCAATGTATCATCAAGTGTTCCAGTATTCATATAGTAGTTACACAGTTCAGCATACCTCAGCCTAGGAGGGCGAAAGTCAGTCAATATGGGACATTCTACAATATAATGTTCAAGAAAGTGCATGTTTTCTCTTTCACAAAGTTGACACATTGTGTACTCGACATTTGGGTTTTGAGAAAGCTGCCAGATACGTGTATATCCCAGGCGTATTCTGGCCACTATAACATCACATTGCCGGGTTCTTGTTCTATTAGTCCCTTATGTGAATGTCTCCTCACGATATCTATCATAATATTTAATGCTTCAACTTTTAGGTCTTTGTGAATTTGTTAGATCGGTGAGATTTCTATTAGATATTTGTTAAAGTATTATCTTTGTCACTGATAATGAAACACTCATATCAATTTCCACCACTGGTTTTGTGCAGGCTGTCTTTGCAAGCATATCAACAGTGTCATGCCTTGAGATGCCAACATGTGATGGAATCCATAGGAATTTAATTTCAAATCTGTTTTCTTTAGCAGCTAAAATATTCATTCGAATATCACTGACAAGTAAGTAGGTACTCAGGAGTTAGTCAGCTTGGTGTGGGGTTGCCTCCTGGGGCGGGGTCAGTCATTCCACCTTTGGGCGGGACGCCAATAAAAGCCTAACGTGTATGAATACACTCTGGCTTCCTGTCACCCGACACAATGAATTATTAGTTTTATTATTATAAAAAGGTTAAGAAACATTATCGATGTCTTGCCTTCAATCGTGACCAACGATGTCGTTTTCTTTTATATATATCACCTTCACCGCCAATTCTCCATTTTCTTTCGTACACAATGACAACCCTAACTACGATAAATACTCGGGCATACTTAGATCGTCTTTATTTATTTATTTATTTATTTATTTATTTATTTATTTATATATTATTTATATATTATTAATTCATATGTACACGAGTTCTGGCATTCTTGTACAGCCACTAGCACGCATCGCTTTTCAGGCAAGTCCTTAATCCTAATTTTCCCCGGAATACGACTCGCCAAATCGTTTAACAACCAGGTACCCATTCACTGCTGGGGGAACAGAAGTTATACAGTTAAGTATTGGCGCCCAGTCAATCCTCCTCGGCCAGGATACGAACCCAGGCTAAAGCGCTCGCGAAGCGCCTGGCGAGTATCTTACCACTGCGCCACTAAAACTTTTACACCGGTGGCGAGGGTGTCTGGGGCACGTGGAGAGTCCAGGGCACGTGGCGAGGCCGGGCACGTGGCAAGGCCAGGGCACGTGGCGAGGCCAGGGCACGTGGCGAGGCCAGGGCACGTGGCAAGGCCAGGGCAAGTGGCGAGGCCAGGGCACGTGGCAAGGCCAGGGCACGTGGCGAGGCCAGGGCACGTGGCAAGGCCAGGGCACGTGGCGAGGCCAGGGCAAGTGGCGAGGCCGGGGCACGTGGCGAATTGAGCGCGTTCCGCAGCGCTCAACGGAACTGCTGTGTCTTGAGCGCTCGGCGTCTGCAGGCTTACAATATTAATTCGTTTTGTTGGAGGACAGGTAAGAGGTGTGTGTAGAGGCTGACACCGCAACACGACCTTTCCAATAGTCCTCGTCAATGGCATTTTGACGTATAAAACTATAAAAAAAAGTAGTGGTGTAAGATTGGCGACTGTTTGCTTCTTCCCATGTTTCCTTTCCGTGTCTTGATTTGTTTTCTTCTGAAGATCAAACGGCCTCGATCATAGTAAATTGAGTCACACCCAACTTAACAGTAAATTGGGTCACACTCAACTTAATCACTCCCTTTGCGTGTCTTAATACATGGGAGCACTGCACATGTTTTGATTCTGACAGTTTTGCTTCTGTAAGTGCAAATTTATGTGTATTTTCTACATATATGCATTTTTTTGAATGATTTGCTTCGTTTGTAATTCCATCTTTGTTTATGTACATTTATTTGGAGTTCACTTCCTTCAGTTCATTCTTACTCTCACCTTTGACTGCTAGGCACTGTCAGCCTTCTCATCCTTGTGATCCCATCCTCATCCTTGTGTACGAGGCTGGGGTCGTACGAGACCAGGGTCGTACGCGACTGGGGTCGTGCGAGACTGGGGTAGTACGAGGATAGGGTCGTACGAGGTTGGGGTCGTACGATACTAAGGTTGTACGAGACTAGGGTCGTATGAGGCTGGGGTCGTACGAGGCTGGGGTAGTACGAGAGTAAGGTCGTACGAGACTGGAGTCGTATGAGGCTGGGGGTCACTGGATTGTTTCAAGCGTAGGTTAGACGAGCATATGAATGAGTTTGGGGGGATGTAAATATAAACTGCCTCGCATAAGCCAAGAGGCCTTCTGCAGTTTCATTTACTGTGTTGTTAGGGTTAGCATATGGTAAGGAGATGACTGGGAACAGAGGGGAATTAAGGAGAAAGAGGGAAACTGGTTGGCTTTTAGTAGGTAATAGGTTGAATTGTGGGCTGGAGGATGGAATCAAGGTAAGCCTTGAGATAATTTGGAATGTGTAGGAGTGTAGAGTTCAGAGGTTTAGGCGAGGGCGACTTACATTATGATCTAAGGAAAGAAGTAAACGTCAGAGGCATGAGAGGAAGGTAGAACATTTGAATTAGAGAATAGAATTTGTTTGATAAGTGGGGCCTAGAGAGGTAAATGTATCTGACGTGGCTATCTCTTGGGTTGTCACCACTGGGAATTGATAGTTTCCAGGGCGACAAGCTGGGAACCTGGGATAGTTCCACATCCCCCCCCCCCTCTCATTGGAGTTGTTGAGCCTCTGGGGGACACCAGTATGTCCTCCACTCTTGCTGCCTCTCCCTGCACCTCTGGCATGTCGCCCTTGTTCAAGTTCTATCTTTCTTTGATATAATTCCTTTGAAGAAATACTTCTCTTTAACTAGAAAGGGTGTGTGTGTGTTTGTGTATATGTGCACTCACCTAGTTGTGCTTGCGAGGGTTGAGCTTTGGCTCTTTGGTCCCGCCTCTCAGTAATCAATCAACTGGTGTACGGATTCTGTACAGATTCCAGTTGGGTAAACCACTTGTACACAACTGGTGAACAGATGTGCTGGAGTCAGCCTCCACCACATTACTACTTAATGCATTCCATTTTTTAACTACTATGACACTGAAACACTTTTTTCTAATGTCTCTGTGGCTCATCTGGGTACTAAGTTTCCACCTGTGTCTCCTTGTTCATGTTCCAACCGTGCTAAATATCTTGTCTTTGTCCACCCTGTCAATTCCCCTGAGAATTTTTCAGATGGTTATCATGTCTCCCCTTACTCTTCTGTTTTCCAGGAACGTGAGGTTCAGCTCCCATTGCCTTTCCTCGTAGCTCATACTCTCAGTTCTGGGACTAGTCTGGTGGCACACTTCTGAATCTTTTGTAACTTTGTCTTGTGTTTAACAAGCAAGGTGTGTGTGTGTGTGTGTGTGTGTGTGTGTGTGTGTGTGTGTGTGTGTGTGTGTGTGTGTGTGTACGTGTACTAACCTAATTGTACTCGCCTAATTGTGCTTGCGGGGGTTGAGCTCTGGCTCTTTGGTCCCGCCTCTCAACTGTCAATCAACTGGCTCTATTGATTCCTGAGCCTATTGGGCTCTATAATATCTACACTTAAAGTTGTGTATGGAGTCAGCCTCCACCACATCACCTCCTAAGGCATTCCATTTGTCTACTACTCTGACACTGACAAAATTCTTTCTAACGTCTCTATGGCTCATTTGGGCACTCCATTTCCACCTGTGTCCCCTAGTGCGTGTACCCCTTGTGTTAAAAAGTCTGTCCTTATCTACCCTATAAATTCCTCTGAGAATCTTGTATGTGGTGATCATGTCTCCTCTAACTCTCCTGTCTCCCAGTTACGTGAGGTTTAATTCCCGTAGTATCTCCTCGTAGCTCATACCCCTCAGTACGGGTACTAGTCTTGTGGCAAACCTTTGAACCTTTTCCAGTTTAGTCTTATGCTTGACTAGATATGGACTACATGCTGAAGCCACATATTCCAGGATTGGTTTGACATATGTGGATATAATGTTCTGAAAGATTCCTTACACAGGTTTCTAAAGGCTGTTCTTATGTTAGCCAACCTGGCATATGCCGCTGATGTTATCCACTTGATATGAGCTTCAGGGGGCAGGTCTGGCGTGATATCAACCCACAGGTCTTTCTCTCTCTCCCTGACTCTTGAAGTATTTCATCTCCCAAATGATATCTTGTATCTGGTCTCTTGCTCCCTACACCTATCTTCATTACATTACATTTGCTTGGGTTAAACTCTAACAACCATTTGTTCGACCATTCCTGCAGCTTGTGCAGGTTTTCTTGAAGCCTCAAGTTGTCCTCCTCTGTTTTAATCCTTCTCATAATTTTGGCATCGTCAGCAAACATTGAGAGGAATGAGTCTATACCCTCTGGGAGATCATTTACGTATATCAGAAACAGAATAGGTCCGAGTACAGAACCCTGTGGGACTCCACTGGTGACTTCACGCCAATCTGAGGTCTCACTCCTCACTGTAACTCTCTGCTTTCTATTGCTTAGGTACTCCCTTATCCACTGGAGCGCCCTACCAGTTACTCCTGCCTGTTTCTCCAGCTTATGCATCAGCCTTTTATGGGGTACTGTGTCAAAGGTTTTCCGACAGTCCAAATATATGCAGTCCCCCCATCTTCTCTTTCTTGTTTAATCTTTGTCACCTGTTCGTAGAATTCTATCAAGCCTGTAAGGTAAGATTTACCCTCCCTGAACCCATGTTGATGGGTTGTCACGAAGTCCCTTCTCTCCAGATGCGTTACTAGTTTTTTTCTCACGATCTTCTCCATCTCCTTGCATGGTATACAAGTTAAGGACACTGGCCTGTAGTTCAGTGCCTTTTGTCTGTCGCCCTTTTTGTATATTGGGACTACATTAGCCGACTTCCATATTTCTGGTAGGTCTCCCGTTTCCAGTGACCTACTGTACACTATGGAGATTGGCAAACAAAGTGCTCCTTCACACTCTTTCAATACCCATGGTGAAATTCCGTCCGGCCCAACAGACTTTCTCACGTCCAGCTCCAATAGGTGCTTCTTGACCTCATCTCTTGTAATTTCGAACACTTCCAAGGTCGCCTGGTTTGCTGCCACCTCTCCTAGCGCCGTGACCTCTTCTTGTTCTATTGTAAAAACCTCCTGGAACCTCTTGTTGAGTTCCTCACACACCTCTTTGTCATTCTCTGTGTACCTGTCCTCACTCGTTCTAAGTTTCATCACCTGTTCCTTCATTGCCGTTTTCCTCCTGATGTGTGTGTGTGTGTTTGTGTGTATTCACAAGGTTGTATTCACCTAGTTGTGCTTGTGAGGGTTGAGCTCTGCTCATTCGGCCCGCCTCTTAACTGTCAATGAACCGTTTCTAAATATTACTATTTTTTTTCACACACACACACACACACACACACACACACACACACACACACACACACACACACACACACACACACACACACACACACACACACACACGCACCTGGAAGCTGCCCGTGACAGCTGACTAACTCCCAGGTACCTATTTACTGCTAGGTAACTGGGGCATAGGGTGAAAGAAACTCTGCCCATTGTTTCTCGCCGGCGCCCGGGATCGAATCCAGGACCACAGGATCACGTGTGCAGCGTGCTGTCCTTTCGGCCACCGGCCCCACGTGTGTGTGTGTGTGTGTGTGTGTGTGTGTGTGTGTGTGTGTGTGTGTGTGTGTGTGTGTGTGTGTGTGTGTGTGTGTGTGTTCATCTAATTGTACTCGCCTAGTTGTACCTTGAAGACTGAAAGTCTATTCTTTCACTTTTCGGTCATCTATTGTAATGGTACCGGATACACTAGATTTTTATCTGCACTAAAATCTATGTATGGTATAAAATCTACACTACCTTATGTGCATAACTCATTCCATTTACTCGCTATCCTTCAACTAATTGTTTGCTTATATCCTGTGGCTCCATGTCTGCGGCTTCATGGTCTCTCGCCCTGCTCTTTCACCGGCTAAACTGTTCTTCTTGATTTACTTTATCAATACTATCGTATACGTCACAATCATGTCTTCTCTTTCCAATCCTTAAATAATGAATGCCTCTTTGTCTTTGGAAACGTGTACTAACACGAAAACGTTCGGAATTTTCGTTTCATTTTTTTCCTATGAGGTTACTTACGAATAACTGATTCACGTGTTTTTGTGATTATTCTTGAGTAATATAGTAAGATTTAATTTCCTCAATCTTTCCTCGTACTCCAGCCCCCTAAGCTCCGGGACCAGTCATCTTGCGTATCTCTGACACTTCTCGACTCTTGCCACGTGTGTTTGTTAAGATAGGATCTCCATACAGGATCCGCAAACTTCATTACTAGTTCCACATAGGCTGTTTACAGTCCCTAAAAGCTTCCTTGTCCTCATTTCTAAAAGCCTGGCGAATGGTTGTCAGCATCGCACATGCCGCTGATGGGATTTTGATGATGAATGCTTCTGGAGAAGGTTTTGTGTTATTTGTGATGTTATATCCATTTGCTTTTTCACATTCGGGAGTTTGTCTTCTGATTGAATACAGGTATTGTGTCTCTGTTCACATCTCGATGTACTTGTGGAACATGAGCTACGGCTCTGGAGTCCCGCCTCACACTCCATTATCAACTGTTGTCCAAGTTCCTTTGAATATTATTCTGTACATTTGGAATTATGTTCGGAGTTTGCAGACACCACCACCTCACTTGTAAACACACAATTGTAATGTGTGTATGTGTGTGCGTTTATATCTCTTTGTGCCTTTATCTGAATGGATATCTGTCTGTGGCGCGTCTCTCTCTCTCTCTCTCTCTCTCTCTCTCTCTCTCTCTCTCTCTCTCTCTCTCTCTCTCTCTCTCTCTCTCTCTCTCTCTCTCTCTCTCTCTATCTCTTTTTCTATGTTCCCCAGTGTGTTTATGTATATTATATTTTCTTATTTTTTTTATAACTGATAGTATTATTTATTTGATTAAAAACTTGCTTTATTTAAGCGGGTTCTACATTTAGTACAAAAAAAAATAATTGATCACGGGCTGTGTACCAGGAACTAATTATGTTATGATTGGCTGTTGCCACCCTCCAAGCCCTTTTTTTACTAAAAGCAAAAAAAGTGCCTGTTTTTTGCAGCTTTACTGTAAAGCAAAGCTGCTTTACATGCAACTTTGCAGCTCGCATGCTTTACTTAATTGGTTAGGGGGAATCACGGGTCTCTGTGATTACCTGATTTTGTAATGATCTGAAGTGATTGACTGGGCGAGGCTACCAAGTAAGCTTAGACTATCGTAACAGAAGGTATTGTTGAGCAGCAGCTGTGATAGTAGTAAGCTTTTGTGTTTCGATATTTTTCTTAATAATGATTATTACAATTTTGATAATTATAATGCTAAAATGAATTATGATAACAATTACTATAATGATAGCAATAATATAAGCAATGAAAAGCCATACCATTACTAGAGAAATTTCCACAGATAACAGAGAGAGATAGTGATAATTAGCGAGCGGGAGAGGGAGAAAGAGAGAGAGAGAGAGGGAGAGGGAGAGGGAGAGAGAGAGAGAGAGAGAGGGAGAGGGAGAGGGAGAGAGAGAGAGAGAGAGAAGGAACAAAGTGATAAGAGACTACAAGCTTGCTGCCAGTTGTGCTTCGCTTCCCCTTGCCCCCTCGGTCTCTCACTCATGCCTAGAGTCGCTTTTGAGTGCCGCTATTTATAGAGCTGAGCCACTGCCAGTGAGGGGGAGCGGGCAGAGAGGCTTAAACAGTGGTATGAGAGAGAGAGAGAGTGAGAGAGAGAGAGAGAGAGAGAAAAAAAAAAGATCTGGTAAGAACCATTAATGGCAAAATGTGTTTTTAGCCTATTGTATTGAGCCTATTGGACTTTTAGAGGAAGCCAAAAATGCAGTCAATTGTGAGGGAACAGTCAGTCAGGGAACAAAATGCCCGAGCATCAAGTGAACCCAACAGACAAGGTATAGTTAAAAATATTCAAATATTGCCCTGAAGAAGTAGTTTAGTGGGCAGCGCTGTGAAGAACACACATGTCTCTCTACCCCTCTGTTCCTCCTTCCCTCGGGCACACACCAGAGAGGAAAAGACAAATATATAAAACATCATTCGGAAATTGGAATATAAGAAGAAATAGATTGAGAAGCATGCCTCCCCCAGGCAAGCAGAGCTCACCGCCTCTGTGATGGGCTTAAGGTGCCTAGAAGGACGTACAAGACGACCATCCATCTCCACCAACTCAAAGTGCCGAATTACGACTTTTATAAGGCAGTTGAAGGGGGAAAGCGTAGAGCCAGTACGACTATAGAGCCCTTGAGAGGAGGAATATGAGGATAAAGAGCTGGGATAGGAAGGAGGGAAAGGAATGGTGCCCAATCACTTGGGTCATTGCGATCGAACGCCGACCCGAGTGAAACAAGGCGTTGCTGTATCGACCAGTACAATCGGTTGAGAAAGGACAGTAGACTCTAACCACCGGTTCACTTCCCTAATACCAACGTCGTCATGTCAACATAACGTTGCTGGCTACCGACTAACAAAGCATCAAGTTCTCCTAAGGTTCCAAAACGTCAAGAAACCGATTAATTTCAAGTGTCCTCTTCTATCCTAACAGACTAAGCCAGAGGACCCAAAACAGAAAACGGGACAGTACGTCACTTTCGCGAGTCGCTTCCATTTTTTTGTACGACGATTTTTGCCCTTAGTAATGCAAACGAGCGAAAAGCGACGTTCTTTGTAAGAGTTTCGACCGCTAAGCACAAACCGAACGACTGCATTGCGCTTAGAAATTAAGCTATGGAAGCAGACGCCATACACAACTGTAAATGCAGATACGACAGAATCCACTGCGCTTTGGAACCTATACATCAGTAGATTGAAAGGCGGAACCCAAGAGCTGTGGCTAAACCCCCGCAAATACAACTATGTGAGTAAAGTATGTATAATCCCTTTTAATAGGTCAACAAAAAAAATTGTTCTTGGCAGCGAGGGTAATTGCAAAGACTTGTTTGACTCATAAGATCATTATGTCCCAGCCCTCCATTACTCTCTGGCCAGTGACATTGGTTCCCAGTTCCATTTATACCTTTATTTCCTGAAGTTGTATATTCTTATGTCTCTTTGTCGATGAGATTTGACCCCTTGAGAAGCTTTTCATAGTGGAGAGAGAGAGAGAGAGAGAGAGAGAGAGAGAGAGAGAGAGAGAGAGAGAGAGAGAAAGAGAAAGAGAGAGAGAGAGAGAGAGAGAGAGAGAGAGAGAGAGAGAGAAAGAGAGAACACACATGTAGACAGATGTGGACGAAATCAATAGTTGAATAGAGCACAAAGTTCAGATAACACAGTAGAGGTGCAGTGAAGGGACAAATGCTGTCGTTTTGTCTTGGCTGTTGTCCTGGCTGTTGTCCTGGTTGTTGTCTTGGTTGTTGTCTTGGTTGTTGTCCTGGTTGTTGTCTTGGTTGTTGTCTTGGTTGTTGTCTTGGTTGTTGTCTTGGTTGTTGTCCTGGCTGTTGAAAGCGGAAACAGCCAGGTTGCTTAATCTATAACCCGGGAAGAGAATAATCAGGAAATACAGAGAATAAAGCTCCTAACGGAGGAGAAACCTGTATTTAAAAGGCAGGGGGGGGGATATATCTGACAAACTTAGTAGAGTTCCAAAGCAAGATAACCAAAATATACGACAGGGGGAAAGAAAGCTGGGTAGACTGCATTTTGCTAGATTGTCAAAAGGCATTTGATATTTTTCCTCACTAGAGGCTAGTACACAAACTGGAGAAGTAATGAACTGAATAAAGGAGTCTGTGACGGACAGAAAAACTGAGTGAGATGTGCCAAATGGTGTCCGTCAAGGCTCTGGGGATATTCAAAATTGATGTGAATGACCAGGGAAGGCGCTCGGTCAGGTACATGTTTTGTAGACAACCAACGGGCTAATGAGGCACCTACAAACTGTAGAGGACTATATAGAGCGTTTGCTGTAATGCCGTGACAAGCTCCGAAAGTGGGGCGGACAAATGGTTGTTTGAGTTCAGCCCTGGCAAGTGTAAGGAGATGTATACAGGTAAAAAAGATAAAAGACCCGGAGAAGCAATCATTAAATAACGCTTACTACCCAGGCACAAAAAACAAATGTTGGTGTATTCATTCTAGCACTAGCAATGAGGAAAACATAAGAACTGCATTTAAATATGAGAACAAGAACTCTTTTTAAGACGATCAACACAGCTTGTGTGAGACAAATACTAAGACACAGCACCGGCAAGTAAGAAAATGTGTAGAGGTTAGGATAGGTTAGGTTAGGATAGGATAGGTTAGGTTTGGATAGGTTAGGTTAGGTTAGGATAGAATAGGTGCCTCGTGTGCCCAGGTATGAAGATTAAACGATGTGGACAGGTTAAAGGAACTTACAGTAACAACCTTAGAGAAGATCAGGAGAAGAAGAGGTATTGTCACAACATACAAAATACTAAGAATATATATATATATATATATATATATATATATATATATATATATATATATGTCGTACCTAGTAGCCAGAACGCACTTCTCAGCCTACTATGCAAGGCCCGATTTGCCAAATAAGCCAAGTTTTCATGAATTAATTGTTTTTCGACTACCTAACCTACCTAACCTGACCTAACCTAACTTTTTCGGCTACCTAACCAAACCTAACCTATAAAGATAGGTTAGGTTAGGTTAGGTAGGGTTGGTTAGGTTCGGTCATATATCTACGTTAATTTTAACTCCAATAAAATAAAATTGACCTCATACATAATAAAATGGGTAGCTTTATCATTTCATAAGAACAAAATTAGAGAAAATATATTAATTCAGAAAAACTTGGCTTATTAGGCAAATCGGGCCTTGCATAGTAGGCTGAGAAGTGCGTTCTGGCTACTAGGTACGACATATATATATATATATATATATATATATATATATATATATATATATATATATATATATATATATATATATATATATTTTAGGGTGGCAGAGTAGGTGGCGTGAGGGGGTGGGGTGGCAGAGTGGGTGGCGTGAGGGGGGGTGGGGTGGCAGAGTGGGTGGCGTGAGGGGGGTGGGGTGTAGTGGGGCGGGTGGTGGAGGAGGGTGCAGCACGGGGCGTGTGTGAGGGGGCGGGCACCAGCGCTGGTGTGTCACGGGAAGCTGGTGTTGGGGGCACCATGGTATTATTAGCTGCTAACTCCACTACCTCTACCCTGTGAGTCTTTGTTGTCTGCTCGCCTTCATCTCTGTCTCTCTGTCTCTCTCTCTCTCTCACTGTCTGTCTCTCTGTCTCTCTCTCTCTCTCTCTCTCTCTCTCTCTCTCTCTCTCTCTCTGTCTCTCTCTCTCTCTCACTGTCTCTGTTTCTCTGTCTCTCTCTCTCTCTCTCTCTCTCTCTCTCTCTCTGACTGCCTGACAAATTATATAAACGTTATCAGTGTTCATGAGATATCATTTCTCCTGATATCATTTCCAAGCAGTTCTATCTGATAATAACAATATAGAGCCTGCGACACGTGCATGAATGTATTTGTCGCAGTAATGGCCGCTAGCTTGATCTTTGTACGGGGGTCCACAGGTGAGAACATGGTTGTTGTGGGGTCCACAGGTGAGAACGTGGTTGTTGTGGGGTCCACAGGTGAGAACGTGGTTGTTGTGGTCCACAGGTGAGAACGTGGTTGTTGTGGTCCACAGGTGAGAACATGGTTGTTGTGGGGGTCCACAGGTGAGAACATGGTTGTTGTGGGGTCCACAGGTGAGAACATGGTTGTTGTGGTCCACAGGTGAGAACGTGGTTGTTGTGGTCCACAGGTGAGAACGTGGTTGTTGTGGGGTCCACAGGTGAGAACGTGGTTGTTGTGGGGTCCACAGGTGAGAACATGGTTGTTGTGGTCCACAGGTGAGAACGTGGTTGTTGTGGTCCACAGGTGAGAACGTGGTTGTTGGTGGTCCACAGGTGAGAACAGGGTTGTTGTGGTCCACAGGTGAGAACATGGTTGTTGTGGTCCACAGGTGAGAACGTGGTTGTTGGTGGTCCACAGGTGAGAACATGGTTGTTGTGGTCCACAGGTGAGAACATGGTTGTTGTGGTCCACAGGTGAGAACATGGTTGTTGTGGGGTCCACAGGTGAGAACGTGGTTGTTGTGGGGTCCACAGGTGAGAACATGGTTGTTGTGGTCCACAGGTGAGAACGTGGTTGTTGGTGGTCCACAGGTGAGAACATGGTTGTTGTGGGGTCCACAGGTGAGAACATGGTTGTTGTGGTCCACAGGTGAGAACATGGTTGTTGTGGTCCACAGGTGAGAACGTGGTTGTTGGTGGTCCACAGGTGAGAACATGGTTGTTGTGGGGTCCACAGGTGAGAACATGGTTGTTGTGGGGTCCACGGGTGAGAACGTGGTTGTTGTGGGGTCCACAGGTGAGAACATGGTTGTTGTGGGGTCTACAGGTGAGAACATGGTTGTTGTGGGGTCCACAGGTGAGAACATGGTTGTTGTGGGGTCCACAGGTGAGAACATGGTTGTTGTGGGGTCCACAGGTGAGAACATGGTTGTTGTGGGGTCCACAGGTGAGAACATGGTTGTTGTGGGGTCCACAGGTGAGAACATGGTTGTTGTGGGGTCTACAGGTGAGAACATGGTTGTTGTGGGGTCCACAGGTGAGAACATGGTTGTTGTGGGGTCTACAGGTGAGAATGGGGTTTGTTAAGGTCCCCTCCCCCTTCCCCCTTCCCTCTTTTTGGCCGGATAACCGGGCTTAAAACTTAAAAATCAAAACTCTACGGTTTTCTCAACCCACAATTATATTTCAGATATAATAAGCCCAACCACTTGGGCTGGACATTAGAGCGACGGTCTAACTTCATGCAGGACGGCGTTCAATCCCCCGACCATCCAAGTGATTGGGCACCATCCGTTTCCTCCCTTCCCATCCCAAATCCTTATTCTGACCTTCTCTCCCTAGTGCTATATAGTCGAAAAGGCTTGGCGCTTTCTCCTGATAGCTCTCTTCAGGTTTAATGACAAATACAGTAGCTTGCCACAATGTGCCCATATTTCTTACAGCATGGTATTTGGGCCGACCGCAACTGGCCCATATGACACACCCATACCCCCATGTTTTATGTTCGAGTGCTAAGTGAGGCTAGCCCTAAGCATCTGGTTTCCTACTTCAGACAGAGAATTTTTTTATAGATATGTATATATCAACTGTTTTATTGCAAAATGGGTTCTGGACCCCATCAGTTTCTAAGCTAAGTAATTTACATTTGTAGTGAGCTATTTATATGAAGATCGCAAAGAAATTCCAGCGGCGTGATGCATCGATGATAAAATCTTTTTGAAGCAGTGGGGGTGACTTGAAACAGCGTTGATGTCTGGGAATCACGAGAACGCAGTCGATGTGCATCACATCAAAAAGTCAACACCAGCAATCAACAGCCAATTATTGCACAACTATATTCTACCCACTTCAAGACTCCGTACCAATATAGAAGCATCAAGAGGAAGCATAGGCCAATAGCCCCTTTGCAGTTACTTCCATTCTTCCCTTTCACTTATTAAATTTATACCCATTGCACCGTGTTCTGTCATGGGTTGGTCAAAAGTTTGTTCACCTCATCCACAACTGTTTCAACATATCACCTCATCCAAATGCGAGTATATAAGACAAATTGTTTAGCGTTAGAATTAGTAAGACTCTGTTAAGTGTTTTCAGGTTGCAGTTGTGTGTGTGTGTGTGTGTGTAAACTAAAGTCTTTGAAAATGTAATATGTTATTACGAAACGCGTTCAAGCGTCGCGTCAGACTAGAAATAAAAATGAATTTTGGAGAATTCATTTTTCAGTTACCATCGAAAGTAAAAACAAACATAAGAAATATTGGGAAAATTCGTGTTAGAATTATTAATTTTGCTTTTTCGGTCATATTTAACAACATTAATTATATATATATATATATATATATATATATATATATATATATATATATATATATATATATATATATATATATATATATATATATATATATATATATATAATATGAGTGGGTGTGTGTGCCTTGTTTCAGACACAAGCTAGTACACTGAGTCCAATATTTTCGTCTTCAACTCCATAAACTTTATTGGAATCATGATAAATTTATCATTATTGTAGTTTGTCTACGAAGCTGGAGATGGGATGGGGTCCGCGAGGGAATGATGGCGTCTCAGAACACGAAGATGTATGAGTACTAACATGACTGTTTGGAGGGCGAGGTCTTCGAGAGTCAGGTGTAGAGTGCCACAACCTGGAGAAGTTATCTTCGAGTTCTAATAATAATAGTGATAGTATTGGGCACCGTCACTCATCCTGCGAGTGTACATGCCACCATACCAGTATGTTCAACATCCCGAACAGGAAGAAGACCCGCTATAGGTTGTTCAACCTAGCACTTATAATTCCAGGTATTCCTCTGCTTCTTGAATCAACCAATACCATTATAATAAAGATACAAGACATCAATAAATGCGTCTAGTTACCTGTTTACTACTTTCCAGCAACCGTTTTCCCATCACATACAATTCCTCACCATCAACCATCCTCATCATCATCATCCTCATCATCATCATCACCATCTATGTAACTGTCATCACCATCACCTTGCGGGCCGTAATGACCCCCTATTAAGCCTCTGTTTCATTTCATAGAGATGGAGAGCGCAGACGGGCGTCAAACCACGCCCGTATGAGTGTAATTTAAGTTGGTTTAGGTGTAATTAGCCCCCAGGAACGAGGCTCATTACCCAACCACCGCCACCAACAGGGACAAAGGCTGCAAGCACCCTTTTAACTTAATGAAACGCTTCCAGACGTTGTTTTCGTTATGGCCTGAGGCATAGCAGGGGGAGGCAGGAGTTAAATTTTGTTGGGACAGGGATGGGATGGTAGACGGCTCTGTTCTTTCCCCCCCCCCCCCTGCTTATGTTTTTGTTTTGTTCTGTCTGTTTTTGCGCAGCCCCGCCTTCTAAAATGATTGTATTTATTGATTGTTTCGAGCAAATAGATGTTAGAACTACCGAAAGTTAAATTTTGATTATAAAATTTGCACAAACGAGGGGAACTTTTAACCAATGTAGAGATATAGAACCTAACTTCTCCTAGCAATCTTAGGCCTAATACTCGATATCTTAGGCTTAATATAGTTACATATATATGACATTCTTGAAGTAGGCATGTTTAATGTTTTTTTTCATGAGTTTAAGCTATATTGTTGTCCTGACTTATAAAATAGAAATTACAAATAGTTCACTTCTTGGTTGTCCATCACTAAATATATACTGGTACTTTGGACCAATGGTTAATGATAAGTTCTATCATTTCAGGGCCGTTTTTTCGTTATCACGGCTGGACTTTGATTCGAATTTTATATGGGTCTTGGTGTCTTTTCTGTCACCCTGTCACTTTCCCCCTGTATCTATCTCGTTCTTTCTCTCTGTCTCTTTCTTTCACTCTTTGTATGTGTTCTGGCATAGAGTTTTATGCCTCTATCTCAGCGTCTCTCTTTCTCTCTGTGTCTGTGTGCGTCTCTCTCTCTCTCTCTCTCTCTCTCTCTCTCTCTCTCTCTCTCTCTCTCTCTCTCTCTCTCTCTCTCTCTCTCTCTCTCTCTCTTCCTCGTACGCATCTCCTAAGCCAATTATGGAACCAAAGTCTTACAAGCTTAATATTTACTCTCGCTTAAAGGACAAAATAACAAAACTAGCGAGTCTCAGGTACGTACATGAACAATGATATTCAATATATATATTTTATGCGGATGACTTTTTAGTTTTAATAAATTAATAATTTGGAATAACATGCTCTATCGAATTACGAATTTTTGTCGAGCTGATAATATACTAATTCTGAAAAATTATTCCCACAGATCTCGAAATGTAATTTAAAAAGATCCTGAGGCATTAGTCTTACAGATCCTGAGGCATTAGTCTTACAGATCCTGAGGCATTAGTCTTACAGATCCTGAGGCATTAGTCTTACAGATCCTGAGGCATTAGTCTTACAGATCCTGAGGCATTAGTCTTACAGATCCTGAGGCATTATGCCTCCAAATACAGGAACATCACCCTGACAGATACTGAGGAGTCACCCCTTATATTTACCCTGAAATCACTCTTACAGACTCCGGGGAGTTAGTCCCCCAGACTCCGGGGAGTTAGTCCCCCAGACTCCGGGGAGTTAGTCCCCCAGACTCCGGGGCGTTAGTCCCCCAGACTCCGGGGAGTTAGTCCCCCAGACTCCGGGGAGTTAGTCCCCCAGACTCCGGGGAGTTAGTCCCCCAGACTCCGGGGAGTTAGTCCCCCAGACTCCGGGGAGTTAGTCCCCCAGACTCCGGGGAGTTAGTCCCCCAGACTCCGGGGAGTTAGTCCCCCAGACTCCGGGGAGTTAGTCCCCCAGACTCCGGGGAGTTAGTCCCCCAGACTCCGGGGAGTTAGTCCCCCAGACTCCGGGGAGTTAGTCCCCCAGACTCCGGGGCGTTAGTCCCCCAGACTCCGGGGAGTTAGTCCCCCAGACTCCGGGGAGTTAGTCCCCCAGACTCCGGGGAGTTAGTCCCCCAGACTCCGGGGAGTTAGTCCCCCAGACTCCGGGGAGTTAGTCCCCCAGACTCCGGGGAGTTAGTCCCCCAGACTCCGGGGAGTTAGTCCCCCAGACTCCGGGGAGTTAGTCCCCCAGAGTCTGGAACATCAACAACGCAGCTTCGATACCACAGCGTTGTGATATCGGGTTCTTATAGCATATCGTTTCAGTTATTATTTGTTATTTTATCAAGCTTTTTTACGTTATTTGGGATGGAGTTTGTTGACTAATAAGTTGGTTATGTTAGAGCAGATATTGTGAGTTTGTTGTATTATTGGCTAAGGTGTGTTAGCTGGGGGGGGGGGATGGAGGGAGTGTGTGGAACAATTAGTTCAGCGCCAGGATGGGGATTATAGGGTGTAGTGTTGGGATTCGGGTCTATCGACCTCTGGAAGGTTATTTAGGTCTGTCGACCTCTGGAGGGTTATTGTGGTCTGTCGACCTCTGGAGGGTTATTGAGGTCTATCAATACCTGTAGGGTTATTAAGGCCAACACAACAGTTTATTGATCAACCAGCAAATATACTAAAATGCAGAAATTCCTCCAGGACTTGAACAGACCTTCAGTATATATTATATATATATATATGTCGTACCTAGTAGCCAGAACGCACTTCTCAGCCTACTATGCAAGGCCCGATTTGCCTAATAAGCCAAGTTTTCATGAATTAATGTTTTTTCGTCTACCTAACCTACCTAACCTAACCTAACCTAGTTTTTTTTGTCTACCTAACCTAACCTTACCTATAAAGATAGGTTAGGTTAGGTTAGGTAGGGTTAGTTAGGTTCGGTCATATATCTACGTTAATTTTAACTCCAATAAAAAAAAATTGACCTCATACATAGTGAAAAGGGCAGCTTTATCATTTCATAAGAAAAAAATTATAGAAAATATATTAATTCAGGAAAACTTGGCTTATTAGGCAAATCGGGCCTTGCATAGTAGGCTGAGAAGTGCGTTCTGGCTACTAGGTACGACATATATATATATATATATATATATATATATATATATATATATATATATATACATACATATATATATATATATATATATATATATATATATATATATATATATATATATATATATATATATATATATATATATATATAATATTAATACACTAAAATACAAAACAATGAAGCTTTATATACAAATATATATATATATACAACAACGATTCAGTAATAAAGCCAAATGAATGAACTTTGTAATTGAACTGCCGGATATTTCATTAGTAGTTTAGTCACCCCCTTCCCACCCACCCCCCCCAACCCACCCACAACCCTCTCCTATTCACTCCCTCTCTCCCGTACCACGTACCAACCCCCACGCAATCCCCTTCCATCCCCCACACACGTCACTCCCACACGGAAACTCTTCCCTCCATCCAGTACTACTGTCCTGTACTACAGTCCAGTACTACAGTCTAGTACTCAAACATTTCAAATGTGCTCCACCAGTAACGCTCCAGCCACTCGTTGTTTGGTCTCTCGTTACTTGGTAATGGTGTTGAAGACGAACATTATTATTTATATAAAACACGGCCGTGAGGCTGTTAACCAATATTTTCAATGGTTGGAAGGTGACGTAACTATAGTAACAGGGGATACGACCAACTGTTTAGGCCTACTGTTGTTAGCCTCATCACCAATAGGATGTATTAGGTCTAAAACTCTTATATCAAATCAATAGACATCAAAGGCTTGATTATTAAATGGTTGTGCAAGGATAATTGGGAAAGTTGACATAAAGCATAGTACATTAAGTACACTGGAACACGGAGACAGAAGAGTTCTGGGAGACATGATCACTACCTACTAAATTCTCAGAGGAATTGACAGGGTTGATAAAGATAAACTATTTAGCACGGATGGTACACGAGTAAGGAGACACAGGTGTTAAGTTAGAACCCAAATGAGCCACAGGGCCGTTAGAAAGAACTTTTTTCAGTGCCAGAATAATTAACAGGTGGAATGCATTAGGCAGTGATGTGGTGGAGGCTGACTCCATACACAGTTTAAAATGTAGATATGATAGAGCCCAGTAGGCTCGGGAATCTGTACACCAGTTGATTGACAGTTGAGAGGCGGGACCAAAGAGCCAAAGCTCAACCCCCGCAAGCACAAATAGGTGAGTGCAAATAGGTGAGTACACACATACACACTGGGGTTGTTAAAGCTGCGGCCTTCCGGGGACCTTAACTACCGCTCTTTATGGCCGAGAAATTGCTGGAGTCCCCAGCCTTTCCCGTTTATTGATGGCGACAATTACGAAGGTGAGAATGTGAGTTTTGTGGAGTTGTAGTTACGGAGATTGTTAGGATTGTGGGCCTTTAGGATTGGTGAGTAGTGAGATGTTCAGGTGATTGGCTATCAGTGATGAAGGTGTTGGGCTCCTAGCCATCAGGATTGACGAGTAGAGTAAGGCGTTGGTGTAATTTGCTGTCAGTGATGAAGTCTTTATCATATTTTTTTTATTTTATAAAGAATAGTTTAGTGTATAGTAATCTTGATGAGATATAACATTCACATTCATCATTAAAGTAACATAACAATGACCATTACTTATCAGCGCTACAGTAATGGTCAGGAGAATTATCAGTGAGTTATATGGCAATAAAGAGATTAACTATTAGTAACTTGCATTACAACAATAGACTTAATTTATTACGCAATTATCCTGTAGCAAAACATTGGTCTGTTATCATCTAATTACAATATAATAGACCACTGAATTGTCATCTATTTACCACACAACAATATGAAAATAAAAAGGAGTTTCGTGAATCCAATATCACAATGCAAATTGTTCCTCTACTTCCATTGTGATCAGTGAGCTAATATGGCTCCTCTTCCCAGACTGCTGTGAACAGGATCTCTGCTTTAACACTCACATCTATCATCTGCTCCAGGGATAGTCTTTGACACCAGGGATAGTCTGGAACACCAGGGATAGTCTGGAACACCAGGGATAGTCTGGAACACCAGGGATAGTCTGGAACACCAGGGATAGTCTGGAACACCAGGGATAGTCTGGGACACCAGGGATAGTCTGGGACACCAGGGATAGTCTGGGACACCAGGGATAGTCTGGAACACCAGGGATAGTCTGGAACACCAGGGATAGTCTGGAACACCAGGGATAGCTGGAACACCAGGGATAGTCTGGGACACCAGGGATAGTCTGGGACACAAGGGAGAGTCTGGGACACCAGGGATAGTCTGGAACACCAGGGATAGTCTGGAACACCACGGATAGTCTGGAACACCACGGATAGTCGTGAACATCAGGGATAGCCTGGAACACCAGGGATAGTTTGGAACATCAGGGATAGTCTGGAACACTAGGGATGGTCTGGAACACCAGGGATTGTCTGGAACACCAGGGATAGTCAGGGACAGCAGGGATAGTCTGGAACACAAGGGATAGTCTGGGACACCAGGGATAGTCTGGAACACCAGGGATAGTCTGGAACACCAGGGATAGTCTGGAACACCACGGATAGTCGTGAACACCACGGATAGCCTGGAACACCAGGGATAGTTTGGAACATCAGGGATAGTCTGGAACACTAGGGATAGTCTGGAACACCAGGGATTGTCTGGAACACCAGGGATAGTCAGGGACAGCAGGGATAGTCTGGGACACCAGGGATAGTCTGGGACACCAGGGAGAGTCTGGGACACCAGGGATAGTCTGGAACACCAGGATAGAGCTGGTGTCTGGAACATCAGGGATAGTCTGGAACACCAGGGATAACCTGGAACACCAGGGACTATTTAACACGGGTGGTACACGCACAAGGGGACACAGGTGGAAGCTGAGTACCCAAATGAGCCACAGAGACATTAGACCTTTTTCAGTATGAGAGTTGTTAGTAAATGGAATGCACTAGGAAGTGATGTGGTGGAGGCTGACAGGGGGCCGGTGGCTGACTGGACAGCACGCTGAACGCATTTTACCGTGGCCCCTGGTTTGATTACCGATACTGGCGAGAAACAATGGGCAGAGTTTCTTTCATCCTGATGCTCCTGTTACCTAGCAGTAAATAAGTGCCTGGGAGTTAGTTATCTGTCACGGGCTGCTTCTTGGTGTGTGTGTGTGTGTGTGTGTGTGTGTGTGTGTGTGTGTGTGTGTGTGTGTGTGTGTGTGTGTGTGTGTGTGTGTGTGTGTGGTGTGGGAAAAAATAGTAGTAACAGTTGATTGACAGTTGAGGGGCGGGCCGAAAGAGCAGAGCTCAACCCCCGCAAGCACACATACTCACAACTAGGTGAGTACACACACACACACACACACACACACACACACACACACACACACACACACACACACACACACACACACACACATACACACACTTTCTCACATGCACCCACTCTCTCGCACCTTATCTCTATCTCTCTAATCACTTTCTTAATCTGTAAATAAGAAAATTATGAAATGTGGATGATAAAACCAAAAATTGCAAATGAAATCTGAGCAACACCTGACTTCCAATCATGATGAACAAACTCTCTGTTGATTGCCACTTCATATATCAGGCTTTTCCAGCCTTTACTCTGAGTTCGTTTCCTTCTCTCCGCTCTTCGTTTCTGTCTCCAATTGTCCACATTATCATATTTTATTCTATTTCTCTGCTTCGTCCTTCTTATTCTACCTTCCCTCTTCGTCGGCATTCTTCGTCTCTTCCTCCTCCTCCTTTGTTCTTATTTATTCTTCAAACAGCTTCGAGACATGTCGTGCAGGACCACAGGAAAACATTGAATCATTTGCACCTGCAACTTTGTGCCCCATGCCACTCACTAGTGCTTGTGAGGGCTTCTCATTGACAGGCTGGGAAAACAAGGTTGATTCCTGTTGTATCTTTGTGCTCGAATGTGTATGTGGGTGGTTGCTTGCTTGCGTATCATTCTGGAGTCCGTTTCATCTGTTTTTACACAGGTGGGTACAGGAGTAGATGGCTTCTGACTATCTGTTAGCAAACCGAGAGCTTTCTCTTTCTGAGAGCTTTACCCTTACACATTTTTCCTATTTATATCTCCATGTCTCTCTGTGTCTCTTTCTGACACTCTCTGGCTCTCTCTGGTTCTCTTTGGCTCTGCAGGCGATGAGTCACAATAACGTGGCTAAAGTAAGTTGACCAGACCACACACTAAAAGGTGAAGGGACGACGACGTTTCGGTCCGTCCTGGACCATTCTCAAGTCGAAACGTCGTCGTCCCTTCACCTTCTAGAGTGTGGTCTGGTCAACTAACTCTGGCTCTCTTTCTCTCGCTTTCGCTCTGGCTCTCTCTGTCTAGGTCAACTAACTCTGGCTCTCTTTCTCTCGCTTTCGCTCTGGCTCTCTCTGTCTGTCTATCTGTTCCTCTCCCTCTCTCTCTCTCTCTCTCTCTCTCTCTCTCTCTCTCTCTCTCTCTCTCTCTCTCTCTCTCTCTCTCTCTCTCTCTCTCTCTCTCTCTCTCTCTCTCTCTCTCTCTCTCTCTTCCTAGACTCGTGCACTTCAGAATAATCTGTCTCTAATTGTCTGCACTGCTGGACAACTCGGTCAGGATTCATGTAACATTTACGCAACTCTTACGAAACTTGTACATCTTTCCAAGAAGCGGCTTCGTTTACAGGTATTAAACAGTTCTGAGCTCCGAAGCACTTATGAGGATATTTATAACAAATATAACCTCGGAATGTGAAGTTTGGAAGCTTGAAAACCACTTAATAAATGTAAATAATCAACAATAATTAAATAAAGATGTACAGGTTTCGTAAATTAATGCATAAATGTTTGCATATAATTGATGCATATATCCAGGAAACTGATGAATTCCATTTTCAGCTTAGCATAAACGTACTTGTTAACACTTTGAGAGGCAATCACAGTATCATTGGGAAGATTT
Source organism: Procambarus clarkii (assembly GCF_040958095.1). NCBI lineage: Eukaryota > Metazoa > Arthropoda > Malacostraca > Decapoda > Cambaridae > Procambarus > Procambarus clarkii. Next base: position 30,630,536 of record NC_091159.1, on the reverse strand, counting down.
CCCCAGGAGTGTGAATATTAGGCACACATTAGAATATTAGTCTCTCACACACACACACCTCTTCACAGGTGGGTGTGTGTGACTATTCACAGGTGTGTGTGTGTGTGACTATTCACAGGTGTGTGTGTGTGACTATTCACAGGTGTGTGTGTGTGTGACTATTCACAGGTGTGTGTGTGTGACTATTCACAGGTGTGTGTGTGTGTGAGACTATTCACAGGTGTGTGTGTGTGACTATTCACAGGTGTGTGTGTGTGTGTGTGTGTGTGAGACTATTCACAGGTGTGTGTGTGTGTATGTGACTATTCACAGGTGTGTGTGTGTGTGTGTGTGACTATTCACAGGTGTGTGTGTGTGTGTGTGTGTGTGTGAGACTATTCACAGGTGTGTGTGTGTGTGTGTGAGACTATTCACAGGTGTGTGTGTGTGAGAGACTATTCACAGGTGTGTGTGTGTGACTATTTACAGGTGTGTGTGCGAGACGGGATAGTCAATGGACGACATGTTATGGCCTGATGGTAACTATGTGTTAATTAAATTACCTCTGCCAAAGTTTGGCGACTGAACTGAATTGACCTCACAGATCTGATCAAAGTTACAAGGACCGTATGTGCAGTTATTACAAGGTCTGAGTTTATGATTCTAAGTTTGTCTTTGATATAATGAGGTAAAAAGTGAAGTGAACAAATGAACAAACAAAGCATTAGGCAATTGGTCATGTCTTACAGAATGTTTGTTCATTTGTCAGAAAATGCTCACCAAATTGATCGGGAGATGACATCTTCAATAACGAATTGTAAAAGCACTTATAACAGGAACATAATTGAATCTACTTTAATACATATTACAAAAGAAAGTAATTTGAACATTAGCATTGGTTTATATAACTTAGATCTATTTTTGATTGATCAATTAAAGGGCGATATGAGTAGGATTATTGATACACATTTGTCTCACTAATTCATTGTAAATATTTACTATCTTATGCTATTATTATCCATGTGTGGGCCTATGTGTGGGTACAAATAGGAGCTGCATCGTATGGGCCAATAGGTCTTCTGCAGTAGCCATCTAATTCCCATTCATTTTTCATTGTACCTCCCCTCACTCCACCACTCTCTCCTGCCTATATATGTCCAATACTTGACCTGTAAATCATTCCTTCTGAAGATGTATTAATATACGAAAGTACTTAAGGAAATTCCTGTTTCAATTCTTCCTCCGTGGTCTGACACTGTCACTTTTTTCATCACGTGTTAATTTTCGTGATTTACATATACACACACACACATATATATATATATATATATATATATATATATATATATATATATATATATATATATATATATATATATATATATATATATATATATATATAATATAATATAATATAATATAATATAATATGCGTAAGTATCCACTTAGAAGAGATAAAAGCCAAATTCGTGCGTATTCGCGTATATATTTGATAGAAGTACGCTATATCTATATCCTGGTTTCGAATACACTATACCTATAGAGTATTCGCTGAAAATGTTTACCAATATATCCCTGGTGCTCATAAGGTTTGCTTCTTCGGGAACATCAACATTCAACATCGGTGGAAATTGATTAAATTGGTTTTGCTGTTAAAGGAAAGGCAAGACACGAGGGACCAATGAAAATCAAACATCAGGGGCAAACATCGACGAATGTTTACATGGAAGTTATGGCCAGAGGGGGCCGCAATTTTGTGAAAGTTGGTTCAGGGTGATATTTTTGTGGTAAACATCGATCGTCTGACATCGTCTCTCTCTCTCTCTCTCTCTCTCTCTCTCTCTCTCTCTCTCTCTCTCTCCACTCTTTCTCTCTCCCCTTATGTTTACATTTATATATTATTTTTTATATTTTTGTTCTCTCTGTGTATGTCTGTCAGTGCTCAATATTTTTCTTTAAAAGTGTGTGTTTGTGCAAGTTTTTGTTTATGAATTCATATGTAAACACCTGGATATTCCTAGCTATGAGTTTAAAGAGCATATTCATCAGCTCTCGGGGACTCACTTTATCATTTTTTTTTTTTTTTTAGAGTTATTTCTCCGTGGGCTCTATAGGCCTCTGGCTGGCCCGGTGAGTGTTCTAAGTGAGTGTCCCGGTCCACTAGCACGTCTAATTTTGACGTATAATCTTCCTACGGCCAATAATTGTCTTTTTGGAAAAATAGTAGCGGCTCGCGAAATTGACATACTGTCCCGTTTTCTGTTTTGGGTTCTCTGGTGGGTTAGGATAAGAGACATTTTTAGTACGAGAGTTTCTTGCTGTTGGGAAGGGGCTTGCCTTAGGTGCCTTGCCTAGTTTCTTGCCTTAAGAGGACGGGCTGCAGTGTTATATATACTGAAGTGACAAGACTAATCCCTTGATTAGTCTTGACTAATCAAGGGATGAATTTTTGACTTGTTGGCGTTTGTGGAATTATTCCCAGTGTGTTGGACAACTACTGAAGAGTTTAGTCTCGTTCTTGGTTACTACTTTCTACCATCATTTGGGTTCCCATTTGCAAATTTTTTGTTCCTATTCTGTGTATCATTGTTGCTACTGTTCTCTGTTGTTCATATGAGACTGCTTTGTTGTTCATCTGTGACGTCTTTGTTTTGTTCATCTGTGACCTCTCTGGTGTTCATATGTGATCTCTGTTGTTGTCTTTCTATTTCTGTTTGAGTCGACTGTTGCATCCTGGTTGAGGAAAGTGGGGGGGGGAGGGGGGAGTGCCTTTTACCACAGTGATTATCTTCTATTTTAGTTATAAATACCCAGGAACGTAGTTCAGGTATGTGTTGGTTGTATCACTGTTAATTCATTCTAAAATCGAATTTCTTAACAGGAAGCGCCACTTTCCACCTTTGCCCTCTGTTTATTTCCCTGCGTTGGTATCTGGTATCCCGTTTAAAAATTACATTCAAGATCACATCAGAGAGTTTTCGTTTCCACAAGTACAACAACAACATTACTGTATTTTGACTAGTATTCTTTTAAGTTCATCTGCTTTATCTGTGACTCCATCAGCATGTGTGTAACAGGTCTTGAGGTTTATGGAATATGTACTTAGTGAGTTACAATACTCGTGTGCTGAGCTCTGTGTGATGGTGGGTGCTGAGCTCTGTGGTGTGGAGGGTTTTGAGCGCTTTAGCAGTTGTGGGGTAGAGGGTTGTGAGCGCTTGAGCAGTTGTGGGGTGGAGGGTTGTCAGTGCTTGAGCAGTTGTGGGGTGGAGGATTGTGAGTGCTTGAGCAGTTGTGGGGTGGAGGGTTGTCAGTGCTTGAGCAGTTGTGGGGTGGAGGGTTGTCGGTGCTTGAGCAGTTGTGGGGTGGAGGGTTGTCAGTGCTTGAGCAGTTATGGGGTGGAGGGTTGTCGGTGCTTGAGCAGTTGTGGGGTGGAGGGTTGTCAGTGCTTGAGCAGTTATGGGGTGGAGATTGTGGGGTGAGTTGAGGTTGAGAGGAAGTGCCAAACTGCGGGAAACAGATTTCTACGAGGAATATATCAATTATCAAAAATATTGTGGCGGAGAATAAGAAATAGAGATGGAGAGAAAGGGATGTTGAAGAAAAGAAAGGAGTGGAAAAGAAGAGACGGGAGCAGAAGAGGAAAGGAGCGGAGAAGAGAGAGAGAGAGAGAGAGGAGGGGATAACGAAGAAAAAGAAGGAGAGTGGACACGAAAAGACTAAAGTTGAAAAAAAAAAATCCCCAGCAACATCAACTCACACACACACACACACACAGACACACACACACACACACACACACACACACACACACACACACACACACACACACACACACACACACACACACACACACACACAGACACACACACACACACACACATACGGGGGCCTCGTAGCCTGGTGGATAGCGCGCAGGACTCGTAATTCTGTGGCGCGGGTTCGATTCCCGCACTAGGCAGAAACAAATTGGCAAAGTTTCTTTCACCCTAAGTGCCCCTGTTACCTAGCAGTAAATAGGTACCTGGGAGTTAGTCAGCTGTCACGGGCTGCTTCCTGGGGTGTGTGGTGTGGAAAAAAAATAAAAAAAAAATAGTTCGTAAACAGTTGATTGACAGTTGAGAGGCGGGCCGAAAGAGCAAAGCTCAACCCCCGCAAAATCACAACTAGTAAACACAAAATCACAACTAGTAAACACACACACACACACACATACACACACACACACACACACACACACACACACACACACACACACACACACACACACACACACACACACACACAATGTTTCTTTCAACCAATTACCCAGCCAAAGGTCAGTAGGAGAGTACACGGGAGCAGCGACCACAGACCCTACACCAGCCTCCACTACGGCCGACACAAGAGCCACATTTTACTGCCTGTTGCTCCCGCGCCGCGATATAACTCCAGGAGCATCACACACATTCACACACATTCGTAATGCCTATTAAATCCTCTTATAATTGAGTAATTAAAAGGCATCAAGATGTAATCCAAATCTCATTATGTACGTATTTTCTCATTAATTATACTGGGAACAGGTCATTAAATATCAATCATCCGAATATAAAGCATTCGAGAGTAATTTATAAGATAAATATTATATAGTAATCCCTAATTAACGTGTTGGGAGAATTACGTTTTCTAATTAGGGGGTGACAATCATATTTTATGCAAATTTAGTGCCATTTTCTGTCTGGCTTTCTTTATCGTCTCACATTCAGAGATTCCGGGTTCGATTCCCGGGCGAGACAGAAATGTTTAGGGTACTTTTGGCCTAATGCACCTGTTCTCCCAGCAGTAAATAGATACCTGGGATTTAGGCAACTGTTGTGGTATTGCATCCTAGAGCGAGGGTCCTTGAGTGGGGGAGGGGGTGACCTTTATACAAGCCTAAAGTATATATATATACTTTAGGCTTGTATACTGTATATATACAATATACATATATACAACCAACCTGTATATGTACAACATATATACACAGGTTTCCCCGTCCCCGGGAAAACAAATTATTATTATTATTAGTTATCACTTACAAAGAGAATAAGATTACTTAGAACAGCTTTGATCGACTATCAAGTGATAGAAGCCTT
>NC_091159.1:30605440-30622940 GCF_040958095.1 Procambarus clarkii | reverse complement strand
ACACACACACACACACAACTGGACAACATGGAGGAATGGTCTAGAAAATGGCTGCTAAAGTTCAACTCAGGAAAGTGTAAGGTAATGAAATTAGGTGAAGGGAGCAGGAGGCTGAACACAACGTATCATCTGGGAGGTGAAATCCTGCAAGAGTCAAATAGAGAGAAGGATCTGGGTTTTGATATCACACCGAACCTGTCCCCAGAGGCCCACATCAAAACAATATCATCAGCGGCATATGCTAGACTGGCCAACATAAGAACTGCCTTTAGAAACTTGTGTAAGGAATCGTTCAGGACCCTGTATACCACTTACGTAAGACCAATCCTGGAGTATGCAGCTCCAGCCTGGAGTCCATACCTAGTTAAACACAAGACAAAGTTAGAGAAGATTCAGCGGTATGCCACCAGGCTCGTCCCGGAACTGAGAGGAATGAGCTACGAGGAAAGGCTAATGGAGCTGAACCTCACATCCCTGGAAAACAGAAGAGTAAGGGGAGACATGATAACCACCTACAAAATTCTCAGAGGAATTGACAGGGTGGACAAAGACAAACTCTTCAGCACGGGTGGGACAGGAACAAGGGGACACAGGTGGAAACTTAGTACCCAGATGAGCCACAGAGACGTTAGAAAGATTTTTTCAGTGTCAGAGTAGTTAATAAATGGAATGCACTAGGAAGTGATGTGGTGGAGGCTGACTCCTTACACAGTTTCAAATGTAGATATGATAGAGCCCAGTAGGCTCAGGAATCTGTACACCAGTTGATTGACAGTTGAGAGGCGGGACCAAAGAGCCAAAGCTCATCCCCCGCAAGTACAATTAGGTGAGTACACACACACACACCTCGCGGGGCCTCGCGACTATGTGGACAGCGCTCGTGGGTCGGAGTTCTAAGGGCTCGGGTTCGATTCCCGTTCCGAGGCAGAAATAATTGGTCAGAGTTTCTTTCACCCTGATGGACCAGTTCACCTAGCAGTAAATAGGTACCTGGGCGTTAGACAGCTGCTTTGGGCTGCTTCATGGGGATGTGTGTGTGCGTGCTAGAGAGAAATGTATGTAGTAAACATAATAGAGGAAAAATTGATTTGCTATAAAGGCGGAGTCCAACAGCTAATAGCTCGATTCTGTAGACACAAATGGTAAAAAATACCCACACGCGCCCACACATGTGTCTGATGTTAGCTAGCCAGGCTGGCTAACATCAGAACTGCCTTCAGAAACCTGTGTAAAGAATATTTCTGAACCACCAACCTGTCCTCATAAAAATAACGTCGCTTTTGGCCGTTTGACTGTATGGCCGAAAATAGACGTAATTTGAAAATAAAAAAAAAAATGATAATAATTTTGGATTTTTTTTCAACAACAGTAAATTAAGGGTTTTCTTGTAGGTTAGGTGGGCAGGAAATTCTCATAAAGTTTCAAAACGTTATGAAAACCGTTAATTGAAAGTTTCCTTTCCTAATCTTTTCGAGTAAGCCAGAGGACTCAAACAGAAAACGGGACAGTACGTCACTTTTGTGAGCCGATTTCATTTCAAATTACGTCCATTTTTGGCCATACAGCGCATACGAGCGAAAAACGACGTTATTTTTAAGAGGACGGGTTGTACCACGAATGTAAGGCCAATCCTGGAGTATGCGGCCCCAGCATGGAGCTCGTATCATGTCAAGCACAAGACCAAGCTGGAAAAACTTCAGAGGTATGCCACTAGGCTAGTCCCAGAACTAAGAGGCATGAATTACGAGAACAGGCTGCGTGAAACGGCCCCTGACGTCGCTTGAAGACAGAAGTGCTCGGGAAGACATGATCACAACATACAAAATAATCAGGGGGAATTGACAGGGGTAGATAAGGATGGATTATTTAACACCGGTGGTATACGCACAAGGGGACACAGGTGGAAGATGAGTACCCAAATGAGCCACATGGACATTAGAAACAACTTTTTCAGTGTTAGAGTAATTAGTAAGTGGAATGCATTAGGAAGTGAAGTGGTGAAAGCTGACTCCATACACAGTTTCAAATGTAGATATGATGGAGCTCGAGAAGCTCAGAAATCTGTCCCTCACACGATTGACGTTGAAAAGCGGGATCACAGAGCCAAAGCTCAACCCCCGCAAGCACAACTAGGCGAGTACAACTAGGTGAGGTGAGTACACACACACACATTTTTGTGTGTGTGTTTATTGTATAAAGCGATGACATTTGGCGTTTATATTTCAAATGTAAAGTAAACACATTGAAAATTAATGCTATGATAGGAAATTTTTATGTGGAAAGGCAACTGGCAGCTATTAACAGATGGGAAAATGTTGGCGTATTTTACCAATTTTGTTTATTTGGAAATCATGATTAAAAGTTACCAAAAAAATCGAACGATAAATATATTTTTTAGGATAAAATTTGAGTGCTGGTGTGATTGAAGAGTGTGTTCCTATTGAAGCTGTGTTTGTTATTGCAGTAAAATGAGATAGAGAGTCAGAGATAAATGAATAGAGAGGGAAGGGGAAGGGAAAGATGGGATGGGGGAAGGATTGAGGGAGGTGGGAGGGAGATTGAAGGAGGGAGAAAAAAGACAAAGAGGGAGAGGGAGGATATATAAGGATAACATACGGCAGAAAACTGTTTAGGCTCTTGATTAGAACATAAAAATAAAGGAAATTGCAGGCCTATGGCCTATACGAGGCAGCTCCTAATTATATCCACCCAAACTCAAACCAAAGTGCCTCGCCTCCTCTTGAAATAACCCAGTGATGCCATGTATATTAAGTAATGCACAGTATATTATGTATATTATATTACTCAGTAATTTGTACCTAGATCAGTAACCCTCTTCTGTAACCTGTCTTTACCCAGGGCATTTGTTTTCCTGACACTAAACTTACCTAATCTGTTTCGCTCTCTTTTACGATATGTGTTTGTTCGAGTGAAATTATGTTCATTCTATAATACACTGACTAAAACTTCATACTCTAAATAGGGGCCCTAACAAGGGCTACATACAGCTGAAAAGTAGCGATAGATATCTTTCTAGCACTTCTATATATGAATCCCAGTATCCTATTGGCCTCATTCCGGTAATTGGTTGTTTGGCTCTAAATCTCTAGTAATCATAATTACTATTTTTTTGTATTCCCACTTACAATTTCACATTAGTGAAATTGTAACAACGTAACAACGTAAATAAACGTAACACACGCGACGTATTAGCAGAGAGGACCGATTGCGCTCCCACCGATTTCTCCCTTGCACTGAATTTCACTCGTGCTAATCCTTTGTTTTCTTTCGGAATAGCTCTATCCTTATGAAACCTAGGATTGACCCCTTCTCCCTACCCTGCCCTCCGCCACAATAGGATTCGCCTCTGCATGTCAAAAGGTTCAAAAGCTTAAGATGAAATCAAGGTATAGACTGTCACAATCCATTCCATTCTCACCTGCTTAATATGTGCTGGAATAGCATGATTGTAAATTAGATAAACACGATTGGGTAATAACATAACAATGTTGTGAGTCTTTTCTTAATCTATTCTGTTCAAAATATAGCTTTTTGTGATTTTCAATTAGAATCGGTTTGAAAACAGTTACTTAAAATACATTGATACTCTGAAGGGATCCCACCATGCTCAAAGGCTCCATGAAATGTATTAATATTACCTGTTACACATGAGGCTGGAGACCACATGCTTTAGGCTAGCCTCACCCAACATTGCACCGTAATTCAAATAGGGTATGTGCCCAACATGGTCGGGGGTGGCAGAAATGAAGCGATATGTATCCGAAGGACAAAATTTTATTCATATATTTCCTGAGTGACAGGCTCGGGTTGACCTGTTTCGACTGACCTTTACGATTCGTAAACGTGTCCTAGGGATCATGTTGGTAAACATTCGAATCACCTGGACATGTTGTTGGCGAGGAATCATCCGGTGTTGGCGGGGTCTCTAGGGAGCACGCAAACTGCATGAAATTCAGACGAAACTCTTGTATTATTCTGGCCGAGTTTGAGAGTTTAAGTGAGATACAGAAAGAGATACAACACAGAAATACAGAAACTCCACAAAGAGTCAGAGATATAACAAAGAAAAATATATATTCACAAACAAAACATGCACATTACAGGAAAAAGATGACCTCATAATTACATTTATTGAGTTGCTGAAAAAAAAAGAGGCGCACAGAACGAAACTCATTGAAACAGCTACACCGAACGAACATTAGTAACAAAACGAAACGGAACGAGAGAGAGAGAAAATGAAAAACATTTACGAGAATAACGGGTCAGAAACAGAGAAAAGATGAGACAACAACAAAAATAAAGAAAATGAAACAAAAGACGAAACACACATATATAACGATAATACACAGATAAAGAAACATATAGCAAGACAAAGATAAAGAAACGTATATAGCGAGACAAAGAAAGGATATAGACACAAACGTAAATTGAGAAAAAAACGATAGACTGATAAGAGACACAGACATAGAGAGACATCTAGACAGGTGGAGAAACACAAAGAATGTGGCAGAGAAAACGAGACAAGGAGAGCGAGGAGAAAAACATCGAAGGGAACTATCAGGAGAAGACGCCAAGCCATTACGACACAGAGAGAGGGGGAGGGGAAGAGGAGGATACAGACAGGGACAACTAAATAAAATAAAAGAACACACAAATAAAAAAAAGAGTCAAATCGACCGATACACGAGAGGACGAAAGACCAAAAATGTGAGACAGAAAAGACATGTTTAGACACAGAAAGAACGATATAGGAATATCGAAGCTCTCTCTCTCTCTCTCTCTCTCTCTCTCTCTCTCTCTCTCTCTCTCTCTCTCTCTCTCTCTCTCTCTCTCTCTCTCTCTCTCTCTCTCTCTCGCTCAGGGTGAGAGACAGAAACAGACTGAGAACTGAACAGACAAAGACACAGAAAATGAATGATATGGAAAGATAGAGAGAACGAACATTACCTAAAGAACGAGACAGACAGAGACAACGGGACGCAGAAACGAGACAGACAGAGACAACGGGACGCAGAAACGAGACAGACAGAGACAACGGGACGCAGAAACGAGACAGACAGAGACAACGGGACGCAGAAACGAGACAGACAGAGACAACGGGACGCAGAAACGAGACAGACAGAGACAACGGGACGCAGAAACGAGACAGACAGAGACAACGGGACGCAGAAACGAGACAGACAGAGACAACGGGACGCAGAAACGAGACAGACAGAGAGAACGGGACGCAGAAACGAGACAGACAGAGACAACGGGACGCAGAAACGAGAGACGGGGACATAAATAAAGAGACGGTGATAACGAGATCAATAAACACTAAGATAACGCAACACACAATAATAACGAAACAGGCGAAAACAAGGATACCAAAACGCACAAGAATGACAGCGCAAACGAAGGCAAAGATAACGAAAGAGACAAGATAACCAGAGACACGAAAAATGTCATACACCAAAATTAACGAATCTGAAAAACAAAGATAACGAATCACACCAATAACGAGACAAGGAAGCCGACTTGAGAGTGAAAAACATTGAGAAAGGTACAGACAGAGATGAATAACGAAACAGGCAGAGAGACAGACAGGTAAATAACGAGACAACATAGAGGCGAAGAAAACCAAACAAGGAAAGAAACAAAGAGCGATCTTGACTTCATAAAGAAGCAGAAATAACGAATGACACAAGGAAAAATGATAAATAAAAACGAAGCATAGGAAAATGAACACAGACAAAGGAGGAGGAGAAAGCGAAATAGGGAGGCAGGAAAAACGGTAAAAGAATCAAAGAGCGAAACTGATCATACAAGAACGCAACTGGCCAAGAAATAATTAAAAAATTCCTTATTAATCCTTATTATTCTTAATAATCCTTAAAAAATAATCCTTAAAAAAAAATCCTTAAAAAAAATCCTTATTAAGACCACTCAATAGCTCGGTCGATAGAGCTTTGCCCTCACACACGTGGAGTCGACGGTTCGAGTCTCCTAAAGAGCCCAGGTGAATGGAAAGCCAAGAAACAATGAGAGCGAGAGACAGAAAATGACAGTGAAATGGGTATTAAGCAATAATGATTACGAGAAAAACAGAACATAAACATGAGAGACTAGACAGAGACAGAAGCCACAGGCTATAAACACATTCCCCCACGTAGTGAGAGTCGTGGTACACTGGCAATGGACAACATGAGGAGATGGTTGGAGGAAAATGCAATTTTCAGATTGAAAAGTAGATATAACAAAATCATGGCAAAATCCGTGGAAAAATTTTGCCCAGAGGTTGGTCCTTCCTGCTTGTATATGCACCATTAGGTGCTTACAAGACTTCAACTCGGATAAGTGCAAAGATATATATATATATATATATATATATATATATATATATATATATATATATATATATATATATATATATATATATGAATCAAAACAAAAGAAATTGTAAATGAACATTAGCAATTGAATTAGAAGAACTTAAGGTCATTGGGAGAGAGAGAAAGATCTGCAAGTTCAGACATATAGAATTACATCAGAAGCACACGTCCTGCTCGTAAACTTTAGGATGGCCTTCTTGAACCTTCTAGATCCTTCTGTAACCTTCTGTAACCTAGAAAAGGACGCTTTCACAACGCTATACACAGCCGATACTCGGCCAGTGCTGGAATATGCAGCACCGGTCTGGAACTCCCCCTCCCTTCACCCCAAACAGAGACATCAGAGATAGAGAGAGCGTGTATCACCAGACTGGATGTGGCAACAGAGAGAAAAAAAAGGAAATTCAAGAGGTTTACCTCCTATTGATAACACGGGCTAAAAGAAGTGGTTAAGGGAATGAAACACCACATTGCTAGGTACAAAGAAGAACCAGAGTAGACATGTTCTGAACATACAAGATACTCAGAGATATAGACAAAACGGAAGAGAAGGACTGGACACAGCTGTATTGTTGATAATCAAAGAGTTTTCCCATTAACTATAGTTCGAGTCCCACTAGCAACTAGATTTAGTTACTCATCTGGCCGTAGCACCGTGAGTACTGCCCGTACTCACTTAATTTGTACAAGAGTGTTTTTCCACCTTCCCCATTGAAATTCAAATTGAAATATGTTTATTGAAGTAAAATACACACAAAGGGATGAGGTAGCTCAAGCTATTCTCACCCCGTTCAGTACATCGTGTTAATACATACATATAAACACATCACAAACAATAAACATATTACCAAACATTCTGAGAGATAAACATCTACATTTCCTACCTTCCCCATGTTACCATTTATTCTCATTTGTCTATTATAACATTATTTGTTTTCCTCCGCTTCGTCCAGTCTTCAAATTTCTCTACCACCTCTTTTCGTGGCGTTCATTCTGCTTCAATTTCTGTGTTCTGCTGCTCCGCGTTTCCCCGCTTCCCTCCGGGCGTGCACAGCCAGTCAGCATTTTCAGGGCCTGATGCTGATGGTCGTTTTGTAGTGGATTAAATTCAAAGAGACTAATGAATTTCTATTTTTTTTTCTCTGGGAGTTCCGTTATAGAGTAATGACTATACAGTCATTATAAAAGATAATACATCCATGTGCTACACCTCATATCGTTCTGCAAGGCTTAACAAGGCAGTTTGCGTCGTGTTGTTGTTAAATTTTAATTCGATGTTAAGAGGTACATCCACATCCACATAAGGAGATGACATCCACTCATGGATGTCAACCAACAAACTCACACTATTCATTGAAAAGACCAACATTTTATTTGGATGCAAATCAACAAATGCAAATCAGCTTTAGATGGGCATTGTTAACATTAGCAATAAAAACGATGGAAAGTTCGTTGACATATACAGAGACAAGACACTCAACTTCAGCACACACATACAACACATAATCAAAACAGTCTCAAAAACCGTCGATATACTTTCTGAAATCACATATTATGTTCCCCACTCTGCTCTCCTCTCACTATTCTACGCGGTAATCTATCCCTATCTTACACATGGTATCTGCGCATGGGGTTCAACCACTGCAAACTACCTCAAGTTCATCATCACCCAGCAGAAATCTGCTATCAGAACAATAACAAACTCTGTTTTCAGACAACACTCAGACCCCCCCCCCCCCCTGTTTAAATCCCTAAACATTCTAAACATAAACTCACTCCACACATTCTCATGTACCATTTACATGTACAAAACCTTGTTCCTAAATGCAAATCCCGATCTGAAACTCTTTATTGACAGATATAATAGAACTCATAATCACCACACCAGAAATAAATATCTCTTTGATATCCAGAGAGTCTAATTAAATCTGTGTAAACACACTATGCAAATAAAGAAAACTAGTCTATGGAACTCACTCCCTAACGAATTTAAAAGCTGTCCAACCTACGCCTTATTCAAAAGCGAAACCATAAAGTACCCAATTTCATCCTCATAGCTTCCTACCTGGGGCTTCAAACTCGTACTGTATCATGTGCTACTCACTCCCACAATATATGTGCCTAAAACATACATCTTCACCATTGTAATCACTGTTATCATCTTATATCATGGTTGTTATGTTGAACGCAAATGTTACTACAATGTTCCTAGAAGTAATCCTCAAATTATGCTAATGTGCCTGCTGATAATCCTCAAATTTTCTATAAGATACTTATTAATTTTCTTCAAATTTTCTTACAATGTACCTGTTAACATTCTTCAAGTTTTGCTTCAAATTACCTACTTGAAATTAACTGTTAGATTAAGGACCTGCCTGAAACACTATGCGTGTTAGTGGCTTTACAAGAATGTAAAATAATCAATGCTATGTACTCTCATAAACCCAAAGTACCTTGTTGTGAACATATATAAATAAATAAATAAATAAATAAATAAATAGGAGGTGTTTTAACCCAGTTATGAGGCCACATCAAAGGAGTGTAATTGATTTTGACGTGTTTCTCATTACCAGTCCATTACCAGTCCATTACCAGTCCATTACCAGTCCGTTACCAGTCCATTTAGTTCTTATCAACACAAGACAGAACACGAAACAATGGGTATAAATTTAATAAGTTTAGATTTAGGAAAGACTTGGGTAAATACTGGTTCAGTAACAGGGTTGTTGATTTGTGGAACCAATTACCGCGTAACGTGCTGGAGGTGGGGTCCCTCGATTGTTTCAAGCGCGGGTTGGACAAGTATATGAGTGGGATTGGGTGGTTATAAATAGGAGCTGCCTCGTATGGGCCAATAGGCCTTCTGCAGTTGCCTTTGTTCTTATGTTCTTATCAAAACAAAAGACTGTCGGGTACATAAGCAATGCTGACATAAAAAACACACAAGTCAGTATTTGACTTATGTGTCAAATATAAGTCCACTTGATCATGTTCGAAGCTATAACTCGTCTCATGTGTCCTTCACTCTCAGCCTGGAGCTGATTGATTGACTGATGAAGGTTAAGCCACCCATAAGGTGGCACGGGCATGAATAGCCCATAAGTGGTGAGCCATTACCAGGATCAAGAGCTGATACTGGAGATCTGTGGAGGTGCGACTGCCCCCTGCGTGACGGGACACGTCTCCCGTCAGCCTGGAGCATAAACACTTCCTATATCAACTTACCCAAAACACCGAACTAAACCTTACTTAGGTCGAACTATACATAAACCCACAAAAAATATATAATATTAATTTAAATACGAGGGAAAAAAAACAACTTTGTTTCAACCTCTCCGTTGGCGAGGTGTATACGTCTGGCGTAATAGACAAATATTGACTTATTAAACAAAATTTACGTAAATCAGCATTTGACTCCAGGATTGTGCTGCACGATGGGCTATTCGTTACATGATTGGCCAGTTAAATGTATGTCAATTTTAATTTTAAGTGCAAAATGGTAACGGAATTGGTACGAGTGAATAATTGCAATTGCAACTCTGGCAGGATAATTGGATTCATTGATTACTTTGATGGAGGGTTGATCGTTGGTTACTTTGATGGAGGGATGATCGTTACCTAAAAAAATGAGCAACAGAGGTGTAAGTTGAGCGACTCTAAACTACCCTTGGTTATGTAACCCGTCCCTTCAGTTAATAGGCCATGTTTTGTGCGTTGTGGTAACGGCTGTTACAAAGGCTTATATATATATATATATATATATATATATATATATATATATATATATATATATATATATATATATATATATATATATATATATATATATATATTATATTTTCACTCTACAGGGAAAAGTAATGGTTCATACGTATCTATGTTTTCTATCCATTGGACTCGATAGGTTAGGTGGGTTGCTTGGGTTCGTTCGTACGTGTCTGGATAGGTTAAGAGGTTGGATTTTTACCGGAGTGGCAAATCCACAGAACGGGCTGGGTTAAGAGAAGTAGAAGTACATTGCTACAAGCATGTAATTATATAAAGGTACATTTTACAGTAATCTTCACCTAGCCACGTGGACTGGACGGTAGAGCGACGGTCTTGCAGGTCGGCGTTCAATCCCCAATGGTCCAAGTAGTTGGACCTACCCCCCTATCCCCTATCCCCTCCAGATCCTATCCTGATCTCGTATCCCTTCCATGTAATATATATAATAAAGCTGGCTTAGCTCCTTCGCTTTATAATTTGTTTTCTTCCATGATCTCAAAACACCAGAATAACACCACAAAAACATTTAACAACTACAAATTGATAAGAGAAAAATAATCTAAATAAGCAACGAGATTCGTCAGATGGTTACTAGATTTTAACCAAGACAAGTGCAAGAGAATGAGTTTTAAAACCAATGGAAAGGCCAGAGGCTTCACAAGGAAAGGAAGTCATCTCACAATTTTAGAGGAAAGGAACCTTAGGAGTTGATTGTGTGCCCCATTGTCAGAAACTCGAAGCCGGTTAGGCTTAATTAACACCACCTTCCCCCTCCCCCCCCCCCCACTCTCAAGGTCAACATCTGACCTTTCACAGGATGCCACCCCCAACAATTTGCTTGTCCCATTTGACCAACGTCTGTTCCTGTAGGGCAGAGGGGACAACTGCTGTAAAGGCAAGGCTCGAGAACTAAGTGTTTAATAAAATCCCCGGTAAATATACACATGCACAATGACAAATATGCATTTCTGGCCCTACACACTGCACATGTACACATGTTACACATAAACACAAGCTAATATGCACTTCTGTTGACGAGACCACACACTAGAAGGTGAAGGGACGACGACGTTTCGGTCCGTCCTGGACCATTCTCAAGTCGATTGTGGACGGACCGAAACGTCGTCGTCCCTTCACCTTCTAGTATGTGGTCTGGTCAACTTACTTTAGCCATGTTATTATGACTCATCGCCTGCATATGCACTTCTGGCCTGCAAACCTGTCACTCATTAGTTATCATAGGCATAATAACTAACTCTCCTTCAAGAATTCTTTAACCTTTTTTGTATAATTCACATTTACAAACAGTCAAATCGTCGTAGTTTTAAATTCCATTATATTAATAACACCATGACGGTGTAGTAACATCTCCAAAGGAATTAAATTAATTATGATATAGTTTGACACTTGTTGCAGGACGGGACGCCATGTGGTTAAGTCATTTTGTTGCAGGGGGAAAATTGCATTACATAACATGGTAAGTCTATTGACAACGGAATGTCAAGAGTGATTATATGCATGCTGTTGCATGTCCTCCTGTTTCTCTGTCCTCATTTCGGACCAAGAGCTCTAAACGTGTTTCGTTTCCTCTTAGAATGTAGTGTAAACACTGCCTAAACTAACGTAGCCATAACACCTTACCTTTCCCTACTCCCTAACACTCCCTAACCTTACCTCTCCCTACTCCCTAACCTTGCCTAGGTCTAACTTTGCCTTATCTGGGAGCCACATGGACATTCCTAGCTCCTTAAATCTCTTGGACGTGACATACAAAAAATATAAAAATATATAAAATAAAAAAAAATGTTTTCAAGTATTTTAGGGCATTTTAGATGAAAGCCGTTTTGTTTTGTTAGTCTATGACAGGATTTATTTTTTCAAAGGTGAGGTCGTGCAGCCTTTAGCGGGAGAGGGAGGTCGGAGAACGTTTGGAAGCAACATTCTGTAAACTTTCCCTGCAGGGTCACTTGGCTATCATATCAAACAAGAGCAACAATTGGTCTATTGATCACTCCTATCAAACATAATCGTGCGTGGCTTAATCAGAAGAGAGACTGCTCTTTGTTTCCCAGCCCTAGACAGGTTTGTTTCAGATAGACATCTTAAATCAGATAGACCTCTAATCTCAGATAGACATGTCTATTTCTAGCCCCGGGAGTTGTGCACGTTATTGAGGACATGACAATGTGCTTTGGGAAGCCCACTGAGCTACAGAAAACACAGATGATTGATGATTGACTTTTACAGTGATATAGTATTACCCTTATTCTCGTTACCAACCCGCTCTTGGGTGTGTAAAAGTCAGGTATGAGGCCCAGCATCGTTGGGATGCCGGTCATCAATGTCATCCAAGCGTCATCTTGGCGGCCTACGTATATGATATCATTTAATTGAGGGTACGCGTACCCGAGTTAAAAAACAATAATCAGGCTGAGACCAATGCCCAACTACCATTATCATAGTGGTCTGGAGCAAACTATTAACGACAAGGCTAGTCTACTAACTAACGATGAGCCATTACTAGACGTTACCTATCCTTAGCGGGAGTGTAACGGTGGCTAAGCAACCAGTCCACTCAGCTAATGCGTCTCTTTCTGCACGTTTTACTCCCCAACGTACACATTACGAAGTACTACGACGTACAGCTCACAGATATCCACGTTTTCTATGCCTCGGTTGCTGGGGTTAGATGGGTTGCTTGGGGTCGTATGTTTCTGGTTAGATTACGAAGTTGGATTTGTTGTACTTTGTGGCTGTGCTAGGATTGTATAATAGACCCTGCAACCACATATATATAATCAGGAGAAATTGCTCATTATCTCACTATATTAACGATTCAAAGTTATAAATACTGATTCAAGTAATGCCACACCTCCCTGGCCTAACAGGCTAGAAATAAGTAGAAATAGCTTAAGCTAATCTATCCTTTTGACATGTATTTCATGTCCCCAATAAACTTACTTAAACTTAGACAGTACCTTTACAATTTTCAGCCTTCTATCTAGCTTTATAAAACACAAGTCATATGTTTATCTTTAAGCTAATCGAACACTTATGGGTGCTTGTTTACTAATCAAGCACTTATGTGCAACTATTAATTTTGTCTATACAAGGCGCAATAAGAACAGACTGATGTGGGAGGGTTCAGGGGGGCATATGTTATGTTCAATGTCATATTAAGCTCAGTGTCAAACGGAGAACTTCTACATTCTTCTCATAGTGTGAAATACACAATACAAGGAGATTGAGTACTTATATCTAGAAGTAAAGAGGATAAGGGGGCTCACCTTAAACGAGCCATTGACAGACAGCAGTGGACTCTGTTACTAGAACTCAGTTCACAAATAGGTAGATAAGCTGAACACTCTTTATCAAGGCATAGAGACCTTCACATTCCCTCTGTGCACGGAGTTGCTTGCAACATTAGCACCTTTGAATGTTCAATTTTCCTGATTAATGTGTGCGTCTTTGTTGCAAACATTTCCTTTGTGTAATACGAGCGTAATGATTTTGTTAAGCTCTCATTTTTCCAAAATGTATTCATGTATAAAATATGTGCTAACGGAATCACTCTCTGAAAACTGACACACTTTTAACAAATTAATACAGCTTTAAGATACAGACAGATTTAAAGATACAAATAGATTTAGATACACAGGGATAGTCTTAAAGAGAGATAGACACAGCCATCGAGAAAGATAAAGGAACAGACAGATTGACAAACACAGAGTCAAAGAAACAGTCTTAAACATAGCTTTAGAGACGGGCATAGAGATAAAATTAGATGTAAACTTAGAGATTGGCAGAAAGACAGATTTAGAGCCAGAGACAAAATTTAAGATCCCTCAAAAATACAATCTGAGAGACAGACAGACAGACAATGTGAGAGAAACATAAATCACTCTGACAGTCATCGGTGGATATCATTCTACCAGCAGCCATGAACGTCTGGCAGCCTCTTGGCGTTATTTGGCTTGTCACAACAACATTCTAAAATTGAACTTTGTACCTGGGCGATTGGCTCTAAACTCTGATTTTAAATTCAGGAAGCAGTCTCACTCGTAAAAGTAATCAATTAATAAAGTAATCAAATAACAAAGTAATCAATTAACAAAGCAGTCTTACTAGTCAAAGTATGATACGAACAATGTATGGAAATGCCTCAAGTACTTTCGTATTTTAACAATAATATTTAATCATTAAAATAATATTAAATGTAGATTAATCGAAGAGGGAAATTATTCTCATTGGTCGTCATTGTTATATTTATGTCCTTGTATGGAATGTTTCTTCGTTGTTTCCTGTTTGAACTGATTTCCTGGTCCTGTCCTCCTTGTGTGTCCCCTCGTCTGTGTCCTGCCCCCCCTTGTGTGTCCCCTCGTCCTTGTCCTGCTCCCCTTGTGTGTCCCCTCGTCCTTGTCCTGCCCCCTTATGTGTCCCCTCGTCCGTGTCCTGCCCCCTTGTGTGTACCCTCGTCCATGTCCTGCCTCCTTGTGTGTACTCTCGTCCGTGTCCTGCCCCCTTGTGTGTACCCTCGTCCTTGTCCTGCCCCCTTGTGTGTACCCTCGTCCTTGTCCTGCCCCCTTGTGTGTCCCCTCGTCCTTGTCCTGCCCCCCTTGTGTGTACCCTCGTCCTTGTCCTGCCCCCCCTTGTGTGTACCCTCGTCCTTGTCCTGCCCCCTTATGTGTCCCCTCGTCCGTGTCCTGCCCCCTTGTGTGTACCCTCGTCCTTGTCCTGCACCCCCCCCCCTTGTGTGTACCCTCGTCCTTGTCCTGCCCCCTTGTGTGTACCCTCGTCCTTGTCCTGCCCCCCCCCCTTGTGTGTACCCTCGTCCTTGTCCTGCCCCCTTGTGTGTACCCTCGTCCGTGTCCTGCCCCCTTGTGTGTACCCTCGTCCGTGTCCTGCCCCCCCCCCTTGTGTGTACTCTCGTCCTTGTCCTGCCCCCCCTTGTGTGTACCCTCGTCCGTGTCCTGCCCCCTTGTGTGTACCCTCGTCCATGTCCTGCCCCCTTGTGTGTACCCTCGTCCTTGTCCTGCCCCCTTGTGTGTACCCTCGTCCTTGTCCTGCCCCCCCCCCCTTGTGTGTACCCTCGTCCTTGTCCTGCCCCCTTGTGTGTACCCTCGTCCTTGTCCTGCCCCCCCCCAATTCGTTATGTGTCCATTCGGACCGTTTTCCATTTCATTAGTTGACTGACACATTAGTGTGCACATGATCCACGATGTGCACATGTTCACCTGTGCTTACACACATTCATGTATCTCAGTACACATGTGTGTACACTTCGTGACAATTAGATCCTCACACACACACACACACACACACACACACACACACACACACACACACACACACACACACACACACACACACACACACAATAAAAATAAGAAGGAATATAATAACCCATGGTTTAATAGACAGTGTCAGGAAGCAAAAATGGCCAGCAGGCGGGAGTGGAGGAAGTACAGAAGACAAAGAACAGAGGACAACAGGATCAGATGCAACAGAGCTAGGAACGATTACATTAACATAAGACGAACATCGGAAAGGGACTATGAGAACGATATTGCAATCAAAGCGACAAAACAACCTAAGTTACTACACAGTCATATAAGAAGAAAAATGTCGGTGAACGACCAAGTGACAAGACTAAGGAAGACAGAGGGGGCATATACTGAAAGTGACAAGGAAATCTGCGAGGCACTGAATGCCAGTTTCCATGGAGTGTTCACTACCGAGCCTGAGCAGCTCCCATTGTTGGAAGGGGTTACCCTAGATGAAAGACTATCAGATATAGAGGTGACAGCAGAGGAGGTAATGAAACAGTTGACAACTCTAGATGCAACTAAAGCAGTTGGACCAGACAAAGTATCACCGTGGATACTAAAAGAAGCAGCACAGGCCCTCAGCGTGCCTCTGGCAATGATCTTTAATGAGTCACTTATGTCAGGAGAATTGCCCAGTTGCTGGAAGAAGGCAAATGTCGTGCCGATCTTCAAGAAAGGAGATAGGGAGGAGGCACTTAACTACAGACCTGTATCACTGACAAGCATCCCCTGTAAAATACTGGAAAGAATAATTAGGCTACGACTGGTTGCACACCTGGAGAACATTAGGTTTGTGAACAAACATCAACATGGGTTCTGGACAGGGAAATCGTGCCTAACAAACCTTCTGGAATTCTATGATAAAATAACGAGGATAAGACAGGACAGAGATGGTTGGGCAGACTGCATATTTCTGGACTGCCAAAAAGCCTTTGATACAGTACCGCACATGAGACTGCTGTTCAAGCTCGAGAGGCAGGCGGGGGTGAGGGGAAAGGTCCTAGAATGGATAAGGAACTACCTAACAGGAAGGAGCCAAAGAGTTACGGTAAGGGGCGAGAAGTCGGACTGGCGAACAGTAACAAGTGGAGTACCACAAGGATCGGTGCTGGGACCAATTCTATTTCTTGTATATGTTAACGACATGTTTACAGGCGTAGAGTCCTACATGTCGATGTTTGCGGATGATGCAAAGTTGATGAGAAGAGTTGTGACAGATGAGGATTGCAGGATCCTCCAAGAGGACCTGAACAGATTGCAGAGATGGTCAGAGAAATGGCTACTAGAATTCAACACGAGCAAATGTAAAGTTATGGAAATGGGACTAGGAGATAGGAGACCAAAGGGACAGTACACAATGAAGGGGAACAGCCTACCTGTAACGACGCGTGAAAGAGACCTGGGGGTGGACGTAACACCTAATCTATCTCCTGAGGCACATATTAATAGGATAACGACAGCAGCGTACTCTACACTGGCAAAAGTTAGAACATCATTCAGAAACCTAAGTAAGGAGGCATTTAGGGCGCTTTACACTGCCTACGTAAGGCCAGTCTTAGAGTATGCCGCCTCATCATGGAGTCCCCATCTGAAGAAGCATATAATGAAACTGGAAAAGGTTCAGAGGTTTGCAACGAGACTCGTCCCAGAGCTACGAGGGATGGGGTATGAAGAGCGCCTGAGGGAACTGTGCCTTACGACACTAGAAAGAAGAAGGGAGAGGGGGGACATGATAGGAACGTATAAGATACTCAGAGGAATTGACAGAGTGGACATAGACGAAATGTTCACACGGAATAGTAACAGAACGAGAGGACATGGATGGAAGCTTGAAACTCAGATGAGTCACAGAGATGTAAGGAAGTTTTCTTTTAGCGTGAGAGTAGTGGGGAAATGGAATGCACTTCAGGAACAGGTTGTGGAAGCAAATAATATTCATAATTTTAAAACCAGGTATGATAGGGAAATGGGACAGGAGTCATTGCTGTAAACAACCGATGCTCGAAAGGCGGG
>NC_091159.1:30582940-30592940 GCF_040958095.1 Procambarus clarkii | reverse complement strand
TAGAGAACAAGGGGTGTGGCTGGTGTTAGGTGACAGGTGTGGGGAAATACTATGAGTCTTAAAAGAGAAGAATTACTTAGGTCTTGAAATTTACAAAAATGAAAAATTACTGTATGTAAAAATAAAAAATATAGTCCTTAGCTAGGATTGTAAATCCTAATCCTTTAGTCTTAGGAAGGACAGTGGTCTGTAAGGGGGGGGGGCAGGTAGGGTGAATAGATCTGTTGATTGGAGACCCACAATCCACCTGCAGGCATTTCAACACATGAGCTTGTATTTTATACAAAGATAAGATAATAAAACACAGTTGTATGACTGTGATCACTGGCTCTGTTCTAGATCAAAGATCTGAACAACATACACAGTCTAGCCTAGATCTAAAATTAATGCAGCAGCCAATAATCAAATACTAATAAACACAACAAGTTGTAGTTGAATTATAAATGTATGATATACATGCAAATATACAAAAAGAATATTATAATCACTACGTTAAACTAATATGATATATTAATGATAACTATGTTAGCAATTGTTAACTTGATGTATAAGATAAATTATATATACAGATATATTCACATTTATATGAAAAGATTCAGGAATTGAGTAAATTCAAGCACGAAGTAAAAAGGTACTGAAAGATTAAATCAAACTTACTGAAAATTAGGGCGTTGCTCCTCAGCTTAATGACAAACAGGCTTATTGGATAAATTAAGGTTATCACAGCATACAATTGGCCAATCAACACACTACAAATAATACTCACTACTTATCAGGTCTGAGGGCCGGTGCCATGTGGCAAGTGGCCAGACTGTATGATCTCTATTGACGAGATAGGCACTGTATTTTGTATAAGAAGATAGCAGCTTAGCTGGATAATTCACTTGTAGCAGTTGCTGTTGTATAAGATTAAGATGATGTGATGGCGGAGGCGTGGCGAGTCCCTTAGTGCATGAACTCGGGAACACTACTCTGGATATATTTTATTATGATTTTTGGATTAGATGTATGTATGTAATCCTGGAACTCTTTGAGTGTCACGGAAGCTATCACTGCTGATATAAGATTAGTTAGTGCGTAAAGTGTTGCTTGCATAATGACTCAAGCACCGAGCACGTGATTACACTGTTTACAAACACTCAGAACTCGCCCCAAGGGCGCATGGGAACTCGTCTGGGCGTTTGAGCTCCGACCTGGCCCCTCCATCCTACTCCGGGAGGGAGGCCTATAAGCCATATTGATTGATTCTTTTTATTGTCTAGACAGATTATTGTGATAAAGTTGGAATATAAAATATTTAGATATAGGATTTAAAGTTTATTGATAATACTCTCAGTACAATTGATGCTGTATTATGAATTTGAAAATACGTCATCGGAAGCTATAAATTTTGTTCCAATATTATATTTTAACAGCTCCTAACAGCTGTTCTCAGGAGATTAACAGCTCCTTCTCAAAACTTCTAGATCCTTGGGATTACATGCACAAAGTCACGTAGGTATTCGTGGGCCAATGGCGGATATCCCCATTGTGGCATTATCATGTAGGATTCAGATGTAGGATTTTGATAGATATGATCAATGTATGTAGGATTTGATGTGATGTATGATCTATATAAATTAAAAGGTAAATGTTCGTTTCGTTCAAAATCACTAATCTCCGAACGTTCTTCACCGACTGATTTGAAATTTTGACACAACGTTTCATTCGCATACAAACATGTTTTTATATACCTACTATATAGATGTCACGTCTGTGACAGGTAAAAACATGCTTTAAAAAAAACCGTGTTTTTCTCGTGAGTTTTCATGAGAGGGAACTCTCCGAAACCTCTTTATCGATGGCTTTGAAATTTTGACACAACGTTGCATTCGAATACACGCATATTTTTATATACCTTCTATATAGATTCCACACCTGTGACAGGTAAAAACATGCTTTTTTTTGAAAAACAGTGCCATCTGTTGGACGTAAAAGCAACACATGCTATACTAAGTATGTTACTATTCCATTTCACTGTTTTCGATTGCATTGTTAAATTGAATTTTCATAGATTTCGATTTATTTTCATTTTGATTTCATTATTTTGTGTGACATTGTGTTGGAATTGAGCTGTGTTGTTTACCATACCATTCATTTTGTGAGTATAGTTTTTTTCATTATTTTCATCTCTTTTTTTTTCTAACTTATTTTTCACTGATGGAAACATCAGATCATTTGGGAACGCATCGGACGAGGGAGTGGGGGAGGTGGGGAGGACGAGGGAGTGGGGGAGTGGAAAATGGTGGGGAGGACAAAGAAACGGGGGAGTGGGGGATGGTGGGGGAGAACGAGGGAATGGGGAAGTGGGGTAGACGAGGGGACGGGGGAGTGGGGAAAGTGGGGAGGACGGGGGGACGGGAGAGGGGGGAATGATGCGAAGGACGTCGGGATGGGGGAGGGTTCCTGTGGCTCCACAATGCGCATGCGTTGCAGAGCCACAGGAACGCGTGGCCGGGTACAGTTAGTACAAGAATAATAAATAATACTGATATAGTGAGTACAATTTCTCACAACAGTGACAGACAAGGAGTGTGGCTGGAGTTATGTTACAGTGACAGAC
Source organism: Procambarus clarkii (assembly GCF_040958095.1). NCBI lineage: Eukaryota > Metazoa > Arthropoda > Malacostraca > Decapoda > Cambaridae > Procambarus > Procambarus clarkii. Next base: position 30,590,338 of record NC_091159.1, on the reverse strand, counting down.
TCCTAAAGGCGAAATATGCAATCGCAAAACTATAATTCCAGTTTAATTGCGACACATCACAGCCATTCAGATGTCATCACAATGAGTGCGGTGCAAACTATGCAACAATGACTGGGAGGTACATTAACAAATACCGTGACGCAGCTGCTGGAATTTGTCTGTTCTCTGAATGTTATTCCTCTAGTTCACATATATAATATCTAATAATATATATATATATATATATATACATATATATATATATATATATATATATATATATATATATATATATGTGTGTATATATATATATATATATATATATATATATATATATATATATATATATATATATATATATATATATATATATATATAATATATATATATATATATATTACATTTCTTTCTCAAATATGATTACCTCTATTAAAATCTTATCTATAAATGTAAGAGGGAGAGTGTTTATTTGTCGAAAGTCGCAGGCCAGGCGCTTGAGGCAAGCCTCACCCAACTTTGCAGAGGGAATGGTCCGGGGTGCGGGACAGACATAGGTTGGCAGAATTCAAGAGAGAACAGCGTGCCACAGTGGTATACTGTCCCTCCCACGAATCTTGTTGGTACTGGTCGCAGGCATTGCATGGCTAAATGTTTTGAAAACAAAAAAACTCATGACAGGGGGGGGGGGTTCTTATAGTAATATACAACATTATACACCGATGAAAACATTATGTCAATGGGGCACCATTATATTCCTTTTCGTGAGGGACAGACAGAAAGACAGAGATATCTTAGGCAAAAAAAAGAGACAGAGACCGACACAAAGTCAGACAGTTACGGACAGACGTACATACATACAGATTCAGAAATACCTACAGATACAGACAAATACAGTGGCACACAGAGATGACAGAAATTACTACTGCAGAGACACCGGGTTGACCAGGGTAAAGAGAGAGACATAGAGATGATGATAAAGAGAACACACAGACAGACAGACAGACAGCAGTACACACAGAGACTGACAGACAGGCAGAGGAAGATACAGAAACAAATATATATGTAGAGATAGAAGAAATATGGTGGGGGGAGGGGGGAAAGGGGGGGATGTTAGAAGAGAGAGAGAATTGAAGGAGAAGGAGATAAATGGAAGGAAGAGAATTAGAGAAGGGAGGAGATGTTTACAACTCTCTAGTATTTAATATCTAAAATATTTTCTTATGAAAAATTTAGCTCTTGATTTTATTATATCAACTTTAGCAACACCTGGCAACAAGAAACATGCAATTTTATTAGAATTGCAACTTTTCGATCCGAGTAACTAGTCCATTACATAATTACAGTCCATTACAGTCCATAACTACAATCCATTAATGTAACATCACTTGTATGTATATACCTTACCTGAATAAGAAAACAAATATCCAACTCCATATACGAACCTCTTGGAAACTATTTTGTCCTGTCAGTAAAGCTCTTACAACACCCTGAGCAAGCAGCAGAAGATTCTGCACTACGAATCCGATCCCACTACAATGGAAATCCGAAGCGGTCTCATGAACCCATCCTCACCCATCCGGATTACGGACGGAGTCTTCACAGATATCCCAACACCTATCCTCGCCTCACTCGGAGACTGGCTCTTGAGTCGTGTGGAAAGAATAATAATAATAAATAATAAATTGCAAATACTTATAAAAAGTATTGCTGTAATTGCACCATAATATACCATAATAATTACTATAGTATGATAATTATACTATAATTAATTGTATTACAGGGAATATATCACACTTATTTTATTATGCCATAATAATAACCTTATTATTCCATAATGATGACGATATTATAATAATATTATCTTATACCGTAATAACGATATTTACAGAGAATGTTACAATAGCGTTACTGCAGACTAATAACGCAAGTCGCACATGATCTTGAGAGTAACGTCTCACTGCAACATTGTCGTTATTGTTACAGAAACGTCTACACATCCACTATTTTTTACCCCCGCCCCCCCCCCCGCCATTCTCCCCCTCCAACTAATTCACTCACTTCACTCGTTCAGCATAACAACCATACTACACCATACTACACCATACTACACCATACTACACCATACTACACCATACTACATCATACTACATCATACTACATCATACTACATCATACTACACCATACTACACAATACTACACCATACTACACAATACTACACCATACTACACCATATTACACCATACTACACCATACTACACCATACTACACAATACTACACCATACTACACCATACTACACAATACTACACAATACTACACAATACTACACCATACTACACCATACTACACCATACTACACAATACTACACCATACTACACCATACTACACAATACTACACAATACTACACAATACTACACCATACTACACCATACTACACAATACTACACCATACTACACCATACTACACCATACTACACCATACTACACCATACTACACCATACTACACAATACTACACCATACTACATTATACTACACCATACTACACCATACTACACCATACTACACCATACTACACCATACTACACAATACTACACCATACTACACAATACTACACCAAACTACACCATACTACACCATACTACACCATACTACACCATACTACACAATACTACACAATACTACACCATACTACACCATACTACACCATACTACACCATACTACATCATACTACACCATACTACACCATACTACACCATACTACACAATACTACACCATACTACACCATACTACACAATACTACACCATACTACACCATACTACACAATACTACACCATACTACATCATACTACACAATACTACACCATACTACACCATACTACACCATACTACACCATACTACACAATACTACACCATACTACATCAAACTACACCATACTACACCATACTACACCATACTACACCATACTACACAATACTACACCATACTACATTATACTACACCATACTACACCATACTACACCATACTACACCATACTACACCATACTACACAATACTACACCATACTACACAATACTACACCAAACTACACCATACTACACCATACTACACCATACTACACCATACTACACAATACTACACCATACTACACCATACTACACCATACTACACCATACTACACCATACTACACCATACTACATCATACTACACCATACTACACCATACTACACCATACTACACAATACTACACCATACTACACCATACTACACAATACTACACCATACTACACCATACTACACAATACTACACCATACTACATCATACTACACAATACTACACCATACTACACCATACTACATCATACTACACCATACTACACCATACTACACAATACTACACCATACTACACCATACTACATCATACTACACCATACTACATCATACTACACCATACTACACCATACTACACCATACTACACAATACTACATCATACTACACCATACTACACCATACTACACCATACTACACCATACTACATCATACTACACCATACTACACCATACTACACCATACTACACAATACTACATCATACTACACCATACTACACCATACTACACCATACTACACCATACTATACCATACTACACAATACTACACCATACTACACCATACTACATCATACTACACCATACTATACCATACTACACAATACTACACCATACTACACCATACTACATCATACTACACCATACTACGTCATACTACACAATACTACACAATACTACACCATACTACACCATACTACACCATACCTCCCATGCAAATTAGAACCCATAATTATACAGTACATTCTGGCAGTTAACAGAAAACACTCAGCCAGTATGACTATATAGCACTTGGAAGGGATAGAAAGACAAGGGACATAAGGATGGAGGTTAGAAAACAGTGCCCAACCGCTTAGACACGATATGGTCAACTATGTCGTGGCACAGTTGACTAAGGCGCAGCTGGGTACATCCCGTGCATAGGTTCGAACCCTCATCTCGGTTCCCTGTGGATTTGTTCATCTTTATATTATATATTATTTAATAAACAAGAAAAAAAATCCTCACTGTGTGGACCTGACCGATCACCCGACTGGCCGGTCATCGGGGCGTGCTGGCCGAGCTCACAGTACTCAGTACTCGAGGTACGAATTACCTCTCGTTACTAATAGGATTTGTGTGTCCGGGGCGAATTGCATTGTTGGGGTGCACAACGTACACTCTGCTTTATCTATCATTTGTGTGTGTGTACTCACCTATTTGTGCTTGCGGGGGTTGAGCTTTGGCTCTTTGGTCCCGCCTAGACCTATGTGTGTGTGTGTGTGTGTGTGTGTGTTTGTGTGTGTGTGTGTGTGTGTGTGTATGTATTTACTATTTATATTTGCTATTTGTGTCTGCAGAATCGAGCTATTAGCTCTTGGACCCCGCCTTTCTAACCAATTTATTTTTCCCCTATTATATCTACTACGTATATTTCTCTAACACACACACACACACACAACAGACACACACAAAGAGCCCGCAAGCACAATTAGGTGAGTACACACAATAGGTGTGTGCCAAATAGGCTCAGAACCTAATAGGTTCTGTTACCTGCTTCTATTCTGTGTGTATCTGAGCCCAGTAGGCTCAGGAATCTCTACACCAGTTGATTGACAGTTGAGAGGCGGGACCAAAGAGCCAGAGCTCAACCCCCGCAAACACAACTAGATGAGAACAACTAGGTGAATACACACACACACACCTTTTATATATAGATGCCCTGGTAGCCTGGTGGATAGCGCGCAGGACTCGAAATTCTGTGGCGCGGATTCGATTCCCGCACCAGGCAGAAACAAATGGGCAAAGTTTCTTTCACCCTGAATGCCCCTGTTACCTAGCAGTAAATAGGTACCTGGGAGTTAGTCAGCTGTCACGGGCTGCTTCCTGGGGTGTGTTTGTGTGTGTGGTGTGGGGAAAAAAAAGTAGTTAGTAAACAGTTGATTGACAGTTGAGAGGCGGGCCGAAAGAGCAAAGCTCAACCCCCGCAAACACAACTAGGTGAATACACACACACACTCATCCCCAGGAAGAAGCCCGTAACAGCTGTCTAAGTCCCAGATACCTATTAACAGCTAGGTGAACAGAGGCATAGGGTGAAAGAAACACTGCCCATTTGTTTCCGCTTCCGCCGGGAATCGAAACTCGTAGCCCTTGGGACTGCGACCCCTAACCGCTGTCTACTCAGACGAGTGTGTGAGTTAATGTGTACTTTCTCGAGTGTTTGTATATAACATAGAGTGCAGAACCGGGCTTCAGATTGTCTTCTTTTGACTTTCAACTTCTTTATTTCTTTTCATATAGAAATAGCCTCTAATTTTTACCCCTTATAGTAGATAGATCATTCCCCCCTTGTTTATGGGAGTCTTTATCTTATATGTTCTATATAAACGAATATGTCATTCGTATCGTCCGCTTGTCTCAGTTCTTAGTCTGTCTTATATCCCTTACAAGTTGTATTTAGTTCCTCTGGCTAAGGGCTTTCTCTTTATAAATATTTTACCTTTCCCTTACTGTTTTTATACTGAAGAAATGTTGCCTCACTTCGCAATGGATACGTGGATATTGTATATGTGTCCCATATCCCAGGGACGTGGGATGTATGACATGAGTCCCTTATCCCAGGGACGTGGGGTGTATGACATGTGTCCCTTATACCAGGGTCGTGGGATGTATGACATGTGTCCCTTATCCCAGGGACGTGGGATGTATGACATGTGTCCCTTATACCAGGGTCGTGGGATGTATGACATGTGTCCCTTATACCAGGGTCGTGGGATGTATGACATGTGTCCCTTATCCCAGGGACGTGGGATGTATGACATGTGTCCCTTATCCCAGGGACGTGGGGTGTATGACATGTGTCCCTTATCCCAGGGACGTGGGATGTATGACATGTGTCCCTTATCCCAGGGACGTGGGACCACCCTCGTCTCCCAGCCCGCTCTCTGGAGAAAAAGAAATAAATAAAATTTCAACCTCCTAACCTGACCAGTAACGTTACCAACCCAAGCAACCCACCTTACCTATCGAGTCCGATGCAAAGAAAACGTAGATATTTGTGAGCCGTTACTTCTTTCAGTAGGATGTATTTGTAACGTTGGTTACTGTAACGCGCTAAACGCAAGTTGTGACGGTGGGATTGACAGGTAGATTAACAGCTTAATGTAGGATTTGTCAGGTCATTCAATTATTGTTCGTTTCGTTCAACTGTTCACATATTTCACTGTCAACTGATGAAGGAAGTCATCCCGTTGGTCTCGCTTTTCCATTGGCCTTTAATAGAAAGCATGTTAAGACTAACAACGTTTCCTTTCGGCCAATAACTCATCCTCTCCAGAATGCCAGCCACAACAGTTGTATGACTTCCAGGTGCGTCCTTACTACTACATGAATAGGGGTATGAGATGAAAGGAAACTTGCCCGTGCAACCCTGTGTTCATAAAACCCATTGCCTGGGAAAATAAGACACAGGCCAGTACTCTTCACAGGATCATCATAGGCTCCTATTTCTTACCTCACTACCCATGGCACCCCCCCACCCACCCCCACCCCCACAATCACCCATCAAAACCCATAAGAATAAAGCCTCAATGGCGTTGGCTTGGCAACCCAGTACCACCAGCTTCCCAGCAACTGATAACACCACCCACCACCCATCACCCACCACCCACCACCCACCACCCATCACCCACCACCCACCACCCACCACCCATCACCTACCACCAATCACCCACCTGTAGAAATAAATATATTGGCTAAATCATTAGATAACATATTTTCGCACTCAGCAATATATCAAACAAAATCATATATGCTCTCCTGGTGACTCTTAGAGTCTCTCACCACGAGGCACCAAGACGATCATCTCGCGGAAAAGTGGTGATTTATGAGTGTTTAGGACGAAGATATTATGACGTGTCGCACGTCCCAGTGAAGGGGGATTAAGGGGCCCAAGTAACTCTCACAGCTCTCAAAGCTTACCAAACTGATGGCAGATTTGGTCAATTAAGGAGCAGTAAACGCGTGAGACGCTCAACATTTTTAGCAACAAGAAACGCCGCGATAATCTCGACTTCATTACCAGCAGATCGACCTGACGCCGCCTAAACTCGGCAAAATATAGTCGGTCCGTAAAGCCCCAAATCACCCATCACATCTCTAAACTTACCCCTCCCAAGACTGCTTCCCTGCACTCCCCTCGTCCCTATTGCCTTCCCTTCCATTTATCCCTAACGCTTTCCTTACCATCCCCATTCCCTCTTAGCTCCCCTAAACCACTCCCCTTTTCCCCACTAATGACCCCCACCCACCCACCTGCTT
>NC_091159.1:30537940-30575440 GCF_040958095.1 Procambarus clarkii | reverse complement strand
ATCTGTCTCTGGTTCCCACTTGAGTTGTCTCGTTTAGACGCTGCTTCGTCTTTTGTTTTAAACTTGGTCGTGTGTGTACAGCTCGTTCTGTCAATATGCTACAACCTACAGAAATCTTTCCTAACTAGAGAGTCGTACGAACCCAAGCCACCCACCAAACATCACCAACCCGTGCACAAAAAACGAGGGTTTTTGTGAACCGCTACGTTATATGTGTTAGTTACGTTGGTTGGCATAACGTAGTATTAGTACCGTGACGTTATGGGTACCATAAGGTAGCATTATGAGGTATCAGGTGCGAGGGCGGGTGGTGTGGGGCGGGTGGTGTGGGGCGGGTGGTGCGAGGGCGGGTGGTGTGGGGCGGGTGGTGTGGGGCGGGTGGTGCGAGGGCGGGTGGTGTGGGGCGGGTGGTGTGGGGCGGGTGGTGTGGGGCGGGTGGTGTGGGGCGGGTGGTGCGAGGGCGGGTGGTGTGGGGCGGGTGGTGTGGGGCGGGTGGTGCTAGGGCGGGTGGTGTGGGGCGGGTGGTGTGGGGCGGGTGGTGTGGGGCGGGTGGTGCGAGGGCGGGTGGTGTGGGGCGGGTGGTGTGGGGCGGGTGGTGCGAGGGCGGGTGGTGTGGGGCGGGTGGTGTGGGGCGGGTGGTGCGAGGGCGGGTGGTGTGGGGCGGGTGGTGTGGGGCGGGTGGTGCGAGGGCGGGTGGTGTGGGGCGGGTGGTGTGGGGCGGGTGGTGCGAGGGCGGGTGGTGTGGGGCGGGTGGTGTGGGGCGGGTGGTGCGAGGGCGGGTGGTGTGGGGCGGGTGGTGTGGGGCGGGTGGTGCGAGGGCGGGTGGTGTGGGGCGGGTGGTGTGGGGCGGGTGGTGTGGGGCGGGTGGTGTGGGGCGGGTGGTGCGAGGGCGGGTGGTGTGGGGCGGGTGGTGTGGGGCGGGTGGTGTGGGGCGGGTGGTGCGAGGGCGGGTGGTGTGGGGCGGGTGGTGTGGGGCGGGTGGTGCGAGGGCGGGTGGTGTGGGGCGGGTGGTGTGGGGCGGGTGGTGTGGGGCGGGTGGTGCGAGGGCGGGTGGTGTGGGGCGGGTGGTGTGGGGCGGGTGGTGCGAGGGCGGGTGGTGTGGGGCGGGTGGTGTGGGGCGGGTGGTGTGGGGCGGGTGGTGCGAGGGCGGGTGGTGTGGGGCGGGTGGTGTGGGGCGGGTGGTGTGGGGCGGGTGGTGTGGGGCGGGTGGTGCGAGGGCGGGTGGTGTGGGGCGGGTGGTGTGGGGCGGGTGGTGTGGGGCGGGTGGTGCGAGGGCGGGTGGTGTGGGGCGGGTGGTGTGGGGCGGGTGGTGCGAGGGCGGGTGGTGTGGGGCGGGTGGTGTGGGGCGGGTGGTGTGGGGCGGGTGGTGCGAGGGCGGGTGGTGTGGGGCGGGTGGTGTGGGGCGGGTGGTGCGAGGGCGGGTGGTGTGGGGCGGGTGGTGTGGGGCGGGTGGTGTGGGGCGGGTGGTGCGAGGGCGGGTGGTGTGGGGCGGGTGGTGTGGGGCGGGTGGTGTGGGGCGGGTGGTGCGAGGGCGGGTGGTGTGGGGCGGGTGGTGTGGGGCGGGTGGTGTGGGGCGGGTGGTGCGAGGGCGGGTGGTGTGGGGCGGGTGGTGTGGGGCGGGTGGTGCGAGGGCGGGTGGTGCGAGGGCGGGTGGTGTGGGGCGGGTGGTGTGGGGCGGGTGGTGCGAGGGCGGGTGGTGTGGGGCGGGTGGTGTGGGGCGGGTGGTGTGGGGCGGGTGGTGCGAGGGCGGGTGGTGCGAGGGCGGGTGGTGTGGGGCGGGTGGTGTGGGGCGGGTGGTGCGAGGGCGGGTGGTGTGGGGCGGGTGGTGTGGGGCGGGTGGTGTGGGGCGGGTGGTGCGAGGGCGGGTGGTGTGGGGCGGGTGGTGTGGGGCGGGTGGTGTGGGGCGGGTGGTGTGGGGCGGGTGGTGTGGGGCGGGTGGTGCGAGGGCGGGTGGTGTGGGGCGGGTGGTGTGGGGCGGGTGGTGTGGGGCGGGTGGTGTGGGGCGGGTGGTGTGGGGCGGGTGGTGCGAGGGCGGGTGGTGTGGGGCGGGTGGTGTGGGGCGGGTGGTGTGGGGCGGGTGGTGTGGGGCGGGTGGTGCGAGGGCGGGTGGTGTGGGGCGGGTGGTGCGAGGGCGGGTGGTGTGGGGCGGGTGGTGTGGGGCGGGTGGTGTGGAAAAGGACATAATAAATTGTCCTTTAAATTGTTCCTTTAAAATTTAGAAACTGTAGAAGACCTATATAGGCCTATACGAGGCCGCTTATATCGATATCCACCCCAAACTCACTCACGTATATGTCTAACCCGCGCTTGAAACACTCCATTGATCCTTATAGTCTGTTGTTAATAGGTAATTTGTTCTATAGATCAACAAAAAAACATTTGAACCCATAGTTTACAGGGCTCGAACTCAAGCAACTGGGCTCCGCTTTTCCGGCAACGGTAGGTGGTCCAAAGCAATACCTGGTCGAGGACCGGGCCGCGGGGACGCTAAGTCCCGAAAGCATCGCGAGGTATTGTAAACTATGGTGGGCCGCAATTGTGTATATAGCTACGATCATGTCCATTCGCTGCTCTACTATCTGAGTATTCTATCAGTCTCCTTCATCGATATCCTTAAGTATTTGTTATGTCTTGATCATGTCCCCTCTATGAGCGTTGTTAAAATTAATTCCCTCAGTCGATGCCTGTAACGCGACGAATAATGTATCGGGATGCAAATCTCTCTTCTACATTCCTCGTCATATGTTTCAGCTTAAATACAGGAGAAAATGTGCGTCTGTGGCAGGTCAGGTATTGCCACCATGCCAGAAGTATGTGGTATGGTACCTGATATGGTTCCTGATATAGTACCTGGTATGGAACCTAGTATGATACCTGGTATGGTAGCTCACATGTCCTGCGCCTCGTGAAAGAATGGGTCTGGGTTTGAGTCCTGGCGAGGAAGGTTAGCTTAGGTGTCAACCCTTAGCAGTTCTCTCCTGTTCGTTCCCAGCAGCAACTGGGAACCTGGTTAGTAACCCACTAACGAGTTGTGTGCCAGGGAAAACAAGTAGGGTAAGACTTACCATGAGCTTTGGAAAAAAACTTTCCTTTTCCATAGTTTAATAGAAAGGAAAATAAATAATAATAATAATAATAATAAGAAGAAGAAGAAGAAGAAGAAGAATCTGAAGTCATCTAAGCCTGTACTCACAACCATCCAATTTACAAAAATGGGTTTAACGCCCAACAACTCGCCAATTAGTTCGATAATGGAGAACTCATCACTAATTAGTGAATCTTACCCCACAAACCTGTCTAAAGTTGCCAGTCAAAATACAAGACATGTCCTGAATTCAAGTGAGAACTCCACTTCAGCCGCCCGACCCAAATGCTTGACATTCAGCTCCCCCAACACAGCGGACATGTGGCTCGTCTGAATATTGTACAACCTCACAATATGCACAACCCACACTTGGCGTCTCTACACCTTCCCTCCCTGGAAAATAACAAACACACACAAATAATATATATATATATATATATATATATATATATATATATATATATATATATATATATATATATATGTGTGTGTGTGTGTCGTACCTAGTAGCCAGAACGCACTTCTCAGCCTAATATGCAAGGCCCGATTTGCCTAATAAGCCAAGTTTTCATGAATTAATGTTTTTTCGACTACCTAACTTACCTAACCTAACCTAACCTAACTTTTTTCGGCTACCTAACCTAACCTAACCTATAAAGATAGGTTAGGTTAGGTTAGGTAGAGTTGGTTAGGTTCGGTCATATATCTACGTTAATTTTAACTCCAACAAAAAAAAATTTACCTCATACATAATGAAATGGGTAGCTTTATCATTTCACGAGAAAAAAATTATAGAAAATATATTAATTCAGGAAAACTTGGCTTATTAGGCAAATCGGGACTTGCATAGCAGGCCGAGTACGACGTTCTGGCTACTAGGTACAACATATATATATATATATATATATATATATATATATATATATATATATATATATATATATATATATATATATATATATATATATATATATATATATATATAATGTCACGTGTTTATATTATATCACGTCATATTGCCTTATAATTGTTTCTTTTTCACATTAAGAGCAATTTCGATGTTGTAACCAAGCCGCAACAAATTGTGGAAGTTGTGTTAGCAACGGGTTTTCTGTCAAAATTAGTTCATTCCAACAGTTTAAAAATATCTTTTAAATAAACTGTTAATAACAAAAATAGGAGCAAAAAACACTTTGAAACATTCAGTGTAGCTGGGAATAAACCGTTCAGGGAAAAATTACATTCCTAGCTTTCACCAAACAAGAAAAAATTATTTAAATTATTTTAAAAATTAATACAGCGAAAAAAATCAGCATTCCTAGTTTTTTTTAAAGTATGTATATAATAATAATGATTATTATTATTATTATTATTATTATTATTATTATTATTATTATTATTATTATTATTATTATTATTATTAATAGAATTCACATTTTAACATGAACCTATTTATTAGATATTAGGTTAAAATTTAGTTACAAATAGCTTGAATATAATGTATGAATGTTTAAATACAGCAACGTGTCCATAATTGCAAATGAGTTGAAATAATGTTTAAACAAATATTATCTTTCACACTTGCTAAATTATTTAGCATATACTAATTGAATGTAATTTATGAAGCCATGATAAGTGAAGGTAATTAATTTTGTAAGAGAGATTTTATGTATGAATTGTTATATAATGTATACACTTAATGTTATGTTTATACATAAACATATATATATAAAAATGCTAAACTATTTAATGTTTAATTTACCTTCGTGGTCATTTGTTTTCATATTATTTATCACGTGTTAATTTCTTCATGATTTACACACACACACACACACACACACACACACACACACACACACACACACACACACACACACACACACACACACACGGTCGGTGTGTGTGGCCGGAGGCTGACTGGACAGCACGCTGGACGCGTGATCCTGTGGTCCCGGGATCGATTCCCGTAACGGCGAGAAACATTGGGCAGAGTTTCTTTCACCCTAATGCCCCTGTTACCTAGCAGTAAGTAGGTACTTGGGAGTTAGTCACCTGTCACGGGCTGCTTCCTGGTGTGTGTGTGTGTGTGGTGTGGGAAGGGAAAAAAATAGTAGTTAGTAACAGTTGATTGACAGTTGAGAGGCGGGCCGAAAGAGCAGCGCTCAACCCCCGCAAGCACAACTAGGTGAATTCAACTAGGTCAAATACACTCACATGTGTGGTCTGTCATGGTGGATAGTCGTGGGTTGGGAGCTCCTGGGATACTAGTGAAGTGGGAGGGATAATCAGTCTACTTCGAAGTGAAAAAATGTATATGAGTGAATGAAAAAGTTGGAATTTGACTTAAACCATAAGGAAGTGAAGAAAGAAAGTACACATAGCATAATTGAAAATAGGTGTTGAACGCATTGTGGCAGTGTGAAGTAGTGGAGCAGACCTCACACAGACTGTGACCTCACCAGCCTTAATCTGTGACCGACGGCAGCAATCCTTAGTCCTCCACGTGGGGAGAGACCAGGAGACTCACTCGCCTATATTGTGTATTGCAGATCGGTAAATTGGAACGCCTGTGGGTAAGGTTGTTTATAGCAATGACTAGGTCAGGAAGGGCGTCTAGGTCCAGCAGTATTATGAATGAAGAAGAAGATAGGCTTGTGGAGAAGCTGATAGGGAAATTTCTTGAGAAGATGGATGTTTGGATACAGAATCTAATCCAAGGGATTTAAAAGTGAGATCTTAAATAAAATATAGGACGAGGTTCAGAGACAAAAACAAGAGCTTGTGAACTATATTCAGGAAAAAATCAGAAAGAGCAGGGCAGCATGGGAAGGTGAAATAACTCGGCTTGCAACTGAATTTGGCAGGAATAACAGCATGGCAAGGGAAGGGGGAGTAGTGGGGGGGGGGGGTGGAGTAGCGAGTGTGGGAGGGATGGTGGGTATCCTGGGGAGGGGCGACCAGCATGAGAGTGCGTCACTGAGAAGGCGGTCAATTATACTCCATGGATTACTCGAATCCAAGGCATCATCGAGGCAGGAAAGGATAGATGGGAGAATTTGAATTACAGGAGATCTTGAGATTTATTAAAGCAGAGATGGCAGGAAATGAGGAATAAATCCACTGCCCCATTGCGCCTTACAACTGTAACAAGAATCGACCTCTCCTGGTACAGTTCTCTAACAAAGAGGCAGTGGATTACATACTGCAAGACAAACATTTACTCAGAGGTAGGAAAAACTATTACAACGTGTATATTGATAGATATATGACAAAAGATGAACAGATAGCCCACAGGGCGAGCCAACCTGCACGCCACAACTCTACCCACTCGAGTGTAGTTACCCATCCAACCCTTGCTACCACCCCACAACTCCTTCCCAAGTCACACCCTCCCCAAATCAGCCCTCCCATCCCTCACCCCTGATTATCTCCCCAACAACTCCTCTGTTCCCTCTGACCCCATTGCATTTAATTCCATTTGCTTCATCCCACCTTCCAAGGACCCCCCTCATCCCCTCAACCCCCAAAACCTGCCCAGCCTTCATCTCTCTTCTGCCCCCCCTTCTTCCATGTAACCCCCCCCCCTGTTCCTCAATTTCCCTCTTCCTCCCTTCTGCCCCAATGCCTACACCTACCCCTGAGTCCACCCTGACTAATACAACCTCTCTCCCACTCTCACTATCCATTCTACATCCTCCCCTCTTCCCCCCACCCCCCTATCCTTCTCCCCCCAACCTCTCAACCTCTATCTGACTCTCAGCCTCACTCTACCTCTCAACCCCCCCTATGCTTCTCCGACCCTCCCTAATTTTCATACCCAGTACGCTCTTCCTACTCCAAACCTAGGTATCCAGACCTTACTACCCCAGACCTTCCTACCTACCTACATAGACGCCAAGACTCCATTCGCCCCCCAGGCACCCCCCCCCCCCGACCCTATTCACCCCCAGACACCCCCCCCCCAGATCCCCCAGACACCCCCCCCCCAGATCCCCCAGACCCCATTCATCCCCAGACACCCCACAGACCCCCAGAGAAAGGGTGAACTCTGATACCAGAGTTTCCAAAAAGAGTCTCGAGGTTTGGTACACCAATGCTGATTGGGTAACTAATAAAGCAGAAGAGGTAAAAGAAAGAGTTAGTGAGGCAGATCCTGACATAGTTGCAATAGTGTAAACTAAAATAAATGGCATGATCTCGGATGCAATCTTTCCAGAGGGGTACCAGGTGATAAGAAAAGAAAGGACACAGAGACGGAGGGGGAGTGGCACTCCTAATAAAGTGGAAATGGAAGTTTGAAAACCTGGAAAATTGGGGTACCAACGAGAGCACAAGCTCCATACATGGAACTCTGACAGCAGATGAGAGAAAGATTGTGATCTTGGTAATCTACAATCCCCCACCAAACAGTAGAAGACCCAGGCAGGAGTACGATGACAACAACAAGGCATGAATAGTTGAACTGCAGAAGGCAGCAACATTAGCTCACAGAATGAGAGCGAAGCTGCTGATCATGGGGACCTAAATCATGGAGAGATAAATTGGGAATCAAGGAATCCCCATGGTGAGGAAGAAACGTGGGAAACAAAGTTAGTAGATGTTATAGACTGGAATTTCCTAACACAACATGTGAAGGAAGACACACGGGAAAGAGGAGGGGGGTACACCGAGCCTATTAGATCTGATTTTCACCCAGAACGTAGAAGACATCGAGAATTTGGAATATGAAATACCTCTAGAAGCCAATGACCATTTTGTCCTAGTCTTTGACTACATGATGGAACTCAAACTTGTGACCATGGGACAAGAGGTCTGGGAAAGGAGAGTTGACGACAGGAAAGGGGACTACAGGAGGATAAGGGATTATCTGGGAGAAGTGCAGTGGGAGGAAGAAATTAGAGGAAAAACAGTCCAAGATAAGATGAACCAAGTCACACGGAAATGACATGAGGCCGAAGAGAGATTTATACCAACAGTAAAGGAAAAAAGTAAGAGGGAATATAATATCCCATGATTTAATAGGCAGTATCAGGAAGCAAAACTGAGAAGCAGGAGGGAGTGGAGGAAGTACACAAGACAAAGCACAGAGGACAACAGGATCAGATGCAACAGAGCTAGGAACAATTACATTAACATAGGAAGAGCAGCGGAAAGAAATTATGAGAACGATATTGCGATTTTTTGAGAGAGATTATGTAACAAGGAGATTATTACCTAATGCTTAAACCTCTCCACAGAACATCTAACTTGCCGACGTAAGAACAGCTACAGTTGTCGTTCTCGCTCACTGCTGAAGAGGGTCCCTGTTGGTGGGTATGTGGGGGTATGACCGCTAGGCAGCGGTGGTTTGAGATCAGGGGGGGTTTCCTTTCCCTAGACGAGCTACCTTCCCCCAGGGTGTCGAGTCCCAGCTACCCGGAGCAGCAGGTTGTAAGGCGCCAGAGGCACGAGGACAGGGATGACTTCCAGTCTTCCCCCGGGAGGTTCTGCAGGGCCCTCAGCGAGGCTACCAGCCTGCTGCAGGAGTAGTACCACGGGCGGCCTTCAGGTCCCCGTCCTCAAGCTCACATCATTGATGAAATCCACAAAAATCGCATTTTATCCTCCAGCAAAATCAATTAGTCAAATGCCGCTATGTTAATGATTTTAGTAAGACTGCATTTTACTCTGAACAGCCCCATGGGGTGAAGCATTTGATTCACTTGAATAATTCGTGGGTTCGAACTCGGGTCTGAGACATATCGTCACTCTAGCCGCTAGGCCAGGCCAGAATATTTACGTTAAAGGTCTCAGAAGTGCCTAACTGGTGATGAAAGGAGACTTTTAAACCTTTCCTGGAGCGCCGCTAGGAAAAGTTTAAGGTCCCAGTCTTGATCTGATGTCTAAAGTCTTTTATCTGATAGCAATCCACGCCATTGTGGGTAATGAAAAGTTATTATTATATGCATATTTTATATTATGCACAGCTTAAATGTTCATTACGCTCACAGCAAGTGCATGCACACGAGTCGCGGGTTGATGCAGGTGTTAAGGCGAGACACACATGTTCACAGGAGCGGGACACACATGTTCACAGGGACGGGACACACATGTTCACAGGGACGGGACACACATGTTCACAGGAGCGGGACACACACATGTTCACAGGAGCGGGACACACATGTTCACAGGGACGGGACACACATGTTCACAGGGACGGGACACACATGTTCACAGGAGCTTGACACACACATGTTCACAGGGACGGGACACACATGTTCACAGGGACGGGACACACATGATCACAGGGACGGGACACACATGTTCACAGGGACGGGACACACATGATCACAGGGACGGGACACACATGTTCACAGGGACAGGACACACATGTTCACAGGGGCGGGACACACATGTTCACAGGGGCGGGACACACATGTTCACAGGGGCGGGACACACATGATCACAGGTGTAGGCTTCACTACGGGCTCCCACGTCACCCAGACCCCCTCGAGAGCACCCGGGAACTACCGGAGCGAGACGTTACGTTACCCTCAAGACACTATGGGCGCCTTCATCGTGACGTAACGCACTCAATTGATAGATTATATGGCCATATTTTTACAGATTTTAAATTACCAGGAAATCCTCCTTCCCTTGCAAATGAAGATAATTTGCATGATATTGTGACAGTCCCAGACTGTCTTAACTGACTTTTAGCCCATCGTGGCTGAGTCGGTTAAGGCAGGTGTCTGGAACGCTGGTTCTAGTCACTCCACTGCCTCAAAATGATTTTCACTGCTACATCATTCCTCGTGATATATATATATATATATATATATATATATATATATATATATATATATATATATATATATATATATATATATATCTATATATATATATATATATATATATATATATATATATATATATATATATATGTCGTACCTAATAGCCAGAACGCACTTGTCAGCCTACTATGCAAGGCCCGATTTGCCTAATAAGCCAAGTTTTCCTGAATTAATTTATTTTCTCTATTTTTTTTCTTATGAAGTGATAAATCTACCCATTTCATTATGTATGAGGTCAATTTTTTTTTATTGGAGTTTAAATTAACGTAGATATATGACCAAACCTAACCAACCCTACCTAACCTAACCTAACCTATCTTTATAGGTTAGGTTAGGTTAGGTAGCCAAAAAAGTTAGGTTAGGTTAGGTTAGGTAGGTTAGGAAGTCGAAAAACAATTAATTCATGAAAACTTGGCTTATTAGTCAAATTGGGCCTTGCATAGTAGGCTGATAAGTGAGTTCTGGCTACTAGGTACGACATATATATATATATATATATATATATATATATATATATATATATATGTCGTACCTAATAGCCAGAACGCACTTCTCAGCCTACTATTCAAGGCCCGATTTGCCTAATAAGCCAAGTTTTCATGAATTAATGTTTTTTCGTCTACCTAACCTACCTAACCTAACCTAACCTAGCTTTTTTTGGCTACCTAACCTAACCTTACCTATAAATATAGGTTAGGTTAGGTTAGGTAGGGTTGGTTAGGTTCGGTCATATATCGACGTTAATTTTAACTCCAATAAAAAAAAATTGACCTCATACATAGAGAAAAGGGTTGCTTTATCATTTCATAAGAAAAAAATTATAGTAAATATATTAATTCAGGAAAACTTGGCTTATTAGGCAAATCGGGCCTTGAATAGTAGGCTGAGAAGTGAGTTCTGGCTACTAGGTACGACATATATATATATATATATATATATATATATATATATATATATATATATATGTCGTACCTAGTAGCCAGAACTCACTTTTTGGCCTACTATTCAAGGCCCGATTTGCCTAATAAGCCAAGTTTTCCTGAATTAATATATTTTTTCTAATTTTTTTCTTATGAAATGATAAAGCTACCCATTTCATTATGTATGAGGTCATTTTTTTTTATTGGAGTTAAAATTAACGTAGATATATGACCGAACCTAACCAACCCTACCTAACCTAACCTAACCTATCTTTATAGGTTAGGTTTGGTTAGGTAGCCGAAAAAGTTAGGTTAGGTTAGGTTAGGTAGGTTAGGTAGTCGAAAAACAATTAATTCATGAAAACTTGGCTTATTAGGCAAATCGGGCCTTGCATAGTAGGCTGAGAAGTGCGTTCTGGCTATTAGGTACGACATATATATATATATATATATATTATTAAATATGACCGAAAAAGTAAGATTAATAATTCTAACACGAATTTTCTCAATCTTTCGTACATTACGCTTCACTGTTGGAGGTAAATAAAAAATCAATTCTCCAAAATTCATTTTTATTTCTAGTCTGACGCGACACGAGCGCGTTTCGTAAAACTTATTACATTTTCAAAGACTTTAGTTCACAAATACACAACTGATTAGAACTTACGTATCTCCGATTTTATATCTACATTTTGAGTGAGGTGGGAGGGGTGATGTGGCATTAACACAAGACAGAACAAGAGGGGATATTAATAGGGTATTAAAAGTATCAACACAAGACAGAACACAAACAATGGGTATTGAATAGAAGTGTTTGTAGAAAGCCTATTGGTCCATATTTCTTGATGCTTCTATATTGGAGCGGAGTCTTGAGGTGGGTAGAATATAGTTGTGCAATAATTGGCTGTTGATTGCTGGTGTTGACTTCTTGATGTGTAGTGCCTCGCAAACGTCAAGCCGCCTGCTATCGCTGTATCTATCGATGATTTCTGTGTTGTTTACTAGGATTTCTCTGGCGATGGTTTGGTTGTGGGAAGAGATTATATGTTCCTTAATGGAGCCCTGTTGCTTATGCATCGTTAAACGCCTAGAAAGAGATGTTGTTGTCTTGCCTATATACTGGGTTTTTTGGAGCTTACAGTCCCCAAGTGGGCATTTGCCCACTTGGGGACTGTAAGCTCCAAAAAACCCAGTATATAGGCAAGACAACAACATCTCTTTCTAGGCGTTTAACGATGC
The DNA here is from genome assembly GCF_040958095.1 of Procambarus clarkii. Lineage (NCBI taxonomy): Eukaryota > Metazoa > Arthropoda > Malacostraca > Decapoda > Cambaridae > Procambarus > Procambarus clarkii. Next base: position 30,563,363 of record NC_091159.1, on the reverse strand, counting down.
ATAAGCAACAGGGCTCCATTAAGGAACATATAATCTCTTCCCACAACCAAACCATCGCCAGAGAAATCCTAGTAAACACACAGAAATCATCGATAGATACAGCGATAGCAGGCGGCTTGACGTTTGCGAGGCACTACACATCAAGAAGTCAACACCAGCAATCAACAGCCAATTATTGCACAACTATATTCTACCCACCTCAAGACTCCGCTCCAATATAGAAGCATCAAGAAATATGGACCAATAGGCTTTCTACAAACACTTCTATTCAATACCCATTGTTTGTGTTCTGTCTTGTGTTGATACTTTTAATACCCTATTAATATCCCCTCTTGTTCTGTCTTGTGTTAATGCCACATCACCCCTCCCACCTCACTCAAAATGTAGATATAAAATCGGAGATACGTAAGTTCTAATCAGTTGTGTATTTGTGAACTAAAGTCTTTGAAAATGTAATAAGTTTTACGAAACGCGCCCGTGTCGCGTCAGACTAGAAACAAAAATGAATTTTGGAGAATTGATTTTTGATTTACCTCCAACAGTGAAGCGTAATGTACGAAAGATTGAGAAAATTCGTGTTAGAATTATTAATCTTACTTTTTCGGTCATATTTAATAATATATGTCTACAGGAAAGACTGCTACCAAAATATACTAATATATATATATATATATATATATATATATATATATATATATATATATATATATATATATATATATATATATATATATATATATATATATATATATATATATATATATAAAAGTTTGTGAGGGTACCACCTCTGGTGCCAATGTGGGGACCCATAGCTTCGGAGAAGAAAATAAAAAGTATTCAGAGGAGACCTTGTGGTTTCTCACTGAACACTAATATTATCTTCTCCTACCACCCCCATTCTTTTGTATGTACACATACATATTTGTTTTATTTGAACTTTGTTACAAAAAAGGAGTTACATATGGGTTACAAAGATGGTTATCATAGGTTGTCGAGTTCCTCCAGCTCCTCAGATGGCGTGCAGGAACCCTGGATGCAGTGCGCATTTCCCCTCTGTATCGCCACACTGAGGCGCTGGAAAAGAAAGCTTGCAGCTCTTGGGTCCCTTGTTGTTTCAATGAGCCTAGAACCCAGTTCCTTCAAAAAACTGGTAGCACTTTTACCCCAGGCGCCGAATGTCTCAGAAGCAATGGGGACAAAATTGTAGTGGTGATCCAGTTCTCTATACTTACGGGATTTGGCTGCTTCCCTGTGAGTGGCAGCGCCACTTGGTTGTGCAACACTGAGGTTAATGTAGGTGTTAGCCAGGGTTGATACGCACGTGTAGTCCCATACCAACTGCTTGCCATTCTTCCAGGGGTTCACTGTGATACCATCCAGGCGACCAATAAGAACATCAGAGTTACGGGGCGTTAGGTAACGGGGCTCTCTTTCAGCTGGGCATCCAGCTGTGGTGAGGCTCCTCTTGATGATGTCGTTAACTTCACTGTGCCTCGAGTGCCATCCCCCTGTGCTTTGGCAGAGTAGGCCATGGTGGCCGTACCTGTCGGCCACCACATCACCGCAAATACACCTATATCTGGTGTGGATTGGGGCAGCAAGGCGGAGGACCACAGCAATTCGGAGGGCGTGTGGTGTGAGACGCGTGCCAGTTGCCGACATTGGGGTTGCTAACAGGAAATCCCCTGCATGTGGTGCTGCTACTGCTGTGAGGCGAGCAATGTCGTGTTGTGTTGTTGCAGCACCCAGGCACTCTGCAGCAACTTGGTCTACAATGGGACCATCCCAGCTGGATTGCTTGTGGGCTTTTGGGGATGGTGGTTGAGGTGATTGGCCTGCACGAGAGGCCCACTCTGTGGCACAGCGTGTAAAATTGGGATCATGTACACCTGCCAGCTGATGTAAGTGGGCAGGTAGAATTTCCTTCACAAGGTCGTCGGATGCTGATAAGGAGGACAGGAAGGCTGGAACAGCGATTTGCGTTGCTGTTCGAACTCCGAGGCCCCCAAGTCTTACGGGAAGAGAGGCATGTTTCCACTGTAGGTCATCGAGAGAGAGGTTAAGGGCTTTTTCTAGCATTGATTTCAGTAACCGGTCATACTCACTTAGTTTTTGGCTACTGTAAGATGGTGAACACCTCAGAAAGTAGGTTAACCTGGGGAGGGACAGACATCTGGTGATGAGGTAGAGTGCATCATGAGCATCAATATCTTCAATCCTCCCATCCATCCTCTTAAGGTCGGCGATTTTCTTATCAAGGACCTCATCGATGGCTTTCAACCCCAGGGGAGCTCCTAGGAGTGTGCTGTCTTCAGGTTTAGTTTTATGGATATTTGGCAGAAGACCCTCTATTCTCTCTACGATGCCCTGGTTGGAACATATTATTTCACATTTAGATATATATATATATATATATATATATATATATATATATATATATATATATATATATATATATATATATATATATATATATATATATATATATATATATATATATATATATATATATTACAATGGCACTACACCTGCTGCATGGGTGACAGCTTCTCCTCCGTATCAACCTACCCTGGCTTAGCGCCCTGGAGAGGCCACTCCAGACCGACAACCAGAGCGCAACTCTACAGTCTCCTGAGACTGATGGATGCCTACTAATATATATAAATGGAAATGAACCCAATAATATTATTATAATGGCTAGTTTTCTTATGGATATTTTCGATTTTAATTAAATTCTTCCCCCACCAAGAGATCAAGCTTCTAGAGGATGAAGAAACTCCAGACAACATTGTCTTTCCATTTTATTCGAACGTTTCGTTAACAACGTTAACTCTTTAGGAATATACACATGATACAGAGAACACGAGTATACTAAAATTACATACAAGAATATACATGTATATGAGCATAGAGTCATCTCACTCCATCATATTGATTCTTAGAAATGAGACTGAGAAATGATTCTTGAAAAATGAGTTCTCTGAGTCCTTAAACAGAGAGAGCGACGAACTCTGTACGTAAGGATATATTGAGGTTATCTTGAGATGATTTCGGGGCTTAGCGTCCCCGCGGCCCGGTCCTCGACCAGGCGTCCTGTTTTGTTACACACACCCTAGGAAGCAGCCCGTTGCAGCTGTCTAACTCCCAGGTACCTATTTACTGCTAGGTAACAGGAGCATCAGGGTGAAAGAAACTCTGCCCGTTTGTTTCTGCCTCCACAGGGGATCGAACCCGGAACCTCAGGACTACGAATCCAAAGCGCTGTCCACTCAGCTGTCAGGCGCCTGATGAAGATGAGGTAATAGCTGTTTAACGCAGTCGGTATATTTCCTTTGCGTCAAAGGAGCGCATCAAAGAGCTAGATGCTTGACGTTAAATTCATTTGAGTGTTAATTAATGGGACAAACTCATGAATGAAGTGTGGTGTGTGGAGCCTCAGGTGTGTGGAGCCTCAGGTGTGTGGAGCCTCAGGTGTGTGGAGCCTCAGGTGTGTGGAGCCTCAGGTGTGTGGAGCCTCAGGTGTGTGGAGCCTCAGGTGTGTGGAGCCTCAGGTGTGTGGAGCCTCAGGTGTGTGGAGCCTCAGGTGTGTAGAGCCTCAAGTGTGTGGAGCCTCAAGTGTGTAGAGCCTCAAGTGTGTGAAGCCTCAAGTGTGTGGAGCCTCCTTCGGTTACTGGTTCACTGTAGAACAAAAGTGCAGGAGGCAGAATACCCTTTCCCACATGTTCTAGTGGATGGAACTGTGAGTAGATTACATATGAACAACACGCCCTACATATGAGTAGATTACATATGAACTACACGCCCTACATATGAGTAGATTACATATGAACTACACGCCCTACATATGTACTGATGATATATTTCTTATATCTGTCAGAATATTCAATCTTCAACACGTACATTTACCTGCGTCAAGTGATACACATCTGTGATGAATCTACCCAAGTACCATCCATTAGAACATTAAGGAAAGGTATTGTGCCTTCCTAGCCCAACCGCTAACGTTGGACAGTAGAGCGATGGCCTCGTTTCATGGAGGTTGGCACTCAATCCCCGACCAGCCATGTGGCTGAGCCCAATTCCTTCCTCCCTCCTATCCCATCCCAAATCCAAACCTGATCCTTTACAAGTGCTATATACTATATAGCCATAACAGCTTGGGGTTCTCTTCTGATAGATCCCTTCCCTGCTTTTCTGTTCAGTGAACTAGTGACCACAAAAGGCTCCACATACAGGAGGCTCCACACACAGGAGGCTCCACACACACAGGAGGCTCCACACACCCTGGAGGCTCCACACACACTGGAGGCTCCACACACACAGGAGGCTCCACACACACAGGAGGCTACACACACACAGGAGGCTCCACACACACAGGAGGCTCCACACACACTGAAGGCTCCACACACACAGGAGGCTCCGCACACACAGGAGGCTCCACACACACACAGGAGGCTCCACACACACACTGGAGGCTCCACACACACAGGAGGCTACACACACACACAGGAGGCTACACACACACACAGGAGGCTCCACACACACTGGAGGCTCCACACACACTGGAGGCTCCACACACACAGGAGGCTCCACACACACAGGAGGCTCCACACACACAGGAGGCTACACACACACACAGGAGGCTCCACACACACAGGAGGCACCACACACACACAGGAGGCTCCACACACACAGGAGGCTCCACACACACACAGGAGGCTCCACACACACTGGAGGCTCCACACACACAGGAGGCTCCACACACGCAGGAGGCGCCACACACACTGGAGGCTCCACACACACAGGAGGCACCACACACACAGGAGGCTACACACACACACAGGAGGCTCCACACACACAGGAGGCTCCACACACACAGGAGGCTACACACACACACAGGAGGCTCCACACACACTGGAGGCTCCACACACACAGGAGGCTCCACACACACAGGAGGCTACACACACACACAGGAGGCTCCACACACACAGGAGGCTCCACACACACAGGAGGCTCCACACACACAGGAGGCTCCACACACACACAGGAAGCTGCACATACACTGGAGGCTCCACACACACTAGAGGCTCCACACACACAGGAGGCGCCACACACACAGGAGGCTCCACACACACAGGAGGCTCCACATACACTGGAGGCTCCACACACACAGGAGGCTCCACACACAGGAGGCTCCACACACACTGGAGGCTCCACACAAACAGGAGGCTCCACACACACACAGGAGGCTCCACACACAGAGGAGGCTCCACACACAGGAGGCTCCACACACACACATGAGGCTCGCACACACACAGGAGGCTCCCCATACACTGGAGGCTCCACACACAGGAGGCTCCACACACAGGAGGCTCCACACACACACAGGAGGCTCCACATAGACAGGAGGCTCCACACACTGGAGGCTCCACACACATGAGGCTCCACACACACAGGAGGCTCCACACACAAGAGGCTCCACACACACACAGGAGGCTCCACATAGACAGGAGGCTCCACACACACAAGAGGCTCCACACACAGGAGGCTCCACACACACACAGGAGGCTCCACACACACACACAGGAGGCTCCACACACACACAGGAGGCTCCACACACACACAGGAGGCTCCACACACACACAGGAGGCTCCACACACAGGAGGCTCCACACACACACAGGAGGCTCCACACACACACAGGAGGCTCCACACACAGGAGGCTCTACACACACAGGAGGCTCCACACACACACAGGAGGCTCCACACACACACACAGGAGGCTCCACACACACAGGAGGCTCCACACACACAGGAGGCTCCACACACAGGAGGCTCCACACACACACAGGAGGCTCCACACACACACAGGTGGCTCCACACACAGGAGGCTCCACACAGGAGGCTCCACACACACACAGGAGGCTCCACACACAGGAGGCTCCACACACACACAGGAGGCCATCTACATTCGTAAGCTTGAGAAGGAAGTTGACAATTTTATTCTCAAAGATTCATTTACGGTCTTACGTAGACTGGCACTAAGAGATGCATTTAATGTCTCTCTTTAATGCCTCTTTTGATTTTCTTAAATGTTGTCAAGATTTTCAAAGGCAGAGGTGATGTAAATACAAATTAGATGAAACAACTGAACGTATAACCGAGAGAGAGAGAGAGAGAGAGAGAGAGAGAGAGAGAGAGAGAGAGAGAGAGAGAGAGAGAGAGAGAGAGAGAGAGAGAGAGAGAGAGAGAGAAGAGGAAGAGAAGAAAGAGACAGATATATCCAGGAACCACTGGGAACCTCATCTATTATGTACATAATGTATATTTAAATATGCGTGCATGTGTATGTGTGTGTGTGTGCAAGTATGTAAATGTGTATGTAATGTTTAAATAATATAAACATAACTAACAAAATCCCCATTAGCCTGGAAGGCAATAGAATCAGAGTCTTTCCTTCCCGGTGGTTGATGAATTTATTGTTGGTATGTGAGCCGGGGCCCAGGAGACCGAGGCCATCCATCAGCGTCACTCCGCTCAACACACACACAAGAAACCTAATGCCTTCCTCTCTGAATATTTATCACTATCCCGCCTTGCTGTGCGGTCTTTATTTTCATGGAGAGAAGAAAGGGGGGTAGAAAGTGTGTAATATGCAGCTTGTACTCTCGCTTTGCCACTCCGTAAAAACGTAAACTGTTGTGCCTATTACCAAAAGCGTACGAACCTATGCAACCCACCTAACCCATCGAGGCAGAGGCACCCAAAAAAGGCATCGATGTTCATTAATTTGAACTACTGTATCTCCCATTTTTTAACTGATTCCGTGAGGCATGAGACGTGTCGTGATGATTACTTAATTAGCTCCATATGCAACCCATCCTCCTGTTTTGATAGTATATATAGGAAGATTGATTGATAAAGATTAAGCCACCCAAGAGGTGGCACGGGCATGAATAGCCCGTAAATATAGAAAGCATGAGGACCATAGTGCATATACCGTCGTACAACGCAATTAGAAAGCAGAAATCGGTGCCATTGAATTTGGACAAAACTGAAAAACAATTTTCTAATGTTGCAAAGACAAACTAAACTAACCTAATCTTCCTAGGCTTAATGGATGCTATCTGAGGCATAAAATAGTACATATGTGTGCTATACGAGGCCTGGGAATATTTAAGTTTGTGTCTAGCTTCATTTTTGCCGGACTCTGTAAAGTGTATAGTTCACAATTTTACTATCTATTTGCTTAATACGTCGATATTTGAACTATGGTGCACGTAGTTACAAAACGTACTATTTAAAGAGGAGGATGGGTTGCCATTTGTTGTTTTGTTACTTGCTGTGCTTTTGTTTTCTCGAAGAAGCTTTTTTTTATCATTTCCATCCCATTTCTATACTCCCGGAGCGAGTATACAAAAGGTCTAGCTTTTATGCTGCTTACGGGCTTTATGGTTTACGGGGTCACCATAGCCCGTGCTACATAGACACTTCGTTCTGAGTAGCTAAATCTGAAACAACATTATGCTGCTTATGGTCGTTAATGATGAGTTTATCAATAGTGAGCTATGTATTGACTAATTAGCAACGACGTAAGTCAATAATGTATTAATATGAACCCCATTACGTACATAAGAGTCAAATAATCCGCCCCAAAAAGACCTACATCAACCTAACCTAGTTCTAGATTTGAGCAAAATTTAAAAATCTAAATAACCAGACTTGAGCTAATGAGTAACTAAGTACAAACCAAACTTTTTTTTTATTAACCATAATCTTTGGATTTATTTTGTTTATTGAACTATTAATGAATGGGGTGGGGAGCAAAATGTATATGTATTTCGGGTAAGAATTCTATGCATACATATGTATACGCGTCTAGGAACTCGTAAAGGCGAGTACGTCAGGTGTTCACTAGAATTCTAACAGGGATATATACATACAGCAAGATGTATACCTCATTCATCGGTGTATATACACACACTGGCAGTTTACCTCAGTCCTGGGCTGTGTTCATGAGTAAGGTATCCACTTGGTGATTGGTCAGTGATCTATTGAGAGGCGGCCTTAATAACCCTTCAAAGGTTAATAGGCCTTATGCCCAGCACCAAACTATGCTAATAGGACAATGGATGTGTTGGTTATAATTAATGTGGAGTATAATCAGCTTGTCTAAAGTGTGATTCAATAATGTGTATATAACATGTGATACGCTTCGAACACGAAACAAAACGAACGCACGATAAGGCATGGCTTGAATCATCCGCTTTTTCGAACGCCTCCGCGCGGATGGCTCGGTTTTAGCATTCTGGAACAAGGCAGCGCCGATTTGCCGCGTATGATTAGCATACAGAGAGGCTACGAGAGAATGATCATTCAGCTTACGGTGGGAATGGTAATCATGCTTACAGCGAGGCCTTTCGTCCGCCATGTTGATCCTGGACGTGCTATATGTAACTCGGGATATTGTGGTTTGTTTGTATAAATTTGTGATCCACGTGCTTGCAAGTGTATGGTGTATTTCTGGGTGTCGCTTTCATCAATTGTAACAGATGGATATTTTCATAGATTTGATGCCCACCTCGACGTCACCTGCTTCCTCACGTCCTCCCCACGACGACATTGTATCAGGGAGATAAGGATTCTATCTTTGAATCAGAGATCCCCCTCTGATAAAATTATATAACAACTAATGATGATGACACTTACTTACTGATCCTGTCGTCAATTAATGGACAATGGAATGTGTATTGGAGTCTCCCAGTAAACGTCTTATGTTTGGAGAAGAGGCTCAATGTCACCTGATTTGGGGGAATCCGCTCAGTTCGGGCCTAGTTGTCATGAGTACACACCGCTGAGCCACCGTGATTTGCCCTCACTTTCCTTAGTTGGGATGCCCTCCTTCTAATTCCCTTTCATAACTATTATATCTGCTGTCGATCTATTTCCAACTCTCTCTCTCTCTCTCTCTCTCTCTCTCTCTCTCTCTCTCTCTCTCTCTCTCTCTCTCTCTCTCTCTCTCTCTCTCTCTCTCTCTCTCTCTCTCTCTCTCTCTCTCTCTCTCTCTCTCTCTCTCTCTCTCTCTCTCTCTCTATCTCTCTCTCCCTCTAGGAATTCCTCATCAAGAGAAGTGCAAAGGCACGTTGTCTACATAAAAACATTTATTATTGAAAAATACAAAGAATAAAGAAACAATATCATATTATCATCAGGACCTACACACTAACACAACTCTCATATAATGTCAATGTTCCGACAAATACAGTACACGAGGATGCTGCTTTAAATTCCATGCCGGCAGCCTCCTGCCCCTCTCCCACTCTGGGGCTGGCAACTCGTATATATATTAATTCAGACAAGAAAATACTAAACGCTGTCACCTTGTACTGCGTCGTTCATGACGTATGAGTTCATGCACTCCCTCAGACAACAATGTTGTCCATATAATTCTCTATATTTCGTCCTGAAGCCCACCACTAAGACCATACGTCTATGGGTCCTCAGATCAGGTAGGTACTCCTGCAGTCTCTGCAATATTTACTTCTACTCGAAGTCCTACTTTATACATGAAGATCCTCTGCACGGCGTTCATAAACGTGTAGTTCCACTACACTTAAAGTTTCACTCAACCACTGCATGAAGTTTCACTCTACCAGTGAAGTTCCATGCTTCATTTAAAGTTTCACTCCACACATGAAGTTCTACTCCACACTTGGAGATTCACCATATAATCTTCTCCAAACACGAACTTCATACACGAGCTTCCCCTTACCCAAATCTGTAATTCCATTACCATACCATAATAACATATTCTCCGATCAAAACATAAATAACATATATCAGTGTTAAATTTCACCATCCGACGACGTCTTACTCCGCGCGCCGGTCTTACTGAGAAGGGTACTCCCCCATTCTGGACGACTCCACACTTAAATCCTCCTCCAACGAGCACCAGAGCTCGACGGTCTCACTTCGTTCAGGTCAGCGTTCAATCCCCGACCGTCCAAGAGATTGACCACCATTCCTTCCCCCTGTCCCATCCCAAATCCTTATCTTGACCCCTTCTAAGTGCTATATAGTTGTAATGACTTGGGCCTTTCCCCTGATAGTTCCCTTCCCTCCGACTCCTACTTCGTCAGGTAGGGGAAATAACTCTCACAAGGCAGACCTCCCTCACGAGGCTGCCTGGGGCTCATTGCAATTGTCACCTGATACCTCACGAACGGCGACATTGTCACCTAGAATTGGTTTGCCTAAGCAGAAACGCAAGAACCCAAACAACCCACCTAACCTATCCAGGCCGGTGCATAGAAAACGTCACTATTTTTGGTGGTTTACTAAATCATCGGATTTTTAAAGAATTGCTCGATTCAATTAAAAATTTTCACGCATTAGATGAGAAGATGGATATATTATCTCTGTGAGCATAATATTCAAGTAAAAGGTTGAATCAATGTTAAATCAACATAGATTCAACGTTGAATCAATGTTAAATCAACATTGAATCCACGTTGAATCAATGTTAAATCAACATTGAATCAATATTGAATCAACGCTAAATCAACATTGAATCAATGCTAAATTAACATTGAATCAATGTTGAATCAACGTCAAATCAACATTGATTTAACGTCAATTCAATGTTGAATCCAGTTTTCTCTTGGATATTGTGTCCACTGGGATATTGATGTTAAAAATAAAACAAAACTAAATGTAACCTTTATTTGTTGTCATAATTCACGGATGAAAGACTGACCAGAACCCAGCAGTCATTCCCCCCCCCCCCCTCCCTTGGGAATAGGATATTGACACTCCCAAGGATGGAATTGACAACACAACACAAAATGGTGGTGAATTGACAACAGACCCACCTGTTAAGCCGGGCTAATATTGGTTAGGTCGAGTTAATTTGGTTGTGTTACGTTAGGTTACGTTATGTTAGGTTGGGTTATGTTTACACTAGGTTTATATAAAGCGTAGCGATGACGTAGTGATATACGTACTCACCTCAGATCTTAGATCCGACTCTCATAAAAGAAAACGAGATATGGCGGGATGGGGAGTTAGGTAAAATTTTATTGTAGAGGTGAAATTATATGTAACCGAAGTCTATTTTCACAGCTGAATTATATGCCTTATATCAAACTCTCCAAATAATCACAACATTACCCTGTTGAGATATATACAATCTGTAATGACTCCAAGAGTGCGATTCAAGCTATTAAGTACTCTTCAACAACGTGCAAAAAGTTTGTTTACCCATGCCTTCAACTCCTTCATGAACATCGATTGAACGGTCATGACATCTCTGTCCAATGGGTCGCAGCGCATTGAGGTATACTCCATAATAAACTTGTAGATCAACTAGCCAAAGCGATGCACAACACGCCTCACATTACCCGTCATCCAATTCCTGATGGTGCACGTAAAGGAGCCTTCAAAGATACCATCACCCAAGATTTTGCAACGAAATGGAAAACGAAATACTCACCTTTGTACTATGGGGCCATTAAAAATAAATGGGAAACTTGGTAACATGTCAGATATAAAAGCAGAGAAATTGATGTAACGATGACCAGATTAAGGCTGGGACACACCAAACTGGCAGCACACAGCTCTAAGTACAGAACAGACTTCAACGAACTCTGTATCCACTGTCAGGTGCCTGAAACAATTGAATACTATCTCCTTCACTGATTCCGACATCATAGTGCCTGAGTAAATTTCAAACAAGTATTTATCGCACTTAAATTACCCTTTACTGTCGAGCATATATTAGGAGGTGACCTCTCGTTACAGGAAAAATATCAAATAGTCAAAACAATGGCTAAATATCTCCAGTCGAGCAACAAATTGGGCCACACCTGACCCGCGCCACATTTATACCTGACGCCACCAACAGCTAAACACAGAAAACAAATGCCTCGTCGCAGCACCATAGATCAGCTGACGCCATAAACACAACACACCGCCCAAAGGTGCGGCAAGTCTCCCTCTAACACACACCTGTTTTAGTCGCCGCTCCTCTGTCTACAGCACAACGCAACAAGCACTTTTGAAACTCTTTATCATCCTCAACATAAACGCCTCTCCCTGTACTGGTGCAGTCATCGGGAGGACAAACCCTTCATGCAAACTGCATCTACTATCAAGAAGAAGAAGAAGAAGAAGAAACAATTATTCCTTTCTACACTAACTGACTAATCAGCCAGCAAGAATATTTTATTCTGCTGCAAAGTTAGAAACAAAATTTCCGTCTCGTGTTTATTTATATAAACTAAGATATACATGTAGAGAATGTAGTTGAAACTACAGTCACTAGATGGTGCTAATATGGTGGTATTTGGCATTGTTATACATCACTCATTTTAAGGTGTGGTTTCCTCTCTTTCATAATATTTTGGTATATGATTAGTGGAGCTGCCGGAAGTGTGGTTGGGTCCATCCTCATGACTAGTCGTGGTCAGGATGCCTGCTGTGTCTGGGGCCCGCCTCAACATTGGGGGCCACACGGAAGTTGATAAGTTTTTCCATTATATGGCTTAACTGACCTTCGGGCGGAGAGACGGTGTCCTCGGCGGAGTGGGGCCAGGTTTAGTTGGGCTCCTGGCGTGCCCTCGGGGCGTGGAGGGCGCCTGGCTCCCACTCTGCCGGTGATCAGTAGACGAAGATTTTGCATATTGGCCCATTTGGGTACGAGTTTACGGGTCACGGGACTGTTGCCTGTCTGTCCCATATAGTATGTTGGTTCCGTTTTCATGCTTCGCTTTTTCACCTATTTCTCGCCTCCTATCACCCTCACCTTCCCTCTTGTGTTTTCTTGAATCTTGAAATCTTAATATGCTACCACTTGATAAAGGGTCCAGGACGGACCTTTGACTTGATAAGGAGTCCAGGACGGATCTTTGACTTGATAAGGGGTCCAGGACGGACCTTTGACTTGATAAGGGGTCCAGGACGGACCTTTGAGTTGATAAGGGGTCCAGGACGGACCTTAGACATGATAAGCGACCAAGGACAAACTGCAACGTCGCCTCTATCATTCCGTATGTCTGCGCTGTGATTATTTGTTTGAGAAACGGAATTGTGGGTTATTTTCCCCTAACATGATGCATGATTTCCTCCAGCCAGCAGACACATTTCTTGTCTTGCTCAACTCCTTTCTCCGCTTTTAATCATTCTGCTTTTGAAATACCTTTTCCTTCACTCCTCATACAGGCGTAAGCTTTCGTATTTCGGTTAAACCTTTAGGCCAGTATTTGTGACCTGATAACGCCTCCGTGTTGGGGAATTTAAAACATCTTATATCATGCTTTTTACCGTGTTCTTGCCTTGTATTACATTAGTTAAAATATGTGGGGTTTCCCGTTGAATTCTTGACTAATACTCTCTGTTTTTACTTGTCAACTTCTGGAATTATAGCTTTTTTATTCTGTGCCATCTCTCTTCTAGGTCCTCTCTTTTTCTCTGTGTTCTCTCTTTTCTCTAAATCCTCCCTTTTCTCTCCAATGTCCTCTCTTGTTTCGATGTCCTCTCTCGTTTCTCTGTGTTCTCTCTCTCTCTCTCTCTCTCTCTCTCTCTCTCTCTCTCTCTCTCTCTCTCTCTCTCTCTCTCTCTCTCTCTCTCTCTCTCTCTCTCTCTCTCTCTCTTCTCTCATGTGTCCTGTCCCTCTTCTATCATGTGTCTTCTCTCCTATTGACATTTGGTTGTATATTATCAAACATCTGCATTATTCTCGGTAAAGATGAAAATTTAAGTCATTGATTTTAGCTCCTGCTTTGACATGTTGTGATAGGAAGTTCCTCTCTGTGGCATCTGTTAATTTAGTGTTCCATGATTCTTGGTCCCCCAAGGTGATCTGGTGGCTCCCAGTCCATTTCTGGGTGGATGAAATCTACTCTGATTACCATCTTTCGTCCTGTTTTATATATCACATTACTTTTTGGACTCTGAATGTAGTTGCCTCGTTATGCTGGCGATTCGCAAGAAGGGTTGTACAAGACAAGATTTAAGGAAGGCGCCAACTCATTAGATTATATAGCACTTGGAAGAGGTCAGAATAAGGATTTTGGGATGGGACGGAGGGAAAGGAACGGTGGCCAACCACTTGGACGGTCGGGGATTGAACGCCGACCTGCATGAAGCGATACCGCCGTTCTACCGTCCAGCCCAAGTGGCTGAATAAGAAAGGCTGTAGATAACGCTGTTTTTTTTTTTTTGTTTTTTTTTTAGATTTCTGAGGAAAGTGCTGTTCGTGAGTGCGTGTGTGAAAGCGAGTGTGCATGTGTACAGGTATGTTCGAGTGAGTGTGTGTTAAGGCTCTTGCGTGTGCACGAGCGTGTGAGTCGTGAGAAGTATTAAATGCGTCTCCGGCCCCGAGATATCGTCAGTGTCCGATTAACAACGCACAAGGGAGGACCTGAGCGAGGCCCGTCCGTCAGACATCAAGGACATAGATTTATCGAGTGTCTCGCGTGCGCGCCCGTGCGTGTGTGTGTGTGTGTGTGTGTGTGTGTGTGTGTGTGTGTGTGTGTGTGTGTGTGTGTGTGTGTGTGTGTGTGTGTGTGTGTGTGTGTGTGTGTTCTTGTCCTGTCAGTCTCGGCTGACTGTAAATGCTGTATTTGGCTTATCCTGTCAACCACGACTGTATTTATCCCCTCAGCCTCGAATGTGTCTGTCTATCCACCTGTCAGTCTCTGCTGTCTGACTATCCTGCTGTCCCGACTATATCCTCCTGTCAGTCCCGGCTGTCTCTCTCTGACTGTCATCGCCGCCTATGAGCCACATTGTGCTCCAGTTAGGCTAAAAGAACCAAATATATTATTTTTGTTTTTCAATTTGAGAAATTAAAAAGAAATTGCGAATGTTGTAATAATTGCAAATCCCTAATCACTCTTACAAATAAAATAAAAAAATAGCAGCTACAATTATTACAGAATTCATAATTATCTCACATTTCTCGGTATAAATTAATAGACGGAATACAAGTTTATTTCGTAATAAAAAAAAGCATTTAATGGAATATATCAAAATATTTTTTTTTAATATTCATGGCCCTCAATGTGCTTTGTTAAGAGTGAATAGGCACAGAAATCTTTGTTTCATTCATTAGAGTGAATGAAAAGCGTAAGAGGTTAATAATGAAGAGAAAGCGCTAAGCCAGTATGTCTATATAGCACGAGGAAGAGATACAGGGACAAGGAGCTGGGATATGGGGACAAGGAGCTGGGATATGGGGACAAGGAGCTGGGATATGGGGACAAGGAGCTGGAATACAGGGACAAGGAGCTGGGATATGGGGACAAGAAAGCTGGGATATTGGGACAAGGAAGCTGGGATATTGATATAAGAAACACGGAGGGCAGAGAGAGGTACCGAACCTCATGAACCGCCAGGGATCGAACGCTGACCTGCATAAAAGCTAGGCCGTTTAAAGAATAATTTTTTAGTGTGGTCTAAAGAAACGTGTTTTTTTTTAGGATCTAAATAAATTTAGGGGTCTTATGAATGGTGATTTGTTTGAAATTTTATCGGACAGGTCTTTTGGGGCTTTAAAAAATGGGGGGCTTTATGGTGTTTAAAGAAAGGAGAGGATTTATGGGGGTTTAAAGAATGGGAGCTTTTCGGTGTGTGTGTGAAAATTAGGGCTTTTCGGTGTCTAAAAATGAGGGCTTTTGGTGTTTAAAGAATTGGTTGGAGCTTTTTTGGTGTCGAAAGAATACAGGAAGGGGGCGTTATGGTGTCGAAAGAATAAGGGAAGGGGGCGTTTTGGTGTCGAAAGAATAGGGGAAAGGGGCGTTTTGGTGTCGAAAGAATAAGGGAAGGGGGCGTTTTGGTGTCGAAAGAATAGGGGAAGGTAGTGTTTTGGTGTCGAAAAAAAAGAGAAGGGGGGCGTTTTGCTGTCAAAAGAATAGGGGGCGGGGGGCGTTTTGGTGTCTCTTTCTCCTCCTCTTCTCAACCGTCTACTCCTTTTTGCTATCTGCCTCCTCTCTTAGTTCCCCCTGCTCTCTTCCTCACTTCCGCCCCCTCCTCTCTATCTCTCTCTTCTTTCTGTTATCTCTCTTCCCCTTCCTATCTTCATTCTCTTCCTCTCTTTCTCCCCTCTTACCCCCCCCCCGACCACCAGCCCCTTCCTCTACCTCGTATGCTCAAATGGGGATAATTTTGTCTCGGAAGATGAAAGGGGAATCTTAGTGATTCTTGAATTATTTCAGTAAACAGTTACTTGTCCTACAATATGCTTGGAACTAAAAAGGTTACGGTAGGTGGTGTCGGCTGTCGACTGTCGGCTGTCAGTTGTCGGCTGTCGGCTGACAGCTGACTCTTTCCTCGACTGGATATTCTGGAACATTGATAAATTTCAATAGACACCTTTTAGTGAAAAAAATATGTAAATATATGAAAGTATTTAATTATAAATATATGTAAATATAAATATATGCAAATATAATTATATGTAAATATGTAAATATATATTTAAGGTAAATACTTGTAACTATCTGATTATAAACACATGTAAATATCAGCAATTGGGAAAATATATTCCTGATAACTTATGTATTCTTGATTAGTTTTATTTTTAGTATTCAAAGATGTTTGCATCATACAATAGTTGTAATCGATATCAACTGTATTGATACATGTAAAAAGATACGAGCTGTGACACGGATATGTATACATGAATGCTCCTGTGAAGATTTACTATCGAGGATACCCGGCTGTGCCCGGGGTCTCTCTCTCTCCCTCCAAATTTCTCCCTTTCTCATCACCCTTTCCCCTCTCCCCCTCCTCCTCCTCCTCCTCCTTCTTCTCCAAACTCCTCCTCGCTCATTTTCCAATCTTTCCAGTCTCTCCCATCTCTCCTTGGGGAATAAGTTTGGGGAAAAAAGCTGAGAAAATGAGGCAGCTTTTTTTTTTAGTTTTTATTTATTGTATAATTATTTTCTACCACAGACGTGACAGTACATTAACAGTGCTAACTACCATGTATGTATAAACTTCTCTCTTCCATGTACAGGGTTAGTGATCTGTCAGACATCAAATAGTTTATGCTTTACGCTCGTTTGGTCGGTGGTTCGAGTCTACAAGTGCCCAGGTGAATGAAATATATATACAAACTTACACACACACACACACACACACACACACACACACACACACACACACACACACACACACACACACACACACACACACACACACACACATATATATATATATATATTTATATATTGTTTATATATATATATATATATATATATATATATATATATATATATATATATATATATATATATATATATATATATATAAGTAAGGTAGGTGCTCTAGAAACTAGTGTTATTAAGCACTTAACCACGCAAAGTAGTTAAGGTGCTTTTGCAAGCTCAATTTATAATTACGTCACACATATATTATGTAACTGATGCATCACATAGACAATCTTTGGTACAAGTCCAGTATATCGTCAAGTGGTCTAGTGTTTAGATATTATTTACACAGTTCATCATATCTCGACCCATGGGGGAGGGGAGGGTGAAAGACAGTCAATATGGGACATTCTACAGTATAATGTTCAAAGGAATACATGTTGTCTCTTTCAGAAAGTTGACACATGGTGTATTCGACACTTTTACAAAGTTGACACATGGTGTATTCGACACTTTTACAAAGTTGACACATGGTGTATTCGACACTTTTACAAAGTTGACACATGGTGTATTCGACACTTTTACAAAGTTGACACATGGTGTATTCGACACTTTTACAAAGTTGACACATGGTGTATTCGACACTTTTACAAAGTTGACACATGGTGTATTCGGCACCTTTACAAAGTTGACACATGGCGTATTCGACACTTTTACAAATATGACACATGGTGTATTCGACACTTTTACAAAGTTGACACATGGTGTATTCGACACTTTTACAAAGTTGACACATGGTGTATTCGACACTTTTACAAAGTTGACACATGGTGTATTCGACACTTTTACAAAGTTGACACATGGTGTATTCGACACTTTTACAAAGTTGACACATGGTGTATTCGACACTTTTACAAAGTTGACACATGGTGTATTCGGCACCTTTACAAAGTTGACACATGGCGTATTCGACACTTTTACAAATATGACACATGGTGTATTCGACACTTTTACAAAGTTGACACATGGTGTATTCGACACTTTTACAAAGTTGACACATGGTGTATTCGACACTTTTACAAAGTTGACACATGGTGTATTCGACACTTTTACAAAGTTGACACATGGTGTATTCGACACTTTTACAAAGTTGACACATGGTGTATTCGACACTTTTACAAAGTTGACACATGGTGTATTCGACACCTTTACAAAGTTGACACATGGCGTATTCGACACTTTTACAAAGTTGACACATGGTGTATTCGACACCTTTACAAAGTTGACACATGGCGTATTCGACACTTTTACAAATATGACACATGGTGTATTCGACACTTTTACAAAGTTGACACATGGTGTATTCGACACTTTTACAAAGTTGACACATGGTGTATTCGACACCTTTACAAAGTTGACACATGGCGTATTCGACACTTTTACAAATATGACACATGGTGTATTCGACACTTTTACAAAGTTGACACATGGTGTATTCGACACTTTTACAAAGTTGACACATGGTGTATTCGACACTTTTACAAAGTTGACACATGGTGTATTCGATACTTTTACAAAGTTGACACATGGTGTATTCGACACTTTTACAAAGTTGACACATGGTGTATTCGACACTTTTACAAAGTTGACACATGGTGTATTCGACACCTTTACAAAGTTGACACATGGCGTATTCGACACTTTTACAAAGTTGACACATGGTGTATTCGACACCTTTACAAAGTTGACACATGGCGTATTCGACACTTTTACAAATATGACACATGGTGTATTCGACACTTTTACAAAGTTGACACATGGTGTATTCGACACTTTTACAAAGTTGACACATGGTGTATTCGACACCTTTACAAAGTTGACACATGGCGTATTCGACACTTTTACAAATATGACACATGGTGTATTCGACACTTTTACAAAGTTGACACATGGTGTATTCGACACTTTTACAAAGTTGACACATGGTGTATTCGACACTTTTACAAAGTTGACACATGGTGTATTCGACACTTTTACAAAGTTGACACATGGTGTATTCGACACTTTTACAAAGTTGACACATGGTGTATTCGACACTTTTACAAAGTTGACACATGGTGTATTCGACAATATCACAAAGTTGCCACTTGGTGTATTCGACACTTAAGCTTTGAGAGGGTTGGCAGGTACATCTAGACCCCCAGGCGTATTCTGGGAAAGGTAAGGAGGAGAGGGAGAGAGAAGGAGAAAAAGGAAAAGGAAAAAAATGAATATCGTAGAAAAGAGAGAAGGGAAGAAAGGCATAATATAGGAACATGGAATAGGTGAAGAAATAATGATAAGGAGATAAAGGGAGGGAATAGGGACGAAGGTGAGGTAGTATTCCCTACCAATAGGGACACGTGTTTCATGTGACAGAGATGAAAGGGTTAATTAACTAATTATTTACTTAAATGATCAAAGGTCTTTATTGAAAACTGCAGTGAGGCAAGATAGTGAGGTAAGTGAGGCAAGATAGTGAGATAAGTGAGGCAAGATAGTGAGATAAGTGAGGCAAGATAGTGAGATAAGTGAGGCAAGATAGTGAGATAAGTGAGGCAAGATAGTGAGATAAGTGAGGCAAGATAGTGAGATAAGTGAGGCAAGATAGTGAGGTAAATGAGGCAAGATAGTGAGGTAAGTGAGGCAAGATAGTGAGGTAAGGCGTTGTGTACGCTCGAGGGAACGGGATAGATAGTGGCTTTGTTATTGAAGGTGATAAAAGCTCTTGGGTTATAATATATAATATAATAATTAGTATAATTTATATCATGATAAAATGATCAATATAATTACACAATAACATACAAACAAAGCAAAAGAGTAAACTCATGACCGTGAATAATAATAATAATAATAACGTGAAGAACCTGAACATGAAGAACACATAGAACAAAAGGCAGAACACAATATAATTATCAAAGACAGTAATCAACGCAACTGCTGCAGAATTTCCGTTACCAGAGTCGTTCGCAGAAGCAAATAAACAGTTATGAATTAGTTAAATCAGTCTGTGTAATTAGATTATGTAAATGAGGCATAGATCCCGCACATTGCTGAGCGGGAAACAGCAGGCAAATGTTGTTCCAAATCATTCCAAATTTGAATATTTATGAAGTACAGTGAACAAAGGGGTGTACACTGCACATGTGCATGATGGCGCAGCTGTTCCCGTTGGCGTCCACACCTGCAGACACTGTTGTGTTCAACGCCTCGTTACAAGGAATTTGTTATTTAAATGAGGAGGGAAAAATAACAGTTAATAATAACAAGAGGACAATAATTAGTTATTTTGATCAGTTCCTATGATAGAAAATAACAAATCTTGCAATGCTGAATGTAAAATTTTCAAACCTGACTTTTTTTTTAATTCACGATAACTGAACAAGACTCTTAAAATTTTCAAGGGCACGATATCAGTTTGTTGTTAAGCGAGAGATTTGTATTAATATATCTGGCATGTTAGACTGTATATATCTGCTTTCATTGGGAGCACTGAAGAAAAATATTTCTGAATTTAGTCAGTTTAATATGTATAAGTTAAAAGTCAAAACGTCATTCGTGCAAACTCAAAAGGAATAACATGCAGTGTTGTCAGGTGGAATTTACCTCGACGAATTTTTATTGCAATTTTTTCTTCCTCAAATTCTCGCAGCACACCTGTGTACCTTGGTACACCTGTGTACCGTGGTCCACCTGTGTACCGTAGTCCACCTGTGTACCTTGGTCCACCTGTGTACCGTGGTCCACCTGTGCACCTTGGTACACCTGTGTACCGTGGTCCACCTGTGTACCGTGGTCCACCTGTGTACCTTGGTCCACCTGTGTACCGTGGTCCACCTGTGTACCGTGGTCCACCTGTGTGCCTTGGTCCACCTGTGTACCTTGGTACACCTGTGTACCTTGGTAAACCTGTGTACCGTGGTCCACCTGTGTGCCGTGGTCCACCTGTGTGCCGTGGTCCACCTGTGTGCCGTGGTCCACCTATGTACCGTGGTCCACCTGTGTACCGTGGTCCACCTGTGTACCGTGGTCCACCTGTATACCGTGGTCCACCTGTGTACCGTGGTCCACCTGTGTACCTTGGTCCACCTGTGTACCGTGGTCCACCTGTGTACCGTGGTCCACCTGTGTACCGTGGTCCACCTGTATACCGTGGTCCACCTGTGTACCGTGGTCCACCTGTGTACCTTGGTCCACCTGTGTACCTTGGTCCACCTGTATACCGTGGTCCACCTGTGTACCGTGGTCCACCAGTGGACCACGGTACACTACAGGACACAACAGTGTACCAGGACACACCTGGAGACCCTCAACAACACAACAGTGTACCAGGACACACCTGGAGACCCTCCGCAACACAACAGTGTACCAGGACACACCTGGAGACCCTCAGCAACACAACAGTGTACCAGGACACACCTGGAGACCCTCAGCAACACAACAGTGTACCAGGACACACCTGGAGACCCTCAGCAACACAACAGTGTACCAGGACACACCTGGAGACCCTCAGCAACACAACAGTGTACCAGGACACACCTGGAGACCCTCAGCAACACAACAGTGTACCAGGACACACCTGGAGACCCTCAGCAACACAACAGTGTACCAGGACACACCTGGAGACCCTCAGCAACACAACAGGTCCTTCGGCACAACGGATGATAAACGCCGGACTAAATGATTGAAAACTCTGTTGTCGCCAAATTAATGTTACTTCCCAATATATTCCAAAATATAATTTGTATACTATCTTCCCTATATTAATAGTGTGGTTAATTTGCATAGCGGGTGAATATCCATTCACCACTTTCACTCGGTTCAAACCAAAAATAGATAATAATAGATAATAATAGATGGAAATTCATCAGAAATTATTTTTTAATTTATACACACATGATTTGGTATTGGGCTTAAGGGCTATCAGCCTCCGGAGGATTATTAAGGCCACCACAATTGTATAATAACCCACCAGTAAGTTTACTTTTGCTGGTAGCTGTAAACCCTCTCCTTCACCCCCTCCATCCCGATCCTTGTTTACTCTCCTCTGTCTAAAGAGACGCCAGAAATCCCAAGAAATCCGGATAAGTTATTTATAAACAAAAGCAGTGAGGTAACAACCAGGATTCTCAGTATCAAGCATCTTAGTTTCCAGGATTCTTACGTTATTGGTAAGTAAATAACAGGTTTAAATTTCATGTTTTGTTTATCAGGTGTTAAACAATTAGCCTCGTAGCCAGGGCGAGTATTGCTGGGGAACTTGTGTTGCCAGTTTCATCGTAAAACACTCTTAAAGTTTATTATGACGTTTCGTGCAAACGTCTTATTTTTTTTGGTGTTCTGTCAAAATACTTTTGTAAGATCAAGCCCAGAAAACGCGTACATGACGCAGCATTAGTAACGCTGATGCAATGTTATCTTGAGGTTATCTTGAGATGATTTCGGGGCTTTAGTGTCCCCGCGGCCCGGTCCTCGACCAGGCCTCCACCCCCAGGAAGCAGCCCGTGACAGCTGACTAACACCCAGGTACCTATTTTACTGCTAGGTAACAGGGGCATAGGGTGAAAGAAACTCTGCCCATTGTTTCTCGCCGGCGCCTGGGATCGAACCCAGGACCACAGGATCACAAATCCAGTGTGCTGTCCGCTCGGCCGACCGGCTCCCTTGTTGCGTTGGTTTTATGTAATTATATTTTCGCTGTGTGTTTGCTGGCGTGGAAATTTATTGTAGCGATATCCAGGAATATAGAGTCGAGGCTACACTCACACTTGAGTGAGGGGACACAAGTCGAGGCTACACTCACACTTGAGTGAGGGGACACAGGTCGAGGCTACAGTCACACTTGAGCGAGGGGACACAAGTCGAGGCTACACTCACACTTGAGTGAGGGGACACAGGTCGAGGCTACAGTCACACTTGAGTGAGGGGACACAGGTCGAGGCTACAGTCACACTTGAGTGAGGGGACACAGGTCGAGGCTACAGTCACACTTGAGTGAGGGGACACAAGTCGAGGCTACACTCACACTTGAGTGAGGGGACACAGGTCGAGGCTACAGTCACACTTGAGCGAGGGGACACAGGTCGAGGCTACAGTCACACTTGAGTGAGGGGACACAGGTCGAGGCTACAGTCACACTTGAGTGAGGGGACACAGGTCGAGGCTACAGTCACACTTGAGTGAGGGGACACAAGTCGAGGCTACACTCACACATGAGTGAGGGGACACAGGTCGAGGCTACACTCACACTTGAGGGAGGGGACACAGGTCGAGGCTACAGTCACACTTGAGTGAGGGGACACAGGTCGAGGCTACAGTCACACTTGAGTGAGGGGACACAGGTCGAGGCTACAGTCACACTTGAGTGAGGGGACACAGGTCGAGGCTACAGTCACACTTGAGTGAGGGGGACACAGGTCGAGGCTACACTCACACTTGAGTGAGGGGACACAGGTCGAGGCTACAGTCACACTTGAGTGAGGGGACACAGGTCGAGGCTACAGTCACACTTGAGTGAGGGGACACAGGTCGAGGCTACAGTCACACTTGAGGGAGGGGACACAGGTCGAGGCTACACTCACACTTGAGTGAGGGGACACAGGTCGAGGCTACACTCACACTTGAGTGAGGGGACACATGTCGGGGCTACACTCACACTTGAGTGAGGGGACACAGTTCGAGGCTACAGTCACACTTGAGTGAGGGGACACATGTCGGGGCTACACTCACACTTGAGGGAGGGGACACAGGTCGAGGCTACAGTCACACTTGAGTGAGGGGACACAGGTCGAGGCTACAGTCACACTTGAGTGAGGGGGACACAGGTCGAGGCTACACTCACACTTGAGTGAGGGGACACAGGTCGAGGCTACAGTCACACTTGAGTGAGGGGACACAGGTCGAGGCTACAGTCACACTTGAATGAGGGGACACAGGTCGAGGCTACAGTCACACTTGAGGGAGGGGACACAGGTCGAGGCTACACTCACACTTGAGTGAGGGGACACAGGTCGAGGCTACACTCACACTTGAGTGAGGGGACACATGTCGGGGCTACACTCACACTTGAGTGAGGGGACACAGGTCGAGGCTACAGTCACACTTGAGTGAGGGGACACATGTCGGGGCTACACTCACACTTGAGGGAGGGGACACAGGTCGAGGCTACAGTCACACTTGAGTGAGGGGACACAGGTCGAGGCTACAGTCACACTTGAGTGAGGGGACACATGTCGGAGCTACACTCACACTTGAGGGAGGGGACACAGGTCGAGGCTACAGTCACACATGAGTGAGGGGACACAGGTCGAGGCTACACTCACACTTGAGTGAGGGGACACAGGTCGAAGATACAGTCACACTTGAGTGAGGGGACACAGGTCGAAGATACAGTCACACTTGAGTGAGGGGACACATATCGAAGCTACAGTCACACTTGAATGAGGGGACACAGGTCGAGGCTACAGTCACACTTGAGTGAGGGGACACAGGACGAAGCTACAGTCACACACAAATAAACATGTCAGATATACAAGTATAAGAGAAGGATAATTTAAGCTGCCTCGTTGCAAGGCTTTAAAAAGCATTTATGGTTTGTATAGCTATAAATTGTTCTTCAACTTTTAACTTGAAGAACATGCATTCAGTGAGAGACATCTGGAAACACAGGTGGAAACTGAGTGCCCAAATGAGCCACAGAGATATTAGAAAGAACTTTTTTAGTGTCAGAGTGGTTGACAAATGGAATGCATTAGGAAGTGATGTGGTGGAGGATGACTCCATACACAGTTTCAAGTGTAGAAATGATAGAGCCCGATAGGCTCAGGAATCTGTACACCTGTTGATTGACAGTTAAGAGGCGGGACCAAAGAGCCAGAGCTCAACCCCCGCAAACACAACTAGGTGAGTACAACTAGGTGAGTACACACACACACACACACACACACACACACACACACACACACACACACACACACACACACACACACACACACACACACACACACACACACACACACACTGCTAATACCAAGAGTTTCCTTTCCCCTTGTCTATGAATATTAATACAGATGAATATTTAATTAAGAGGGGGCCTCCCTACACCCTCCCTTATCACCTTGTTCGTCCAACCCGCTTAATCGTGGCGTTCAGTTTTACTGTGGTCACACAGTATACAGCAGAATGTTGATAGTTTTTAGGAACGGGCGTTGATCGTGGGAGATAGAGAGTGTG